>NW_019172977.1:0-425089 GCF_001831195.1 Colletotrichum orchidophilum | reverse complement strand
CGATCCTTATTTTACTATATATTTTATATATAAGTATAAGTATCGTGACTTTGCAGGGCTGCTACCGATTTTGGTAAAGTCTGCTGGTAAGTATTGCGCTAACGTATGAAACCCCGGTGGAGGTGTACCGTGAAAGACGGGAACACGGCGCGGAGCGATCCACATCGGCAGCTCCGTCTGGAGCACCGGACAACGGTGGAACGGCTTCTGGCCACCTTTGGTTCGCCGGCGCTACTTAACAAAGCCTCAACCAATCAGTAACGCCACCTAGTCAACTCCGAAATAAGCTTTGCTTCCCCGACCTTTGCGAGCCGCATCACTAGCGTGGATCGGTAGCACAGCAAAGACCCTTCGTGCAGGGTCTTCGCCGCTTCCAAAGTTCCTCGTCGCATTCCCCTGGCCGCACATCGATCGCTCATCTCAGGCATTTGCCACAGATCAACGAGATAGTAGGTAGGTACTAGGTAGACTTGGATAAGTTCACGGTCTTGGCCGACAGCGAAACCTGCCCAATTCCCATACAGGACAGGCCCTGTTTCCGCATCTCGGCACAATGCAGATCTGGCAGAATCTCATTCGATATCCTTCACAACCTATCGATACCCCATCGATGTGGATCTGGCCATCCAGAACCTCGGACACCACGCGGCACGATATGGAGGGGGGTGTAACTTGGCAAAAGCAAACCCACCGAAGGGCTGGACCATGGGGTCAGAGCAAAACCTCCCCTAACGACGCAGACGGTGCGGGCTGGTCGAAAGCTCTCGTATGCCTCTACACTACAAGGCTTCTACGCCATGCTGCCATTGCGGCCGTCCCTGGGTTGCGTGCCTGTTGGTCGTGGACATTTGCCACGGTACGCAGGCACGTGAGCAGCATTTGCATGGCGCTTGGCAGCTAAACTGTGTTTGGCGAACAGCTTTCACAAACTCACTACTGAGCGAGGAGCGAGGGACGCTGTGGTTAATCATTGCTCACCTCGGCCTATCTGGGTCAGACCATTTACGGCTTTACTTGCCCGGCGCCATACCCCACCTCCCCTTCGTTGGTAACTTGCTGAACAGGCAGCTCGGAGTAAGCCTATTATTAGGGTGTTTGCTCTTTTGTGACAGATCAAAAGTGTGATCTCACAGACGGACCAGGATTTAGGCAATCTTCCAGCTGGCCGGCCCGTTGACGAAGAAGCGGTCCTCGCCCAATTGGGTACAGCGACTTTTTCCTTGCTGTGTCCAGCATTTCGGGCTCTTCCCGATGCGACTGGGGCTTAGGGTTGTCCCGGCACACTCTCCATCGACAGGCATGGCCAATCATCTTCTGCCATCGCGTAGAATACAGTCCGAAAGTCGTCTGTCTGGACGGGAGATCACCTACTTCCCACCAGCTCAGCTACCAAAGTTTGTTGATCCGGTAGAGACTGTGGTGTTCACACTTACCCCAAACACTTCCAACCTTCCCACCTACACTAGTCGAAGCTGACAAGCTAGTGAGCCGATCTTGAGATCTGTCTTGTCAAACTTAGTCGGCTGGCATAATTCCCACCGCCATCTGCTGCGATGAGGGAGAAGGAAGAAGTCTGTCAGGGTCTGTTTACTTCATAATTCGGGATCTTCATCGGCCGGCGCCAAAAACTTTGTCCACAACTTTATCTCAAGTTTGGCGCCCATCTTTTGTTCGCGTATCCGTCTGTGTCCTCATTGGTCGCTGAAGAGCGAGGTCCCCTTGTCACTGCTGGGGCAGCTGTGCCGCAACGCCTTCCTCCGGATGGTCTGGTGGGGAACTAGCGGCGTTCCGGCTGCGGCGCAAGGAAAACTGCGATCGGTAACCTTGTCCAACAAGTGTTGGTGGATAGTTGTGAGGGTCAGTCAGTACGACCCTAGATTCCGTCTGCCATGACGATCGCAGTATCTCTTGCCCGGTATTCGATTCCAGATCCATCTGAACGCGAGGTGGCAACTGCCACCTCGCGTTTCCCTGATCGTCTGTACAGTCAGTGCGAACCGTAGTTACGCGCACCTGCAGTATGGGGTGATTGGGTACTACGGAATGAGCAAGCAAAGGGCGGCTCGCCAGACTTAGGTTGCCAATGCAGCGGGTTCAAACAGGTGAGGGCTTGCTTCTTTTCGTTTGAGAAAGGCAGAAAACTAGGCAAACACATTCCTCTTCTTGGAAGCAAGCGCATACCTTGGCAGTTCTATGCTCCATGCAGCTTCCAAAAGGAATCGATGTAGACTACTTGCTGTGAAAAGGCAGGTGAGAAGCTAAGTGTATTCTTCTAGCATGATCTAAGAGTAGCGGGCAGTTATAAATGTAGCCTTCAGGAATGCGACTGTTAATGCGTCAAAAGTCCTAGCAACATCGTTTTCATCAGGGGATAGCTCGATAGGGATGCCAGAGCCTTGCTGCAGCTTTGGACATGTATGGATAAGCCCAATAATATCGTACACAGGTTGAGGTATAAGTCAGAGATATCGAATTCCTGCCAAGCAGGCCGGAAACCACTGCATTTGAAGGTATTCCAGGTTGCTCCCCACACTCCTATCAAGACCTAAGGAAAGCTTCGAGGTGATGCTGTGTGAGATTGCGCGAAGCTTGATGAGCGAGATCGAATCTACCTCAAAAAGTGATAGGATAATCCGCAGGTGGTACCAAAACTTGAGCTCAGAGAGCGTATGTCTTCCGATGCCATTCCCTCCTTGATTAACCCCGCGGTTCAACACCATTGCGGTGTCGCCATGCTACCTTACTGAGGCGAGTAATGATCGTCCAAAGTGATAAAATTTTCTAGGCTCTTTTACCTTGGCGGGTAAGGGGGTGAGTCCTTCAGCTCCTCCAGCTTGTCGCTGTACGAAACTCGTGGTCCGTACCGTCCACGAGGAGATTTGCGTCGAAGCATGTTACTTAGGCAAGTGTAACGAATATCCTACGTAAACCCAAGAAGTTGGAACTTGAGGACAAGGGCAAAACTAAGGGCATTAAAGCACCATACTTTGACCGCAAATGGTGAGGGTGCTAGATGATTATGAAACGTTTTTACTTAGTATAGGCATTTCGCAATTACTTTCCTGAGAGAAGCAGAACAGAAGGTAGGCTATCGTGTAATTGATGTCTGCGTCCCTCCCCCAATGTAATTTGTACATGTACGTCAAATACGGTGACTAAAGCTATAGCCAATAAGAATTTGGTTTTATTGAGTAGAACATTGAAGGAGCTCTGAGTTCATGCTCAGAAGAGCCTCAAGTACTTTGGCAACTCAAGTTCACTAGCAGATACTTGAACCACTTTTCATAATATGTTTTACCCTATTAGCACTAAGCTTTATTGTTTCAATCCTTCAGCCATCATTCCCGACGCCAACTACTCAACCTTACTGACGTGGCCCGCTCGCTTTAAAGCCCTTTCTTCGGTTAAGGAAGAGCGGAACATCAAATATTTGGGCGTAAGCAAGTACTGTTTCGGCAACGATGCTGGGGTGCAGCATGCGGTCAGCGCCAATATGGGCGCAGTCAGCGGTTGCCTCATTCTGCGTGCCGCCTGACGGAGCTTGGCTGCAGATGATTTGTCTTGCCACGCCACCTGGAATGCCAGCCCCTCTCTCGGTCCGACCCGGCAGTTCGAATAGCAAACTCGAATCATCTCTTCATGGTTCTGCTGGCTAATATGAGTTGATCCAGTTCTTCATTAAACTTTCCGGGGAAAGACATGCAAACGCCGCTTCAATGACAACGTACGTTACTTCTGGCGCAACGAACCATGTCTTCTCATGAGTACCTTGATTTGTGCCACGACGTTCACAACCTGCTTTTGAGACACCTCGAGCGGAGGGACAGTGAGAGTCTACGATTTGCCACCCGCGAGACGGCAAAGAGTGTTTTGAGCCCGCACCATCTCCGACTCTTTTTCCGTAGCCTGATCGGCGAGGAGGTACCCAACGGACGCCAATTCGACATCACAGAGGACCAATTTGTCGAAGAGGTCCATAAAAGAGAGTTACACAACTTTCTTGCAATCATTGCGTTTGCCGGCTGCCGTATCGAGGCAGCGAGGAACTTCACAGAGAAGCTGGCTGCTGCTCCTGAGTGGCCCCCGCCCGCGGACCATGTGATTGCTCGACGCGTATGTTCGCTACCTGCCGACCGTCAAAGCCTGACGGAGTTCTTTGACGGGGACGAAGCTACGGCAGACAAGTTTTTTGGGTCTCAGGCCCCATTCTGCACTGTAGTGCTTCGACAACGAGAGGAGACTACGATACAAGACGGCGACACCCAGCGTCGTCCGTACGTGGAGGAGGAGCTGTTGGGATCAGGATCGTTCGGTAGAGTTTTCAAAGTAAAGATTGCCAAGGGACACTTTGAGGATCGTCAGAAGAACGATAACAAGGAACGATGGGTGGCTCGGAAAGACTACATTATCAGGTCGTCCTCAGATTCCGATGTTGAGACTAGGGAAGAAGGCGAGATTATGAAAATGATTCTTAGCCTGTCCAAGACTTGCGAAAACATTTTGGAGAACCTCGGGACTTTGAGCATTGAATTTCCAACGGGTGCCAGCCCAACGCTGTACAGTCTATTCATGCCGCTGGCGGTCTGCGACCTGGGCGCATACATGAAAAAGGACGGCTCGAATGCGCCAAAGACGGCGTACAACAGGGCCGGCTTCCTCCGGTCTGCCATAGGTCTCGCCAACGGCCTCAAGTTTCTTCACGAAGAGATGCAGACCCCCGGCCTCGAACGGATCGTCTGCTATCACATGGATCTGAAGCCGAGCAACGTCCTCATATTTCGAGAAAACGGTACCGGCGACGGGCACGAGCCCCGCTACATCTGGAAGCTGAGTGACTTTGGGATGTCGAGAGTCAAGATCCGGCACCAGACCAGCCACGAGGAAGAGAGGGACATTGCCAAGTGGTTTACGAAACGACGCGACATGAAACAGAGGACGATGTCTGGGACCCAGAATCGGCGCGGACAGGGGACATACCTGCCTCCAGAGTCGTTTCGTGAGGGTAAAGTCATGAACACGAGAAGCGACGTGTGGTCACTGGGCTGCGTGCTCAGTGTTCTATTCGTTTATCTCGAGGGCGGTAAAACGGCGATTGACAATTACGAGACGAGCCGTCTTAAAAACCGCAGGGGCATCGATGCAAGCTACGATGTCTTTTTCCACGTCAAGCCGTTTGGGGTTTCTACTTTACACTCGGCTGTCAAGGACGTCCACAAACAGCTCGTCCACAAAGCTGCCGCGAGGAGCTTGAGAGAAAAGGAAGCAGTTCGGGCAATGCTGCATTTCCTAGAGTCCAAGGTTCTGAGGATCAACCAAGACAAGAGATGCAGCGCAAAGGAGGTCGAGAATATGCTCAAAAGAACGCTTGAAGAGTATGAAGAGATCGACAGGTCCGAATCCTCCTCCAAAGCCTCCATGGCAGAACGAGCTGTGTCAAAGTTTACATGTTTCGATTATCTCAAGGTGATGAAACGGTAAGTTTAGTATTCATGGATAGAGCTTTTCCCTCTCTCGGCATTGAAGACTAACCGTTGTCCAGGAGACGTTCCAAACCCAAGTCTTCCACAACACAAACTGTCCAACAATGGATAATACCACCGGACAAGTTCGATGTTTTCAAGGGTTGCAGAGTATCACCAGACGGAAACTTTGTGGCTTACTGGAGTGACAATAAGATCTCACTCTTCACCCTATCCACTATCCCTAACGAGGAGGAAGAGGTCATGATGGTAGCCGTCGGCGAATACTCCTTGGAGTCCCTGGAAACGACGAGCCGGTTTTGGAAAGCAGTGTGCCTGACAAACAGATATCTGGTCGCCACAACCACAGGGAACATCTTCAACGTAGGTTGCATACCGGAGACCCTATTGGTATTGCTAATCATCTGTATTCTAGTGTTACATTTTTGATATGGGGACGGGGGTTCCAGTTGACTCTAACCTCAAGATCCACTGGCACATTCGCCTTCCAACAGTCCCAGAAGTCTACATCATGACGACGTCAACCGACCACCAGAACCTGGTGTGTGTAGTGGAGAACCAGGAGGACGAGAGTGTTTCGGGGTCCATATTCCATGTGAGAATCGAGTATCTGATAGAGTGAGCTCCCCTCCCCGCATTTGCCTGCTTGCTCGCATGTACCTTTTCGGCATCCGTAAATAGGTAACTGACCAAGAAAGCAGGATCGGATCTACTTCCGAGGAGCATGGAACAGAACAGAGTGGCAAAGTCTTGTTGGATAAATTTACCACACTCGGCTGGCCTGCTGAAGACGTAATGTCAATATCGCTCACCAGGCAGAACCGTTGCAACGCGGCCATTCGTCCGTACCTGACAGAAACTGGCACCCACCAAATACCAGTTGTTTCATACTCCCTCATAAACAAGGACACCGAGGAAGTAGTCATCGAGCCGCGGGTAAGTCGTCCTCGACTCATTCATGTCTAAATCATCAAGGGAGACCTGGTACTGACCCGAATTTCATCTTGAAGGGCCATGAGAGCAACGGTTCAAGTCTCTTCACGGCGTTTGCCGGGTTACACCAACAAGCCGCTTGTATAATCGTCTCCCGAGAGACTCGGCTCTTCACTGTCGATATCCTCGGGGGCAGACCTCCCCAAGCAACGAACCGAACCCGGTACCCCAAGACCATTGAAGATTACCGTCTACTCAGGGTCATGGTGGATCAGAAAGACGACACGATATTCGCACTCGGAACCCAATCAGATGGCGGTCCGATACTCCTGCTTGAGATAATTACAAGACCTGAAACGAGGGCCCCGGTGACTGTCCGCGAACTGGCGCAACTATCCAGTCTATCTGAGAATGACGACTTCACCGGCACCCTAGTAGGCGACAATGGCAACAGCCACATCCTCGTCACTGCTCTCGTGGGTCCCAATCGGCACTCTGTTTTCAAGATTGTTCTCTCTGGTAGACACGCTGCGTCCACAGGTCCCCGGCCTTCCAACACCTTCTCAAACGTGTAGCCTCTTTAACTCGACGTCACTATTTGTTTGCTTCTCTCGATGCAATAGCTTCCGCCAGTTCAGGTCTTTCATCTCGGACATCTTCACATTGAGATGGCTTCCTTTCAGCAGCATGTGATATGTCACGAAAGTGGCTGCCGTGAGTAGCACAGAGCAGAGCACGTATATCCAGATCATTGAGGTACTGACGATTCTGTCGCTGGCAGGGTCTAAGTCGAAAAAGTTCATTCCGAAGAAAGTCTGTCAAAAGAAAATAATAGGGTCAGTTGACTTGCGATAGTCTTCCATTTGTGGCTGGAGCTTGTGGGAGGGGATACGAGGCTACTCACGGCTACGAATGAAGGTGGCAAGTAAAGTAATGTCAACGTAGTAATAAAGACCACCGACTTGTTCAAGCTTAGCATGTTGTCATTCTGCTTCCTCGTGTCGAGCTGCTCCCGAAAGGACAGCGTGTTGGCGAGCAGCTGCGAGGTCGTCTGCGCGCGTTGATGCAAATAGGTCGCCGTCCGCGAGAACACCCTGCACTGGCGCCGGAAGTTGTCAAACTCTGCGATGGAATTCCGAAGCACGTCATCATTGCTATGTGTTCCCTTGAGAAGGTGGTTGGCGCATAGAGCAGACAGCTCCTTCAGCGTGTCTTCGGATGATTCCAAAATCGCTGGGATCTGGAGGAAACGGTTTTCGAGGCTGGCTAGCCTCGTCAAGTGGCTGAACTTCATCGTCGAGGGTTCGTCGACAAAGTTTGCAAATGTTGTACGCGACTGCATGGCGAATTGTCAGAATCAGATCATGAGAAGGATGGGTGGGTATGTTGTTTCTCACCAACGGTAGGAACTGGCGCTCTAGCGATGCGATGTAGGACCTCCATAACGGCAGGTAAGTTTCGAACACGACCTTGTGCAGCCAGAAGGGATCGGCCTCGGTGTCTTCAACGCTGCGGGAGAGCCACTCAATGGCTCTGTTGCTGGCCTGTGATGTCGGCATTGGATTCATCATAAGGGAAAGACTCTGACGAGAACCTGAATCAGAGCGGTGGTACACCCCGGTCTGGCGAATCACCCAGCTGTTCTCGTCGGGCTTGTGTTCTGGATATCGAACGGTGTACGATGCTTCTTCTAGATGATTAGTCTCCTAGCAGTAGTTGGAAAGGTGTTGAATCAAGTTCTACACACCGACAACGGATCCCTTTCGTCGCTGGGTGTACGGCATGCAAAAGACCTCCTCTACACTGGTGTTCCGGGTGTAAAAGCATGACGCGAGATCTCGCAAAGAACTGTCCAAGTTGAGCTTTTCCATGAGAAGATCAAACGTGGAACTCGTGATTTGCAAAGGCCGCCATGAGTGGCGCTGGCAGATCGAGCTCCATGAAATTAGCAAGGTGATTGAGCGCAGCCCCTGTTGACCATGCAGATACGACATACATGAAGCGATAGACATGCTCCTCGTCTTGCGTACCAGCTAAATGATCACTCAACTCATTCAAGTCAGTGATGAGCTTCTGTCTGAATTGGGTAGCTTTGCCGTTTTCATCCTCATTTTCTGGTGACCGCGTCAAGCTGTAAAGCCTGACAGGCTCGACGACCTCGTCGACGAAGCACTGCTGCGTTGGCGCCATTTAAGGTAGTTGTAGGACATCAGTGCGCAGAAGTAGTGAGAAACAATCTTGGCAGGCATTTTGCTTTCAGTGCCTTATTATATGTACTCAATCTGGCGTCGCAAGGCTTTCTGTGATCCGCTGCCTGTCCTCCCCGCCAATGCTGACGCTGCTGGCACGTCGCCGTGCTTGCACTGCCCACCCACCCGCTGGACACCCGTCGCCCGTCGCCCGCCATCGGCCACACTCACTGATCTCGCACGGCACTAGGATTCCTTGTTAGCTTGATGTCTCGATTCGTACATTGCTCTCAATCGTGTTGGTAGCGTTTACTCTATGGCATCCTGTTATATCCATTAGTTTCGCGTAACAAGATATACTTCCGCTTGGCTTGAAGTAACATACAGTGTCAACCTCCTTCGGTGCCTTGAAATGCCAAACGTCATCTCTCATCTGTAGGCAGTCTCAGTCAATGGGGGGCTGTTGCTTTCGGAACAGGGTGCGCCTCGCGCGCGCAAGGCATACTTCAATGTCAAAGTTGGTGTGCCCTGGGAAGATCTTCTCGAGGAGCTGTTGGAGGCTGGCCTTCTTGAGGTACCGGCTGGTAACGTTCTGTGCGACTTGTGTCATGGTAACAGGCTTTTCTCGATCCGTAGATTGTTATCACCTTCAACAAACCCATGGGGAACACGAGTAGAAATAGCGTTGCCGGGAAGATTCTCTCGGGGAAAAAGTCATCGACAAAGCACTGTCCGCACGCCATCGGAAGAGCCAGGCCTCCTCCTAAGAGGAAGCAGCACACGGGGTTTCATAATGCTGCCTGCCGTACCTCTGCTTCGCGGTTCACGCTCCATCTTGCCACCATACCACAATGCAAAGGACAATACAAAGGCTGCGTGGATGGGGTTGTGTCACACCGCAGGGTGACCAACCATCTACTGCGTCGACGCTCAGCCGATCATCCTACAAATTGCACTTTTGCCACTGGCACACTTGTCAGACCATGACTCCTTTTCCCCTAGGCTCTTCCCGGGCGTCTTATGCTCATGTCCTGGGGTCTAGAAGCCCCAACACATCCAGAGTCAGCCCGCAACATCCGGGGGTGATGGTTCGCCAAAGTGAAATCATCGTAATCTGAGTGGGGAGATGATGATTCTACAAGTAGAAATGCAACCGATAGAATCTGTTTGGCAGCCTTACTCTCCAGGCCGGTTTCGATTCGGAGATTCTGCGATCCCTACTTTGTGGCTTTGAGCTTTAGCACATTCAAGCCGGAGAGCAGCTTGACAAGGACAACAGAACCACCCAGCGAGGTCCTAGAAATTTATCAATTCTTCCTATTCAACCAAGGCTCGTCTCGACGTCGGGTTTGCGGGACACGGGATTGTGGCATTAGCACGTAGACACGCGTTGAGTACCTCAGACCGAGCTGCACGTAATCATGACATTACACGGAATTCCTCATTGGATTCTTGATCGTGGCCGCATCATCCATGTGTGAGCGCTGGAAAACACCTCAGTACCGTCTAATTCCCTTCTTTTCCTCTTGCGCCGTCTCCTGCGCCTGCGCATTGATCTGAATCGCCTCTTTCAGCTTCGCAATCACCTCGGGCTGGTTGCTGAAAGCCCTGAGCAGCACCTCGTCGAGCTCCTTCTCGACCTTGCCGATGGGCTTCACGCCGGGCTTCCTGGCCCTTGCGTCGTTGGTCAGCCCGCCCCAGCGCTGCGTGAAAGCGACGATGGACTGCCTCAGCAGCTCGTCCAGCTGCTCGCTCATGTCCTCGACCGTCAGCGTCTTGGCCGTGACGGACGGCTGCTGCTGCGTCGCCGATCCCGTACCCCGAGACCAGAGAGAGCCGCCGATAATGTTGCTGACGAAGCCTACCCAGCTCTGGGGGCTGAGGTTGTCCCAGATGTGGCCGAAGTGCTGCATGGCGGCCGTGTCTCCGTGAATATCTCCAATTTCGAGGGAGACGAGCTCGTTCTTGATGATGAGAAGGTTCTTCACCATGAAAAGATCGGCGTCCGTGCCGGCCTTGATGGACTTGATGCGCGCCTCGGCGCGTTGCAGGATCTGGATGGTTTCCCGGACGATCTTGAACACAACCTGGCTGTTCTTTTGCTGCGGTGTATTAGCTTATGACAAGCAGCCGATTTCAAGTGCTGTTAAACTCACGCTTCGTTCTTTGGGCATGGCCTGGTCGTACATGGCCAACAGCTTGAGTGCTTGTTTGACAGGAGCGAAGGCATTCGAAGAAGAAACGCCGCCGACCACAGGGCCAACGGTGAGAGCTTCATCCTTTACCGCGGCCTTGGAGATCGTCTTTGTAATCTCGGCCTCGAATGCATTATCCGTAAAGACCCAGAGGTGCTCGGTCAGGAGTCTGGCGCTGAGCTCGCGACATTGACGGGCGAAGGGAGATTCCTCCTCATCATAGTCGAGGACCAGATACTCGTTAGTCAACCAGCCAACCACACTGCAGATGGTGTCTAGATCCGCCGTCTGCAACGCGGCATTCAGATTACTGGCTAACTGAACAAGATTTGCGGGGTTGACGAGCGATCTCTGGTTGGACTTGAGGACCCCGTACGCCGACTCCGGATCGGAGCTCCACTGGAGATCCAGACCGAAGATTTTGGCAAATAGATTGGCCTCGTTGAACGCGCGTTCGAAGCTCTGCTTGATGTAATTCCTTGAAGCTGTCTCAACGGAAAGATCTTTGATCTCCTTCTTGAACTCTTCCTGGTCGTGCTGCACGATGGGCTTCAAGTCGCGATCTCGAACGGCCAAGTACGAGCTAAAGAGATTTCCCGTAGTATTCGAGTAGATATCATTGGCAACACCAGCGATCGGAAGCCCGTATTCGTCGTATACGCTATTGATTACCTTGTGGATATTGGGGATCAAGGAGTAGGAATCAAGAATCATTTCCTCAAAACGCCCATATGCCAAAGCGTGGCGGGTGGCCTCGGACTTGGTTCCTGCAATTTGGCCCGATATCTCAGAGGAAACGCTATCCAGTCTGTTGGTGAAGCCGACCTCGAGAAGATGAAGTGCCTTGGTCAGCAAAGCTTCGTACCGAGCGAGGTATGACTCAGCATCACGGTACGTCGTCTAGTTTTGTTATTCAACCTCGCTTCATTGACGCCTGCCATGACAGAAAAACTTACGTGTTTCGACATGAACCCTATACAAGAGTCTAGATTTCTCAAAATCTCGCCGAAAGAATCGTCATCAACCAGACGTCCAGCGCCAGGAGCATTAAGTCGCCTGGAAACAGTATCGAGGTATGCGTAGAAGTGGAGATCGGTGCCGACCTCGTCCGCCAGCTTCTCAAGTCTGTGCTGTTCCGACAAAAGGTCTTCGCACTGCGACTGGAATGAACTCGTTTGTGCCTCCACGGACTGGAACGATTCGGATAGTGTCGTCAACAGCTTTAGTGCTTGGTTTGTGTCGTCGATGAGCATGTCGAGGTGCCGTTCGGTGAGCGTCAGTTGATCCTTGTACAGTCTGCTCTGGCGGTTAGAAAGGGCGAGTTCCGGGTGCAACTGACGCAACTCACAGGTATTCCTGCTGGCTAGCCTCGAGCAGTTCCCCCTCGTACTGGCGATGAACGGGACGGCGATCGGCCTTGGCGTCGGCGACTCCTGTTGCAACATCTAGCGCATCCCAAGTCTTGTCTTTCCTCCTCCTGCGCCTCTTCTGCTGCTCATCCTTTGCTAACTGAGCTCGAACGACATGGTAAAAGTCGGAATACGATTTTGCGCGACGCAAAACCGTGGCTTCCGGGGGCGTGTTCCGGTCTTCGATCTCTTCAAAAATCTCGTCGAGAGCTTCTATTGCATTGGAAGCTTGGGGGGCACCCTTTGGTAACATCAACAGTCAGTTTGCCGTCGCGGTGGTGATGGTGGTGGTGGTGGGGGTTTGGGAGCTGACATTCGACTGCTGCAACAGCGACTCTTTGCGACGATGGCCTGTACTCTGGGCGGCCGTGGTGGCAGCTTTCTTGGCCACCTCCGGCACGAAGCTGTACCAAGAATCGTCGTACATGGTAGGCTCGTCTCAAGGTCCTGGAGGGATTTCCTGGACCGGGTGGTGAGAGTGAAGCTCTGGCGGCGGAAGAGGTCCGGTATGGCGCCGGTCGGTGCTCCCACCACCGTCGGGACGGGACAGCTCAGCTCCCCTATCGCAGGCGTAAACTGGGCGGAAAATCATTGGCCCCAATAGCGAGCGGTTGGAGCTGCGAAGTGGGGCACGCATGTTCACCCGCAGCGGGGCGCACGGTCCCTGTACTGGCAGGGGTCTGGGAAAGTCTAGATTTAGTGCTGGGCGAATCGAAGTTTTAGTTTTCGTGGATGACCTCACGACCTGTAAGCGACTGCCTGGCTACACCTCTCTCTCTCACTCAAGGTCGTTACTCCGTCACTGTAATCTTGATTTAATGCTCTCATCATCCCAATATCTCTCAACCTCTACCACTCTGTCCAATCAACTCTCATAGGCCCGAAAATGAAGGCTTACAGGGCTGCTGCACGCAACGCCGGCGCCTCTCTTACAGCGCAGAGATGCGCTGCCGTGGCTCGCCGCCATGCCAGCTCCGGGCCTCGCCGGGCTGGTGGGAGGTCGGGGGCGGGCAAGGCGAAGGCTTTGCTCCTGACGGCAGGAACCGCTGGTGGTCTGTACTACGCCGATGACTACTTCAACGGACCCTTGAAGCAATACTTTGGCTCCGAGGTTGACCAGGAATCCAACGACGCGCGCAAGCCAAAGTACCAAAAGGCCGAGATCAAGTTTGAGGAGGCGAGGAAGGCGGCGCAGTCAAAGGAGGAGAACCGCGACCTCATCAGCTCTCAGCATCTCCAGGTCAAACAGAGCTGGGAGAACCCAGGCGTCTATGCTTGGGGAAGCAATGTCGGCAAAGTGATTGACCCGCAGTCCAAGGAGAACCTTGTTAAGGTGCCGAGAAGAATCAAGCACTTTGATGGCCAGCTACTGCGGGACATCAAACTGTGTCAAGATTTTGGCGCTGCCGTCACGGAGAAGGGCGATCTCGTGCAATGGGGCCTGGGCTTCTCAAATACTGACCCTTCGCCCGTCGAGACGCTCAAGGGCAAGGACATTTCCAAGATTTCCATCTCCAACGACCGCATCGTCGCACTCACATCCAATGGGTCAGTATACTCAGTCCCAGCATCACGGAGCGGCCTTGCTGCAGGAAAAGAGTTACAGCAGTCCCAGCAGTCGTCATCGTCCTGGATCCCCTTCTGGAGCTCGGGCGAATCTCAGTCCGTCAAGGCCAGGGACCTCACCCCCAAGAACCTTGCTTGGGGTGAAAAGGTCACAGACATCAGCAGCGGTCTCCAGCACAGCCTGCTCCTGACCTCGAAGGGCCGCGTCTTCTCCGCGGCTTCCAGCACGGCCGAGTACCCCTCCAAGGGCCAGATGGGTATTCCGGGCCTGAGCTGGACGTCCCGCCCGGCAGGACCCTTTGACCAACCGCAAGAGATCACCGGCCTCTCAGGCTTCAACATTGCCAAGATCGCCGCCGGCGACTTGCACTCTGCCGCTTTGGACAAGGACGGCAAGCTCTTCACCTTTGGCGATAACACGTACGGCCAGCTCGGCCTGCCGGCAGAGCAGACCTACCAGAGAGTGGACGTGCCGTCCCTCCTCCCCACCGCCAAACTCTACGCCAATACAGGCCTTATCCCCAAGATCACATCAATCTCCGCCGGGGGCAACAATACCTTCTTCACCGTGGACGCCACGGAGGCCGGCGAGAGCAGCAGCCAGGTAGTCAGCGGGGACCTCGCGCCCGCCCGCCGCATGCCACGCGTTACGGCAGACTTTTGGGCGTGCGGCCAGGGTGTCTATGGCTCCCTCGGCACGGGCAAGTGGACGCACGTCACGCCGGGTCCGGCCAAGGTGAAGGCCCTTTCCTCGCTCTTCGAGTTTGACGAAAAGGCGAACCGCATGGCGCCCATCCGCCTCGCCTCCGTCTCGGTGGGAGCCACGCACGTCTCAGCGACGATGGACAACGTCACGCGGACGGGCGCCACGACGCGGAGCTCCGACAACGACACCAACTGGGGCGCCGATGTGCTCTTTTGGGGCGGCAACGAGCACTACCAGCTCGGCACGGGAAAACGCAGCAACCTCAACGCGCCGGCCTACATTGGTGCCCTGGACGGGGGCGCGGGCGACGCCGTGATGGGCCGCGGTGGCGAGGTGCACCGGTTCCAGCTCACGCCCCGGCAGACGGTGCGGCTGGGCAAGGACGGCAAGGGCAGGAAGGTGAGCTTGGAGCAGAGGGTGGAATGCGGACGGTTCGTGACGGCCGCCTACTCGGCCGCTTAAAGGAGTCTGTGTTGCACCGACGAAGACTGGACTGGCGGCTGTGTACGTTTCATAGGTGGGCGACGGCGGCGTCTCTCAGCTATCAAAGTACGAATGGGCGTGCCGATTTGTACTATGAGGTATCTGGGTTGGTTTTGTAAGGATATAACCTTGTAATTACAACATAGGAGGAGAAAAGCTGCAAGGCTCTTCAGGGACATGTCGGGTCATCCGCGGAGTATCTCTCTGACATGTCGGAGACATGGACAAGCAGCCTCGGGAACATGGCGCCCCTTTTTTTTTTTTGGTGTATGAAAACGTGCCAAAAGCTTGGCAAAGAATTCAACTCATACCTTATTGCATCCTCTTGGTCGTTCCACCCTTGTGCGGTCATCGTCTGGCGCAGGACGTGAATCATCTGAAGTCTGGTCTGTGCTTGGCATTGGTTTAGAGAAAAGGGGGTAACCGCTGGTCATTTTTGTGTTTACGATGAGGATGCATATTACGGTTGCGGGAGAGGTTGCGGGAGAGGGCGCGAGTTCGGGGTGCTGCCAGACTTCAGCTACGTAAATGAAAGGTACCTGGGCGTCTCTGTACGGATCTTACGTACCTGTCAGTCTCAACATGTCGACAACATGAAGAAACCAACAAACCCCCACAATCCCGTTTAGTTGGTGGCGTTGCGTGGTTTTGGGAAGGGTCCACCTCACGCATCTAAACTTAGTACCTCTTCGTACGGGCGAATGACCCGGATGCAACGGCGATTCTCCTCCTCCAGGCTCCAGCAGCTGAACACGAGCGGCAAAACCCCGAGCCAACAAATGCGCATCCGCACGGCGGGAAACGGGAGAGACGGGAGCGGGGTGTACAGTAGTGGTCAGGTGAGGCGGGCCAACCCAACAAGCTAGCGCTACGCCAGCTAAGGTAATAAGAGATGCGGCGTGCCCAACTCAGATGTCCAACGCAGGTGCGCAACAACAATTTCTTGGTCATGCTGACTTCTTCAACGAACCTACGTTAGTCGGTGGAGCCTTTTCTTTCTTTCTTTTTTTCTTTTTCCCCCTGTTACTTCGTGCTCCCTGGTGTGGCGTATGTAGTAAAGTAAGGCATCTGTAAGGTACGGCGGGCGGATTCGATAGCTCTCTACCAGGTGATCGGCAGAGTCTCAAATTCTACAACGAGAGTCGCCAGGCGTCGGGCACATGCCGGTCGAATGGGAAGATCCCGGGATGGCCCCAATCTTTGACTGGATAAGCGCGCCTATTATATTGAGTTATGCAAGAGGCAACCTGCCCAGGTAGGTAGAATGTTCGGTGGCCGTTCGTCGTCGTGGGAATAGACTTGGAAGCTCGGAACCTTGGTTCTCGCTGTTGAGTAGAAGCTTCTTTCAGCTGGAGGTTTTTTCTTTTTTTAGGGGGGGGGGTTCACTCATGGAGGTGTGGAAAACGGTGCCGACCTCATGATACGGCGGTTTTCCCGTCTCGCTGGTGCGAGATGAGACGTATGAGACGGGGGTGGAGGGGGATAGAATACGGCTTCGGGCCAGTGCCGCCGTCGCATCCGTTCAACCCCTTTTCCGTTTCGAAGTGCGGTTCAATGTGACAGAAACCTTGAATCGAAGGCAAGCTGCAAACCTGCTGGGTTCCTGGAAGCTGGCAAGGTGGCAGCAGCCTCAACAGCGGGCTTCCAGCTCCTCGGGACGCGGCGGCAAGGTGGAGGCTAGGTAGCGAGGCAAAAAATGGCCCCTCCCTCGCGCAGGCGGCAGGACCAGGGGACCCCCGAAGCCCCCCCACCCCGCCTTCCAGAATGATGAATCTATTGGGCTGTCGAGGCATCGGCGGATGCTCCGAGGTCCAAGAAGCCGTGCACTGCCCGAGATTACAGAACATGGACAAAGTCCACCAACATCCATGGAAACGTTCCAATGTTCGATCCAGATGTCTCCCCCCCCAGGGCCCCCCCCTTGCCCGGCTAAGGCACTCGCCCCCTGTTCCCTTTGGGCCCCTTGGGGGCTGAGGTGGTTGTTGTCGGGAAAAGAGCCAGAGATGGACTTTGTATCGCGGTTCGCCCATCGAGTGATTCGAGCTCCGACCCTTCTCGCCCACTGTTTTCTTTTCCCTATCCAGGCACGCCAGGGAACTTCTCAACGTCTAGACCGTCTTGCGGCTTGCGGCTTGCGGCTTGCGGCCTGCCCTGGTCCAGCGTCCATCACTCGCCTCCCAATTTTTGCCCCTGGGATTGCGTAAGTAGTATCCGTCCGACAGCCTCATCTTGACACCTCTCCCCGTGGCTTCTCAGTTCTCTGCTAGCCTCCGTCGTCTGCCTACCTATCCTTACGGACACAGACTACTTCGTGTTACTGCTTATTCACGATCCGCCGTAGGCTGAGACACATGGCTCCCAGTTACCGGGAACCCGACAAGGGAAAATAAAGAGAGTATCTGCGTTTGGGTACCAAGTATCCGTACCTTGCCTTAGTCGATACCCGCCTTTTTTATTATTCCAATCAAAATTTCCTACCCTCTTCTCATCGTGGCAATTTCTTCTTCCGAGCCCTCTTCTCCACGCTCTGTATCTTTTCTCACCCCCCCTTCTCTTGTTGTCCTTTGTGATTCTTCTCAGAAAGATGCTCCTTGGCTCTGGTCTTACTCGGCACACCACGCTACCCTGCCCTTTCTGTCCATCAACCATCTCCTGACGGGCAACCTTCGGCACGTGCCTCCCGAATGACACAACCAAACTCGAACGCGTGACGCACGAACTTTCCCGCTCCCCCTCGGAGGTCCATCCATGCGACCACTTTAGATCGCCAGGAACGACACTTTTCATCTTTACTTTCGCCCCGTTCCGTTCCCTCTCCTTTCCATTATTATTACTCTCTAGTACGACAACTACTACTGCCATACTCTTCGAACACTAGTCCTGCTGGCTAATTACAACGACGCCCAACGCCCGCCTGACCCCTCCTTACGACAACTTCTTCCTGCGACCACACCTCCCTCTACCTCTCTCCCTGTCTACTCACTCCCACGTGTACATACACACACGTCCATCCCATTTTAGACACAAGCCAACCAACAAAAAAGACGGATTTTCCGTTTACACTTCGACGTCTTACCCCAACCGCGCTTAACTTGGGCTGCTGCTTGTTGCTTGCCGCAACTCCCCGTCCTGCTGGGCCGCACCGAATTCCAAAAAAAGAAAGAGCTTCCTGCATGGTGCCCGCCCTGCCGCTCTGCCGCCCTGCTAAAACCCTGACGACATTCTTGCCTACGGATACTTAACCAACTCTTCACGCCACGCGAGGCCGTGCAAAACCACCACCACTCCGCTGTCGCCAGCCTCATTGTTGCCGAATTTCACTCCCTTATCGTCGCCTTGCGTCTCGTCGCTTCCCACGGCTGCATCCGACTCGGCTGATTTACGCTCCTTCGCCACGGCTCGTACTAAGGCAGCAGCAGCAGCATCAGCCGCCACCGTCGCCAGATTCAAGATGGATCATCTCCCCAAATTCCGCAGGAAACCAAAGATCCCGACAATCTCCACCACAGACGTCAAGACCCCTCCCTCCCGAAACGCCATCGACGAGCAACAGCCGCCTCAGCAAATATACCCTTCCACGACCGTCACCGTCACCGGCGGCAGATCTCCGACCACGACGAAGCCCGGCCTGCGCAAGACCGCCTTCCGCGGCCTACACCTGCGCAGCTCAGGCAAGCGCTTGCGGTCCCCTCCCCCGGCCTCCCTGCCGCAGTCGCCGCCCCCCGCGATTGTCTCCCACGACGGCATCACCTCGTCCCCGAGACAAAAAGATAAGGAAGGAAGTGGCGTTGGCAGCAAGAATGACTCCGTGTCGTCCGGGAAGAGCAGCCACGAGAGTTTCAGGCCCAAGCCGAGAATACCGGCTTTCTTGGACCTTTCCGTACCAGGTACGAAACCTCCGTCTCGTCGCAGACATGGAGGCGCGGGTCGGGAACTAATTGCTGGGATCCCTGCAGATCTAGAAAACAAGTTCCAGGAGCTCGTATGGCAGGAGCGCAACCGTCTGGCTGCCGGCATGGCCCCCGATGCCGACGAGACTACGAAATGGGGCTCCTACAAGCAGATCGACATGCGCAGAGGCATGCAAGATCGTTACTTCAACATCAAGCCCTGGAACCACAATCGCATAAAGCTGCGCGTGCCCGCAGAAGAGCTCGACTACGTCAACGCCTCGACGATCTCCCTCTCCTCTCCCTCGAACAAGGAGCTTCCTCCCTTGCGGTACATCGCGATGCAGGGCCCGACAGAGAACTCGCTAGACTTTGTCTGGCGCATGGTTGCGGAGCAGCTCACAGATCCCGTCGTCATCGTCCAGCTCACAAGCTTCTACGAGAACAACCAGGTGAAATGCTACCCCTACCTGCCGATGGACGAAGAACACGAGCCCTGGCGCATCAACGAGACGGACGGTTGGGGTGACGGCTGGAGCGCCACCCTAACTTTTGACTCGTTTCTCTCCCTCGAGAACGGCGCCATCGAGGTTCGCAAGCTCCTGCTGCGCGTAGGTGACGAGGAAGACGACCGCATAGTCTGGCATCTGCTTTACACAAAGTGGCCCGACTTTGGCGTCCCCGCCGTCGACGACCTGTCCAGCTTCTTCACGCTCATGCGCCTGTCGCGCGAGTACAACACAAACTCGGAGAACCCGCGCATCATCCACTGCAGCGCGGGCGTAGGACGCACGGGCACGTTCATCACGCTGGAGCACCTGATTCGCGAGCTGGACGAAGGCGCGCTCGAAGACTACGACGGCGGCGGTGAGGGCGACGACCTCATCTTTGCGACCGTCGACGCCCTCCGCGAGCAGCGCCGCAGCATGGTCCAGGCCGAGTCGCAGTATTTGTTCCTGTACCAGGTGCTGCGCAAGCTGTGGCAGGAAAAGTACGACGTCGAGGATAGCGACGGGGACAGCGAGCCCGCGGCTAAGAGACTCGAGATTGAGGAACCGTCGACAGACTGAGTGTGGCACGCCGGAACACACTCTCTGGCTGGGGATGAAGGATGGAGATACCCCTTTTTCTTATGTCAAAGTTGGAAGAAAAGAAGCAACCATGATTAATCGGCAGACTGCAGCGGGCATAGCATGTGTAACTTCTTTACTTGTATACCAAAGCAAGCAGCAGCATTACCAGGCGTTATTATTTTGGGGGAGGCAGGCCGGCAGTGTCCAGGCATGAGGATAGCAGGCGAGCATACGCTACCCTGACCTGGGTGAATTACAGGAGTATCTCGAGGAGGGATCGTTGGTATCCACAAGCATAGCTGATGATTCCCGAGCATGAGGAAATCAGCTCAAGGTTGAGAAAGCCCGAGAGAGGGGCCCAGGAAGTGTTTTTTTTTTTCTTTTCCTTTTTTGGTCCGTCATTGACGGGAAAGAAACAGGGAGTTGTTGGTGTAGTGGCGGATTCGGTAGCCCTCCGCCTAGAGCGGACCTTTCTACTATGAAATACACCATATGCCCTCTTGGGAGAGAGAGCACGAGAGGGCAATATCATGACACGACCAGTGGAGTGGGCTTTTTGTTCACGTCTAGAGCTATTGAGTTTTGCAAAAAGTGCGCCTCAGACGCCGCCAACAGATTGCCTTTACTTCTTCGACTATACTTACACGTTGTCGTTGTCCGCCAGAGCCGATGCAGTTCAGTATGGCTTGTAAATGTCCAAGGTAAAGTAGAATGCGTCGGTTTGAAGTAGTCTCACTGCGCCGTTCAGTCACCGTCGTCCAGACGGTAGCGGAGCGCCTACCCTTGGCTAGTTGACCAGCCAAAGCAGGTGGCAAGTTTCCAATACCCAAGGTAAAGTCAGGTAAAGTAAGGGGGCTTCTCGTCAGAGCAGACAGGTCTGGTGTTCGATTGGCGGCTCTGCCAACACACACACGCGCGCTCGCGCCACACACACACACACACACACACACACACACACACCACGCGTATGCGAAGCAATTCTTCATCCGGCGGGATCCGGGTGGAGGGGAGGGTGGACTGATTCTTCAGCGCGGTGATCTATGTAGTCTCGATTCCTAGGTTTTCCCCCGTTTTACGACAGCTCACATTTCATTTCACAAAACGACTTTTGCGCGACAGAGAGAGATCGATGGATGGGGGGTGGGTGGGTGAAAGAGAGTGCAAACAACACCCCGACGAACAACATGCTGCAGCCACGCAGAATGGTGCATATTTCCAGCTCGGGGCATCGCTTGCCATGCCAGATCTTATGGCGAGATAGCCATTATCACAAACCTCGGACCGACTCACAATGTACCCTCGGCCGGCAGAAAGTCTCGGGATGTGTGAAGATCCTGTCTCCCCCCCGCCTCCCTCCTAGGGGAAAAAAACGGCTTTTGATAATCCAAAAACTCAAAACCCACTTTCTCTAGCCCTGGCGTCGGCGGCATTGCGCCCGTCACGCTCGTTGACCTGGCATGTCACCGTCACATGGGGCGGACGGGAATGTCATCCCTCGCGCTGACCGGTTCCGGGGACTCCCGTCTCGGTGTGAGATTTCTAGCCGGGGTGTTGGTCAGCAGCCCTCGCTTTCCCGCCCGGGGTTGACGTTTGGACGTCAACCGTGTGGGAGGGTGAGGAGAGGGGGGCCGGCCGTCTCTGCGTCTCTGAGCCTAATGGATGGGGTTTTCGCAATAGGATACGCATGCCCGCCAAGGTTTCGGTAATATGTGAGAGATACACCTTGGAGATGAGGGTGGGCTCGCGGGCGGGTGAGGCCGCGCTCTCTTACCCCGGCCCCATGTGATAGTGACGGGCTGAAATCTAGTTTTGCCAGAGTGCATTTCGTGTCCATGAGATCGCCAACGGCAGCATGCTAGCTCCAACAACATCGGCCAAAATTCGGCATCAAATGTTGATGTTCAAGACACTGGCACACGGGGCGGAAATGAAATATTCGATCGTTCAGAGAAGTCCCATCGCGGACCATCACCAAATCCAATCGGAAAAGTCAAAAGGCCGAACCTCCCCTCCTCACAAGTCCCCAAGAAGGATAACGAAATTTTGCCGACGCGGATAAATCAAGGCCCACGAACAAAGCCTTGAATCCTAGGATTGTGAACCCTAGTCTTTTCAAAACGGCGGATGAAGAAGCTCTTGTTGAACCAAGTTGGGCCAACGCCCAATCACCGGGAGCGAGGCGGTAAATGATATATGCTGGGTAAACCTTCACTGAGGGCTTTCTCCCGAGAGCGTCGGGTACCACCCTTCCTGTCGTACGTGGGCTTTGATGGTGATTTCCCTTAAGCCCGGTCAAGCTGGCGGTCATTTGTAGGTGTCTCTTAGCCGGTTTTGATGGACACAATAGGAAAAGATGAGATGAAGGCTGGCTTGGATGATCCGAGATGAGGTGTGTACGATTGGAGCATTTCGGACCGGCACGGCTAATTGAGGGCCGGATTGTCTTGGTATTCTGGGAGTCGATTTGACTGTATCCACCGTATTGTAGGGAGACAGCAGGAAGAGCGATGACTCTGGGGTCTTAAAGATCCTTCCTGGCCTGAAATCGTTGTTCGAGAGCGAAGAACGTCTACTTCTAGTGGCGCATAATGATTACTTCCGTAGCATGCTGCTCTCGCCCGATAGGTTTGTACCCGTCGTTCGATGCTTCGCTTTTTTTTCTTCCCCTTTTTTTTTTCCTCGAAAAGTGGTCATAAAACGTTTGGCTGGCGCATGTTCTCAGCCTTCAGAAATGACCAACGACCTTTGAACAAGACTGGAAAGGATGAGCTATACTGCAGTGACATCCTGTGCCGTTGTTACACGGCAGAAAAGCACGGAGCATATCGGGCTACCGACCTGATGTGAGGTGCGGCGCAACTCATCACAACGGCGGGGGTGGGGAGACGAGATGAACCAGCAAATCACTGGCCGCTCGAAAACCCCAGATCCAGATATGTAGCCGGCGCACGGAAGCACGAGTGGAGGGCGCAGGCGGCTGTTCTCTTTGAGCCGCTCTGATTTAGCCAGCGCATGGGCAAGGCAGCCGGCTATGTTCCTCCAGCGTTAAAGCAAAACCTTAGAGGTCCTGCTCCGAGGATGATGATGTAAAGGATGCTTCCGTTATGTGTAGTGTAATTAGGTTGACGTCCAGTCGCATGCACCGTCAATACCAGCGTGGTATGGACCACCCAGAAATGTCTGTGCGTTTTCCTTTGCCCATGACTGGCATGGAGCGGCGCCGGAACGCTCACCGAAGCGTGGGTCTGACGCATGGTAGCGGCGCATTGAGAGCTGCAAGGTTGGACGGCCACACCGGCCAGAACGAGCATTTTTACCGTTGAGGACCGAGAGCGAGTCGATTTCCTTAACCCCGGGCTGCACAGAAGCTGCCATGCGTGGTGGCTCTACGTCTCGCCGCCGGCTGCTGCTTTGAAAAGTGCGTATCTTGTAAGTCAACCATCATCGTGAAAGGCTGCGGCCTGAATGAAGACGGGCGGGCGTAAAAACAGGTCACAGCGAGAGACGGGTACAGGATTGACTTCCTGTTGAAGCACTGCTTGCGTTATGTATACAATTTCCATACCTGGTTGGGGGTGTCCCAGTAGTTCAGACCGCGACAGTCGGTCGATGCCTACCCGAATTCTCTCTGAATCCTTGATTCCGGATCAAAGACAACGCTTTCCGCGAGGGCCGGTTCATAGAGCTTGAGCTCAGTCAGGCCAAGCGTCCAAACGTCGCGCAAGTTTGGCGACCTAGCCCTCATCGCGGTGGGGCCCCCACATTTGCTTTCCCCAGACAATTAAGGGCGAATTTCAAGGTCGGCGTAAGGTTTTGGCGGTGGACATGACAGCACAGGTTTGTGTGTGAGTGAGTGTGTGTGTGTGTGTGGATGCAGGCTGATATCAAATGGTGTGGGTGAGATGAGTTGGCCCAACGGGCGGCAGTTGAGAGCAGAAGCGAGGGTGTATTGGGAAAAGGGGACGGCAAGGCTCCATATGGCAGGGGTAGTTGATCCTCAGGATGGAGGCCACGGTCCGTGATGCGGGTTGCGAGGTGTCTTGGATAGGTGGTGTTGAGGTGAGGTCAAGTTGAGCGGTGAGACGAAGCAAATGAGGCAGCGTAAGATAGAACCCGGTCAAAGAGACCTTGGGACGAGGTTGAGTCGGGGGAATTCCTATCAGTTGTCTGATAAACTGATTTGCGGATAACGGAGAGCATGAAATCGAGATAAGCAGCCCAACTGTGACTTGCCCGGCAGCGCAGGTGAGGGGATCCGGGGAAAGGTAATTACGGCGAACTGACAGCTGCGAAAGGCATGTGTTGAGTCTGGGCGTTGCTTTTTGACCCGCGGGATGATTTCCTGAGTATCTCGGATGGACCTGAGTTCTCCGCGAAACTTTGGCAGCGTAGTCTATGGACGGATTAGTCCAATAATTAAACGCGGTGACGAGGTATGGGGAGCAGGATAGCTTGTGATAGCGAATGAATTGTGTTTGGGTCGTTGCAGAGACGAGTAAAGACCCAGGAAGCGACGTTGCTTGGAAGACTAGAGTTAAGCCGGCCCGAAGCGACGTCGCAGCTGAGCTGCTGGTCATTCCCTGTCTGTCTGTCGTCTAAGCCCGCCCCCAAGTCAGCGGTGACGAAGGCGATGAGGCTCCAATGCAAGTCTACACCGCCGTAGCAGTGTGCGGTATGACAGAGGCTGCCATGGCCCCTGATACGCGTAGGAAGAGGTGGTTTTCTCTCCTAGCCTCAACGACACGACAAGTTTCCCTTTGTTTTCATGGGTGATCCAAGTCCTCGCCCATGCTTGACCCCGTGAAGGACAGAGTCAGTCGGGCCAAGGACCAGGATGCCGGTCAAACGTTCACATGCTTGCTACGGGTGTATTTGTACTTTGGTACAGATGAAGGTGACTGCGGTTCTTTGCAAAACAGGGGTTGATACTGGGGGTGAATGACGAGGTAGGATCAGAGCGTGAGAAATGGAAACACTAAGGAACGCTATGCCGGCGTGCTGGAGAAAAGACTTGGGATGGCTGGATTGAGTTTGCAGGCCCCGTCAGAATCTGAGAGAGCCTCCCAGACCATGAGGCTGTCGGGCGTCTTTTCGTCTGGTGTTTTGATACATGAAATCCCAATGTCCTTTTGCGACCGAACGAGTCAAGGAAGAGGGCGCTAGTAGATAATGCCGCCGGTAATGTTTCCGCAGGTGCGAAAATGTGCAAGGAGGAGACTCAGGAGAGACAAACGCTGCCGTTGGGTCTTTGCTGGTTGTGGTTAGCGCCAGCGGCGTTGGAAACTTGGAGGTGAAGAGTGGCATGGTAGAATAATTAGCCTGCGGTGTGTTTCCTGAGGTACTCTCAGGTTCTCAGGTAAGATCACGATGACAAGGCGATGCGGTCAGTTGAGCAAGTCGTGAGGCAGCAGTGACAACTGACAGCCAGGAACTAAGCAGGGCTAAGGTATGTCGAAAGGAAACGGGAAGTACTAAGCTGCGTGCTAGACCACCTTGGGTACCCGAGGTACCTTAGGCCGGCTGTCACTCGCTGGCGTTGAGTGAGGTGGACGATAAATGGTAGAATCCAAGACAAGCTTGGCCGGTTCCCGGTCCCGAGACGACTTGTCGCCGAAACGCAACTGCGCGGCTTGCAGCCGGTTACCTTATGCCGCCATGCTGTGGCAAGGTACCTTGAAGGTAAGGTAAGGTGAGGAAGGTAGGTAGGGAGCCGGACATCTGGGACCCTGAGCGCCTGCGCCTGCGCCTACTGCACTTGCTGCACCTCCTTGTTTGCATTCGCACCGCTCTTGCACTTTGCACCGACATTGGCGATCTGGTGGCGTCCAATGGCAGGTCCAACGTCCAGGTCGGGTCCATCCATCTTCAGGATTGGGAAATTAGGAATGCACAAGTGCAAGTGTGACCGATTAGTCTGCCTTCCTTTAAACATTCCAGGAGAAGGTACGCCGCGCTGGAGCCCACCTGGCACCGGCGAGTGACGAGCCCACCAGGTCCTGATCGCAGCCCACCTCACTGATGAAAGAGCCCCGCATTACCTCATCACCTCCTTCCCGACTCTCACTCGTGCGAAACCAACCCCCAGACTGAAGCGCAAACTCAACAACTCGAGGGGGAAGGAGCAAAGCTGGATGTGTAGGGAGAAGGGATCCTGATCACGAGAACGGCGCAACTTGCAAGGACTCCCATTCTCCTCTCTTGCCCCATCCAGAGTTCCAAACCCCTCTACGGATACTCTCTATCCGTACGAATACAGGTGATGGATCCGTGTCCCAAAGAAATTCTTGCCTGGGCACCTAGGGCGGTCAGCATGCGCCTGCCTCGGTCGCTAAGCTACCCAGCGTGCCAGCTACCCTGCATTTTCAAAATTCACACCCAGGAAGGGGAAAAGAAAGAAAAGAGAGAAAATCCACCAGGGAACGCTAGAAACACCGAGAGTCCAAACACAACAAGGAACCCGACTTCAATCCCCCTTTTTCGTGTCTGCTCCGCCGAAGACCGTGGTACGCCATACCATACGGCACCATGGGACCATCGCGTATACGTACATGCAGCTCACGTTTTGCCAAGCTTTTATTTCCATCCAGGCCACTCACTGCCGTCCTCAGTCACGATTAAGTATAGACGCGGGGTCCTCATCCGCAAACCCCAAACCAACTCTACTTGACCTTCACCTCCATCTAGAAAACGACTCTACCATGTACGAGCTTTTCCGACTCTTTGGCCGGGCCAGAACAGGACCTTGCCCGATGCTCAAGAACTAACCGCGTCCGCTTACGGAGCAGAGGGCGAGGCAATTGGCAACGTCACCAGGAAACCCGCCCGCCTTTTGCCCATGCCACCGTCCTGCGGACCCGCACCTCACTTCACTGGCGGCCGTGCACCGATCCTGGTCCCCAAGTTCCAGCCCACCGTCCATCCGCTGGAATGCTTCTGGAAGTTGTGGACAACTCTACCCCTCGTTTGAATTCCTTCCACTGTGCCAAGCCACATCCCAGCAATCCTGCCACTCGCGGTCCAACTGGGTCTTTGCTTGCAGCCCTCTTGCCCACTATCCACATCCGGCCGACAGGGATACTGCTTCTTTCCGACCAGACGGGCAAGGGTGGTGGTTCGGTCCAGTCAGCTGTTTGCGGTTGCGTCGGGTTTTGGCCCCCCAATTTTCTCGACAAAGGAAGAGGAAAACAACAAGACAACCCTTCCTCCCCACTGTCGGGTCGGGCAACAAGAGGTGCGATGGGGGAAAAAGAAAGCTGAACCAGACTAGGGACATTGGGCTCGGGATTTATTGGAACGTCGAGAATCCCGAATGATCAAGAACCTGGGACGCAAAACACTGTTCCCTGCGAGGCTACAACCACCCATGGCCGCAACGGAGACGTGCGGAGTTTACTTGGCTCTGCTCAGTGCTCATGACCGACTAATTCGCGAATAGCTATCCGTATACCGCGAAATACTCGCCTTATGATTCACAGTTGCAACGTCTGGAAGTTGACCACACCCTAGCGCCTGCTACTCCATTGCCTTGCGGTCCGTATAATCCCTCAGTCAGTTCTGTCCCCTCTCGTTTGGAACAGAGACGTTTGACGGAGCAGTTGCACCACGACGGCGCGTCTACCTACTTGAGCGTCTGCACCAGCTAACGTGCGGTCAAACGATGCTGGTCCACGCCCAATACGAATCAACCACTCGCCTTTCCTGGCATGCCTTCGCCTCTGCGACCCCTACTCCGCCGCGAATCTCTTTTTGACGTTAGCGCACAGCTATAGAGCATCGCCTTACATACGAAGAATTCATTGTCTCCATCGAAACGTCCCCATCTCCCACCGAGGCTTTAACCCGTCCCCACTGGCACGCGACGACAGGACGGCGGCTTCGACTTGGACAATGGGTATTAGCAAATCACAAAATTCGTCAAAGACTCAAAAAGGCTCAAAATAGGCTGGGACTCCTCTGGTCTGGGTGGGTCCTCCGAGTTCTAGAGCGAGTCAACAGCCCGGCCCCAGTGTCCAGGTCGTCCCACGTCGTCGTCTCCCGGGCCCAGGTCTCGTCTGTGTTAGGTACTCAGCCTGCCATTTGGTGGTGTTTTCTCGTTGCCATCTCTTCCAGTCTTATTCTTCCCCGCCCCGGTCGTTGCAAGCACCCAATCGCAGTTGTGCCCGAGGTCACAGTCCCGAGCTGCCGGCAGAACCCAAGGCCAGGTACCGATCACCCACGGAGGGACATCTGAGTGGGTGAAGCCCACGATAATCGTAGGAAATATTTGTCGTCGTCAATGTCACGGGTTGTTTATTTTCCCTGGCGTGCCCCGCATATGAAGAATCGCCTTGACTCCCTCCCCTCCCGCCCTCCACGGGGCCTTGTTCATTCCACTCGATGGATGAAGACTTACATGATGTGGTAATAAATGGATTGACCAGTGACCATGCCGTGGCCGCCGCCCCGTTGAAGTTCTCTTTCTCGTCCTCGTCTTTTTTGGCATTTTGTTACCATCTTCAGCCACTCAGCGTCGACTCATTACTAGTGCGCGTGTCATTGTCAAGCACCCTCTGCAGAAACCTACCATTGATTAGTCGTATCGATTCCATCTTCTCTGTCAGAAACATCGGGGTATCACTGCTAGCACATGGACTACGTAGTAGCTCACCAAGTCGTTCACCATCTCCCGTCAGTCCCACCGTTGGTTCCCATCAATTCTAGCCACCAAGTTGGAGCAGGCTAGCATCATCGACGACCAACCAGACCAGCCGTCCCATCCCAAGGCCGGACCAGAATTCGCCAACGTCCATCAGCATCGAGTCGCCCTGCATCGCATCCGGCCGGGACTTCCCACGCTCCTCATACGACGCGAACCTGCACTTTCCGGGATCCCCGCCCATCGTTGCTGCTTAGTCCGGGTCTGCGTCTTCCTAGCGTTCGCGGCAACAGCTCTTTGAGGGCAAAGCACTTTGTTTGGTCGTTGCTCGTCCTCATCCTCGTCCAGTATCTGTACCTTTTCCCGCCAGTGGTCGCTCGCTCTTTCCCTCTCGGCTTCCCATCGCAGTCGCACTTGCCTTGGATCGTGGCTGCTGCATCCGCACCACACACCCACTTATTCACACACCCACTTTGCTCGCCTCTCTCTTACACACTCTTGGGACTCTTTCAACTCACTCCTCACTCGCTCTTTTTCCCTCTCTCTCTCACACACACAGAGAGGCATAGGTGCGCGCGCGCACACACACACGACTTGTCGTTGCCGTCTCATCCATACGTCTCCTTTCGAGAAACACCACTTTAATTTCATTTTTCTACTCGCCATCATCTGGGGCTTCTAATCACTTCTCATTCTCTGTCTGCGATCCCGCCGTCCCTCGTGGCCCAAAAATCGCCCCCAAACGGAAGGCAAAGTGCAATAATTAACCCTTGCTGGTCTTCCTACGACAACAATAGCCTTCCCCCCCGGACTTGATTGCGCTCATCTGTTTATTGGCGAAACACAAACAAGACCCGGATTCGGCCTGGGGAGAGGGAGTACGTCATGACATCCATAGTAAGTTTGCTCTCTCCTTAATGCTGCTGCCTCGATATCTTTTCCCTACCAAAAGGCCTATTTCCCACGGCCAGCCAATCTGGATTGCAGCATTCCTACTGTCCCTGGCCGTCAAACCTGACCGACCGTCGTTATATTATTGGCGAGAAGCCGCTCGTTCACCGCCTCACCGCTTCCCGCATATCAGTGCACATCCCCATCCTCTCCGTCTTCCCCGTCGCTCCCAGACACTCAGACAAGCCCGACACGAGACACCGGCAATCAGGATAGCATCCCCCACGACCGGGGCCCTGCCTGTTGCAACCGGCCTCACCTTGCCCAACTTCTCATCCCATCCTATCTACTCCCATGTCTCCATCCTCCGTTACTCGTCCCCTAATTAGCCACCCCTCCATCTTGTCCTCCCCCATCATTTCCCATGCCCAACTCATCTCAACCACCCAGACCCCCTTTGAACTTCCCATAAGAAAGGGAGACTGCGCCGCCATGGCCTCTTCCATACATCCTCGCCCTACCCTGCCTCTCATACGTACAATTCTACCCTCGGGCGCATGACACGACTCGCATTCTACTCTCCCGTCCACGATCGTACCCTTCCGCACTCACCTCCACGGCTGGTATAAGCTGTTCCCATATCCCAAGCCCTGCGTGACATTGTCATTGCTACACCTCTTCTTTCAGAACCCTACCCCTCGAACGTTGCAGAGCCTCACTCTGTTGCCAATCATACCCAAGGCTGCGGTATCCTCACGATGCGCGTCCCGTCATTTGAGCATACCTTCGCCACTCCTCGCGAACACCCTGCAACCATGAACCAACCACCAGATTCGCTGTCGCTAATGACCGGCCTTCAGCTATGCCTCGCTCACTACTGTGACCAACATGGCCCGACCCCGCTCATGGTCACCGAGGGCTTGCCAGTCCCATGCACAACATGCTTCGATGATGGCGCCGCCGGTTATGCCGATCAAGATCAGCTCCGACCCCGGACCAGCGCCCCAGTCGCGGCTGGATCTCTGAACCAGACCGTGGCCATGTCGGAAGCGCTGCGAAAGATGCACCTCGGCTCGCACCGCAGTTCATCTCTGTCTGTTTCCGAGAATGAAGCCCAGATCCAGCGCGCCGCCATGCTTCGCGCATCCTCGACAAATTCTACCACAAACTCGCCAGCTTCCCCCCTGTCGCCTTCCGCGATCGAGACCCCACCTGAAAGTCCCCGCCGGATATCGGAGCAGCAGCAGCAACCACGACGAGACTCGAGTTTTCGCCGAACATATGACGATTACGTTACGAAGCGCGCCGGGCCTTGTGAAAATTGCGCGCTGACACTACCGCAACGACAAGGAGGCAAGGACAAAAGCGACTTGAAGGCTGAACGAGGCCCTACATTGCGCACTCGCGCTCCTTACGCCAGGGTATATGGACAGGCATCGCCACCGACCTCCCAAGCCTCATCCGCTAGCGATACCGATGGAGAAAGCCAACCCGAACGAATGCACCGAAGGGCGACGGGCTCTACGACAACACGGTCCAGCATGTCGTCAGGAAGACATGCTAGTCATACCCATTATCTCGATTATACCTCGACCCATGAACCCCTTATCCCAGCCTCTTTTTCGATCGTGCGATCCTCATGTTTGCGAACACTTTCGCTGGAGACACTACCTCGCGCCCCTGCCAACCCAACGCCGAGTGCGTCGCCGCAGTCAAGCAACATACCAGCCTTTGTCACGACACATAGCGCTGGGGCAGCAGCTTCCGGGGGCCCCATCTTCTTCGGCGACCCTGTCAATGGCTACACGACAGCCTACATCTTTCGTATCCCAGATATGCACGCTCGCGGCCACAAGCGCGTGTATGCATTTCTGGCTCTCAGCACGCATAAGGAGCGGCTGGCGATGAAAACATTTGGCTTCATGGCTGCTGCTTTCCGCGATCTTGCCTCGTGGATTCAACAGTTGGCGGAAGCCGAGGCCGAGAAAGCTGCCGAAGCCAGTCCTCTGGGAGGACCCCCGCACCACAGCTCTTATCCCACGATGGTCAAACCTGAACGGGAAGGACAAGACCGTGGTGGCAGCAGCTTTCTCACAGGAGGTGGTGGCTTTTCGAGGAGAATGGGTGGTGGCCCCGGTGGAGTCTCACTCAAGGCCCGAGGCCTTGCTGAGCTCGTCGGCATGCCCGACTTCTTTATTGAGCTGCATACAAAGTTCGTGAAGCTCATGCTTGAACTTGGCGTGGCGCTGAGCTCTTAGTTGCGGTAGTGGCAGCTGCACACATACTTTCACGACACAAAATCACTGCCTTAACCATCAATATTAGGCAGACGAAGACGTACCTGTACGATCATATCAGCGTACAGATAACCTACAATTATGGCATGGCAAGTTGAGCCCCCTTTGACTTCAACACTGAAGCAAACGCGGTGGTCAACATCAAAGCAGTAATGGGTAATGATAATCTTAATTACCTTGCCCACTGCTCGGACAGGGAGAAGGAGTAAGGGAAGGAGTGGATGCGAAGGGCAGACGGATATACCCCCTGTTGAGATGGTAGGCATCACATGTTGCATTAGGACTGTTTTGCATCAGCGACGGCGGCATCGCTTGTTCCTTTTTTTTTTTATTTAAGAGCGTTTTCACGACTGAGCAGGCTGGGCACGATTCGATAGACTTGGGAGGGATGCTGCTTCATTTGCTATGGCTTCATGATTCACGGTTTCTTCACGTTATCCTCCTGAGAGCCTTCTTAAAGTACGAGATTAGACATAAGAAAGCTTCCAGGCCCAAGCATGAATGGAAAAAAGGAAAGGAAAAGGCAAGGGTAAAAAGGGGAAGGGAAAAGATACCGAATCAATAGAGAGCTAAGGGAGAGAGGGTTTCGGGTCCGGAAAATATTGGAAAGGGGCTAAAAGGGTCTATGCCCACAATCCAGAATAACCTTGACAATGGTATTCGATCGACTATACCGGAATCTATTCAACCTGTTGTGTGACTGAACAGTGTTTGTTTACAAGTACTTGATAAATCTCGTGTTGAACAGTAGGTCGTCGAAATAGCCTTTGGGCGAGGAGGGCGAACATGTTTATCGGGCGGCTGATACGGTGTAATGGGGATCGAAAAAAGACGACAAGTGATGCGATCTTTGTCTGCCTACCGACCGATCTCTAGTGAGAAACCCTCCACCACCTTCGATAACGTAGGCCGGCCGGCCTTTCGACCAGAAAGACCACGACGGAAGTTTTTGACTGAAGCTAAAAGTTTCCCGGGGTATTCAACGGCCGTCGCCGTTCCAGAACCCGGCAGGTAATGCGCCGGGATTTCATCAAGTACCATAGGAAAGAGGTGACGAAAGCCTGGGCGTTTATATACATGGGAATACAGGAATGTAATTCCTCCTTGCTTTCTCTTCATTTGTTCTGTCCCCCTCCTTCCCTTCTTCTTGTTTTGCTTCAGATGTTTGTGCCCTTCACCATCCCCCGAGCTCATGTTCGAGGCTTGTCAATAGGTAGAGGAGGCCAGGTATGGGCGCCTATCCCTCCTTTTCCTGTGCTCTTCTGGATATGTTTTGGATATATTTAGTTGCCTACGGTACTTTCGTCAGTCATCAACGCCTTGGTGTTTTCGAGCCGTCCCCTACTCCCCTCTCGATTCCAATCACAGGGGAATAGGGTCTTGCGTGGTGAAAACCACGGCCACTAAACTCCCATGTTAAATGCATCCACACAGCTCAACGCGGATACTCCATGGTCTTTAATGACATTTGCAGGACAGGCAGACTCATCATCATATTTCCTCCAACACGTACCTCAACGAGGCGGTAGTGACACACAGGTTCCCAATAGCAGGCGGCAACGCGACTTCTTCATCGAGTGTATTGTATTGTATTGTATTGTACAACGTGACGCCAAGCCTCGCTCCCCAAAGCCTTGAAAAGTCTATTCCTTCCCTTCCCTAGCCGTGTCCCCCGCGCCCATATACATTGCCAGCTTTGCAGCGAGCTCTGTTTCGTTTCTCCCACGATGCGCCGTCTCCGCCTGTACCTTACCCTGGGGAACAGTCGCTTATTTGTAGAAATCAAACTTGTTCTCGTCGCTCGTACCCTTGACCTGGCTTGAGTAAGCATCCTCCAAATCGCTCTGGATAATGTTGTAGCGGTTCTTCCGCACAGCACGGAGACCAGCCTCCTGCATGATGGCAGCGATAACAGCACCACTGAGAGGGTCGTTGCGAACAATCAGGGAGTCCATGTCGACCTCGGGGGCCAGACTCATCTTGCTAGCAATAGTAGAGAAAATGAGACGGCGCTCGCGTCTGTCTCTCAAGCTAGGGAACTCGATCTTGCGGTCCAGACGTCCGGGACGGAGAAGGGCAGGGTCGAGGGTGTCGGCTCTGTTCGTGGCCATGATCACCTTGACGTTGGCGGTCTGGTCGAAACCGTCCATCTGATTGAGAAGCTCCAGGAGAATACGCTGAACTTCGCGATCGGCACCAGTCTGCGCATCGAAACGCTTCGTCGCGATGGCGTCGATCTCGTCGATGAAGATAATGGCGGGGGCGTTCTCGCGAGCCATGCGGAAGACGTCACGGACCATACGAGGACCCTCACCGAGATACTTCTGCACGAACTCGGATCCGACAACACGAATGAAGTTTGCCGTTGTGGAGTTCGCCACAGCCTTGACCAGCATCGTCTTTCCCGTTCCCGGAGGACCATAGAGCAAGACACCGCGAGGAGGGTCGATACCAATCTGCTTGTAGAGGTCGAAGTGCGTCAGCGGCAGCTCGACAGCCTCACGGATCTCCTGCTTCTGCATATCCAAACCACCAACATCGGCGTATGTCACATCGGGCTTCTCGTCGGCGCCAAGCATGGCGATGGATGAATCCGCTTCCGGAGGGAGGATGTCGACGAGGGCGTTGGAGTGGCGGTGGAGGGCGACGGAGGAAGAGGGCTTGAGCTTCTCGCGGTCGAGGGTTGAAAGGATGCGGACAACATAATTCGAGCCCGTGGACGACTGAACGATTCCGGTACTGTCATGGGTTAGTAATGTTGAGCTTGAAATGGGAGCTGCCTGCGGGGTCTGCGTACTTCTGGTCGATGGCCTCCATAAATTGCCCAATCACCAAAGGAACACTCTGGATCCGCTTGATCTCTTCCTGAGCCCGGACGAGCTCGCGCTTCAGACTCCTGTACCGGCGGGTCAGCAAACCAGGTGGCATGCAATGATCGTGCGAGAATCGAACCTCTGCTCATCCTTGATGTACTCCTCCTGCAACTGGATATACTCCAGTTGTCTCTGCAACTTTTTCAATGTGGCATAGTCATCACCCCCCTCCGTCGCGATGCCCTCAAAGTTCTCGATACTAGGGATTGTTGAGGGAGCCGTCTTCTTGTGAGGAGCAACTTGGTTGGCCGGGTTTTCTACCAAGACGTCACCCATTGTGTCGGAAATTTGTGAGCTATTGGCGGCGGCGTGAGATAATGACGTTCGGCACTCGAGATATCTCGGTGGTCGTAGGAGACGAGAGATCGCAGGAGATGGGCGGTGTCGTTGACAACGGCAAGTTTGTTGATTTCAAGCTGGGTGGTGATGGTGGTGGTGCTTGCTTGCTCGAGCTACCTAGCCTGTAGGCGTCAATCGGATACGCATGCAGCCTCTCGGCCCAGCTTAGTCAGGAATCTGGTCGATGCTCCAAGGTCACGTGCCGTCGGGAACCCCAGCAGACCTCATTGGCCCCTCTCTAGTCGATTGATTGGCTCAGCAGATGACCCGGAGCAAGGCGAAGTGCCTGCAGCACGTTACCCAGGTTGGTGACAGCGACAACCTCCGATTGGCCTGGTCTGGGGACGGCTGCCCCCATGTACTATGGAGACAGTCCTAGATCCTTGCCATGATGATGCGAGGGTCTCTCCCGCAATTCCACTGTTAGAGCCGTCGGTGAGTGTCACTGTCCGTCCTTAGCACGGCCTGCTAATCCGGCACCTATCTCTTATCAACCCCCCCATGGGATGATGTGTTCACCGGCCGGATGCCTCGTTGGGCCTCGTCCTGCAAGCACACCTTAGCACTGTACAGTCACAGGCACACCTTCTCTCCATTCTCGTACCTTGAATCTCATTCTTGACTCCTTCAACACCTTCTTCGCTTCGCCACTGCACTGGTCCTTCCACTTGACAAGCCGCCCGGTGTACGTTCTCACGTCCTTCTCCTCGATCGTTCCGACTGCTTTGAATCATTCTTGAAGTTTATCGTCTCACCTTGGGGTATTTCTTCTTTCCCCCTCGGAACCCCATACACCATGTCGTCGTCGATTGCAATTCCGATGACCCCGTCGTCGGCCAACACATATCACCACCACCAGTCCGTTCAGGTCCGGGATGCTGCTAGTTCTTCCTCGTCGACGTACTCGAGTTCACCTCGAACCTCTTCACCGACTTCCGCTCAGAAGCGAAAGATGGTCCACGAACGTCGGCCCAGCCTTCTCAGTATGTCCTCCCACTTTGCTTTGTAGCTACACAGCCCGGGCCTTGCAGCCTTGTCCGATCTGCCTGTCTCGGACTCTGTACATGACAGCTTGGGTCTCTTACTCACATCACGGACAGGTTCCGCGTTGTCGAAGCAGGAAAGTACCGTTATCAACATCGGCGAACCGAACGGAACTCCCCGCCTTGTAAGACCACTTTCGTCCTCCTCAAGGAACGTCGAGGAACGTCGGCTAACACAGAGTCAGATCACCTACCTCTCCTCGAGCCAGGGCTTTGCGTGGAACCCAGGTGAGTACCGAGCTTGGCCCAACCTTCAACCCCGTTTCCTGCTGACCAGTGTCCACAGAAATCTTCCTGCCGTCATACGTTGACTGCGACTACGTACCCCTCGAGAACAGACGGGAGCCCGTACACGAGATTGTCCTCAGCGACGAGGAGATTAATAACATGTTCCCCCAATAACGCGCCCCTCGGAGACAGCCATGACGCTTCACATGAACATCTACGTCCTGAGTACTTAGACCGACGATTCTCACGAGACACTTTTTCTTTCCACATCACGGCGTCCGGCCACGACCTGTAACCCTTGCGACTCTTCTACAATTTTTTGATCAGACTGCATTACGAACCACCACGGCGCATGGGCCCATGTCGGGACCGACCACGGACGTGCATAGGAATATACTGATCGGAAGCACAGTACATCTCACATTTCCTACATCTCGAGATTGGGGAACTCTTACCAGTACCGGCCTTTGGGAATCATCGGGGGAGTTGGGATTGTTTTGGCGAGATGGGAGTCGTTGAACTATATCTCTTATTTGTTTGTTGCCGTTCCTTTTTCTTTTGGGTTGGGGCGTTCCTCGGGATTGCAAGCACATACCCTCTTCTCACCCTCGATCGTGTACTATGCCGCCTTTGCCGCGGTTTTCCCTATTATTGATTTCCTACCATTTCCATAGTTCAATAGCGTCACAAAGACACTGTTCATGGCAAAGCTTTCCGCCATCGTGATCCACACAACGCCCTGACCGATCAGGTAATTTTCAGCCGTCCAAGTATGTCCCTATTCCGTTGTAGGAGAGTTCGGGCAGCCAAGGTAGCGCAGGCCGGGTATGTACCACCACGTCAGGGTCCGCGGGTAACATCGGAGTAATTAAAAGGCGACAACCAACCACCTCTGTGTGTTCCAGACACTGATTGGATGCCTTGTACAAAGCCTATGCTACAGTCATGAAATAAATGCGGGCAGTATTATTGTGATCTCGAAAATCGATGAAACAGCCTGTTCAACCTCTGACTCGAACCTCTCACCGTTAGCCCAGCGCACTGTCGTCGGTGTGGTCCCAAATGGCGTCGAACCTGAGCTGAGAAAGAGGGTCCAGTTTGTCCAGACCACGGAGGACCGCAAGACCGCAGACCGGCGCTACTGTACCTTGACTGCAGACCCGAGGGCCCCCTAACCTATCCAGGGCAGCTTTCGCCTAGACCTTTCCCGTCCTAGAAGGTCCCCACGCCGTGGCATGAGAATGCGGATGGTGAAAGTGCGATGCATTGTCTTCCTGTGCCTATTGCGCCCGAACCGTCAAGGTGATGGAGGTAGGCGTACGGTGAGGGACACGATCCGAGGCGAAGAACATGAAGAGGAAGAACAAAAAGGACTCAGAGTTTTTGCGGTTCTTCTCTACCTGTGCCGGTCCTCACTCTTCACACTGTCTCCAGGTACCCAAAACGTGGGCATTGCCCAAACAGCATTTACCCCAGCGGCATCAACCAGCTGAACCATCCCGTAAACCCTCGCCCCATAATTCCAATTGGGAGCGCGGTCTTGACTCTTGAAGTTTGAAGCCCCTGGGGCTGCTTTGATTCGATGGTGCGGTAGCCATCCATCCTCTCCATGCAGATCCGTCCCAGTTTCGCAGTCATAGCGCCGAGATGCATCATCCCAGACGGCTCCAGCAAATGCCAAGTTGTAAGGGGCCATCGTCAAGTCGAGAGTTTGGCCACCAACACCTAGTACATCCGGTTCGGCCGGGAAGCATAAGGTGGAAGGCGCATCTTTCCATCTTTTAACGGACTGGGATGTGTGGTCATTAGTCGGATTGTTCGTCCTTTTATAGACATTGTTCACTGTGAAGAAAGTATCGTTCAGTGGTGCTATGTATTTTAAACATGACCGGCCGATGCTGCCCACACCAGTCGTCATTCTTCATGTCTCTCATAGATTGACTATTGACGTTGATTCTATCCCTTGAACAAAATCTGAACCGTGGGCCCCAGATCTGGTCTGCGCCTTGTGACCTCGACGATCGCCATCCTCCTCCCCTTGCAGCGTTTCTGTACTATGTAACTAGGAATGAGGTTTCTTTTCTGGTGATCAATCCGTTCCGCATAGTGCCACCGCCCCTCCCAAGGTAACTGAACAGTCTCCTTGGACATCCAGGTCTGTCTTCTGGTCCGTGTTCCATACACCGAGCACAGCTCACCCTTCTGGCCACTGTCCGATCTCGGCGGTTCTCGTCCGATTCCGGGGTTTGGAGTCTGAGGTGGAGAGAGAGAGAGAGAGAGAGAGGAGAGAGCATCACATGTCGATAACGAGATAAGATAAACCCGCGCTAGCTACTGATAAGGCTTTTCGGTCGTTGGGCCGGGGGCAGCGGAAAGGTGGGCGCGCTGACGGGAAAAGCACAGGTCAGATCGGATGACGGGGCTCGACGCGCACCGATGGGACCGGGGGGCCGTAATTACGTCCCAGCCGCGGCAACTAAATGGAAGTAAACATCACACCGAGACGCATCCCACCACGACCAAGCCCCGCCGCGCGCCAACGTCGCAACATCGATTCGTTGATTCCTGGCTAGAGAGACACAGGCAGACCCGTCTAGCACAGCTCACTAGTTGACACCTGGGGTTTCCCGCCTGACGAGTTTATAGGGTAGGTGGGGAGGACGAAGTAACCCAAAAAAAAAAAAAAAAGGGAGGAGAAAGAAACAAATCATGGAGAATGCCCACAGGAAGATCGAGCTGCAGTCTCGCGATGACCTCGCGTATTTGCTCAACAATGTCCGGCGCGCCGCGCAGGAGCAGCTGGATAATGCGTTCCCGCACATTGAGGGCAGCAATGCGCAGGAGGACGAACTGCGGGCGCCTATTGAGCGTCTGGTGAACGAGGTAAGTTCACTGAAGTTGCTCTTGCCATGTCGCAATTTTTTGGTCACTCCATGTGTCTCGCCAACTCTCTCATTACCTCTCGCGTCTCTGGTTCGGGTGTGGACGAAGAAGCGAACCGTTTCCTTGAAAGACAAAATCAATCCTAGATTTCTGCTAACAGCAATCGCCGGAACAGTACATCAATAAAACCTTCACCTACGCAGCTCCAAATCTCTCCATCAACGGTATGGACACCGACCCGGCAAATTTCCTCTCCGACAACCCCTCGGACGAGCCAGAGGAGGCCTACGAACCCTGGGACGCGCGCCTCCGCCAGCGCGTCGAGGACCTCGCGCGCGAAGAAGAAGATCTCCTCAATGAGATCGCCGCCCTCAAGAAATCCGTCCCGGGCACCATCGCCGCCGCAATGACCAACGAGTTCAAGGCCGCCGCCGCCGCGGACGATGCCGCTTTCGAGGCAGCCAAGAAGGCGAGGGAGGACGAGGCGAGGGAGCTCGAGGCCGAGGTGCTGCCGCTCGAGACGATGGAGAGGAGGGGAGAGATTAAAGAGGCGTTTGGGTCGGCGGTAGGCGGGCTGGGAAGGTTGAAGAAGACGATGCCGGCTACGGTTGCCAAGATGGAGAGGGCGAGGGTTGCGGGGGAGTATACTGTCACTGAACGATCGTGAGATGTACGATGAGGAGTGAGCTTTGCTCGTAAGGGAGTTATGGCGCTGGGAACTTATACCACAACAACGGGCATCTGCTAGAAAGCGGAAGACCCAGGGGTAGTGCTTATTATGCTAATTGCGGTCTATAAAAATCCTCTGAAAACTTGTAGGTGATGATTGCCTGGTTTGCAAATGTGTCATTCAAAAAGGTCCAACGGTCAAAATGAAAGTATGTATAATGCAAAATAGCAAAGGTTGCCAGGTTCAACACGTGTATGAGCGTTTCTAGGAAAAGAAGCTCTTGTTTTTAGGTAGCCACCCGTCTTCCACCCAACCCAGTGTCTTCACCCCAGACACAACACCATATTTGTCAACGCCTTCTTTCTAACTGCTCATCCAGCAGCGCCGTACTCGATTCGCAACGTCAATTTCAATGCACGCAACCTTCTCAGAGATAGCGTTTATGCCGCAGCGGGAGCCTTGGCGTCAGCAGTAGCATCAGCCGCAGGAGCGGCGGCGGCGGCCGGGGCAGTGACGGTCTCGCCGCCCTTGTTCTCAATGACGTCGCCGGCCGCAGTAGCGGCCTTGGCCTCGGGCTTCGCCCACCAGGGCTCCTTGGTCCACTCGGCCTCGTGCCACGGGCCGGCGTCGCTGAGCTGGCAGCCGCCCTGGCACTCGCACTTGCCACCGAGGGACTTGGGCAGATTCTCGGCGGGGATCTGGTTCAGGAGCTCCTTCTGGTAGCCTGAGCCGAGGATGTTGATCTTGGAGACGGTGACGGGGTCGAGCCAGCCCTTGACGACGCTCCAGACGGTAGAGAAGCCCCATGGGGCATTGATCATGTAGAGCTTGCCGAGACGCTCGGGGTAGTAGTTCTGGGAGACGACGGAGGCCTGCTTGACGTAGCTGTAGACTTGGGGGACGCGAGTGATGGTGACGCCCTTGAGGTCCATGATGGTGCAGCAGGTCTCGACGAGGTGGTTGGACTTGCGGGAGCAGGCGGGGAAACGGGGGTCGGCGCACTTCTCGTACTCAACGGCCAGGTTGGTCAACATGCGCTCGGCGGTGGTGATCTTGTACATGGCGTTCAGGTCGATGCCCCCAAGAGCCTCGATGTAGACAGGGCGGCCATCCTGTGAAATAGTGCATTAGTAGGTGAAGGTGCCGATCAGGGTATCTCGTTCCAGAGGTGGCGTACCTTGTCGGTCTTGTGGTAGTACTGGGGATAGAACTTGAACACTTCCTCCTTCTCAGGGTATTCCCAGTTCGGCACGGTGTTGTCAAGCTTGGTCGTTTTCCGCCAGGTCTCGAAGTCGACAAACCTACAAGTACGCGGTCAGCTGCTGTTGCACAATCTGATGCAGAAGACGAGGCACCACTTACATCTGCTTGGCCAGGTTGACATCGAACTTGCGGGCGCGGAGGAAGCGCAGCTATCATTCAGCTGTTAGTCGTCTGTATGTGAAATACGCAGGCCTCTCTATTGTTGCGTTTCTGCTGTAAGATGGGAATGAATACCAGAGTCAGGGTGTCGAGGCGCTTGTCGTAGCCATCAGACTCAAGCATCAGACGCAACTGGGCGACCTGTGCTTTTTGCTCCGGTGTGAGATGGCCAGGGTGACCGTTGGCCGCCGTCGGAGCGACGGTCGGGTAGTCGTACTGGTCATACTTGGGATCGAGTTCTTGCTGGGACATGGTGGGAGCTTGTTCTAGGGGCCTTTTCGTTCACGATGGAAGAAGATCGGTGTAGCTAGAGGTAGGTAGGTAGAGGGATTTTGGAGAGGCGCAAAGAAAATGGCGGGGTGGAGGAAAGGAAACAGGACTTGGAAATAATAGGACAACAGCAACTGGTATTTTTCCTGAGGAAGTTGCCAACCAGGATTGTAGGTGTTTAGGAGAGAAGAGCTGGTTGTGGGGAAAGGTAAGGGAAAGGAAGATCTCTAGCGGGAAAGTAGGGGAGGCTTGAGAAGTCGAATTAAAGTGAACCTGCTGGCAGAATGCCAAAAATCGTCATAGCGACCGGTCCCGCACGCTGTTGCCCCTGGTTGCCCCTCACAAATTGGGCTCCCGTCAAACCTAGCCATCCGTCTACACCGCACTTATTACCGGGCACCCGCATCCAAGATACGAAGTACGTATGTCTTCCGCCGCAGCCCGGTCTTACGTAATGACCTGGAACCCACCCACGAGCAGCCATAGCCGCTGTAGATTGGTGCAGTTTGCCCTGCCAAACATCGTCTCAGGTCTTGGTTTGCGGGCGTTGTTCTGGATTGTCATGAATCGGTCACCTGTTAGCTACAGCAGTGTCAATGGCATCAAGGTCCTGGCCGACCGCTGTAACTTACCTAAGCTTGCCTGGCTGACCTCGGACGATGTCTCAACAGGTTAGCTATTGGGTGTGGGCGTGCATATTTAGACATCATCCTTCCCGCGCGTTAGATGTGTTGTGACGCTGCAGTCTGTAGTTTCGCACAGCACGAACGCAAACCTTCGCCTTCGTGATCGTTACAATTCCGTTTAGGGGTATCGGAGGCCTTCAGCCAAAACTTTGAAATTAAATCATCTACGTGACCCTTGCCGGGATTCGTAAGCTTGCAGGGCTCTTGCTTGAATACACGCCTTAAAGATCCGACCCTGTTGGTCATAGAGCCAATTTATGCTGTGCCGTGGGATGTGGTTGTGCAAAGTCGCAAAGTGGCAGGGTCATCAAGTGGTTTTGTTTGGTATCGAGCTTTTGCTTTAACTGCCGGCCTTGCCTTCGTCCTTTTCCTTCTTGATATCCTTTCCTTCTTCCTTATCTTTACGCTTTTGAACGACCTCCCAGTTGTACACTCTCGCGATTGCAACCTCCATAGTCTGTGCTTCATTAGTATGAGCGGTCGAGCCTTTCTAGGTCCTGAATGTACCGTGATCTGCTCTCTCAAGAAATCCAGGTCCTCCTCGCAGTTTGACAAACTCGTTTTCGCAGTGGATAGCTTGGACTCGAGCAGGGTCTCGGCCTCGTCAACGGGGTACGACAACATAACATTTGCCTAGCGTTCAATTAGTCTTGAAACCCACGACATTGTCCACCCGAGAGCAAGAATCCTACGCCTAGCCAAATGTACACCTCTTCCGTGGGCGGGATCTTTGCTTTGGAGTATAGCGTATCATTCAACTCAAAGGTCGTCTCGATTGGTTCATCCTCGCCCTGTATCTTGTGTCAGCGCCTCCTGTTTACTGACGCATCGGTGTGCGACTGTTTGCGTGTATATTTCCCACCTGTCTGAGCTTCAGAAACCGCACCGAGTCGAGGGTCTTTTGGATATCAGGAATCTTATCGTTCAGTCCAGCCATCCTCTTCTGAAGATTCAGCTCCATGAACTGGTATTTCCTGCGCAAAGTGATGTGTTACCAACTGTCCCCAAGGCCTAGCATTTCCTCCCAGGCGCCTCGTCGGATGCGTCGACTGAAGTTCTGTGTGCATGACCAGCCTGCCCAGTGGTGCGTGGGCGACTCACGAAATCATCTCCTGGAAGTTGCGCATCGTCGGCTCGACTTCCTCGCGGGTGGTGACGTAGTCTTCGACCTTGTCGACGAATGGCGCCTTGGGGATACCTCGAGGGTTGCTAGGCGTAGCGTCCTTGCTGCGGTGTGGTGAAAAATGGTCAGCTTGTGCGCACCGGCGAAGGAAGTTGAGAAACGTACACAGCCATCTCCGGCTTTTTTCCCTCGGCCGACATTGTGGAATTGAGCTGATGGTGCCTTCAGCGCATCTTCTGATGTTGGTAGGAACTCGCGATTTTTCGCAACGGTGTGGAGGGGAGCTGCAGTGACGGTCCGCCGCCCACCCAATCTAGGGTGGCCTGTTCACCGAGGTGAGGGGTCAAGGTACATGCTTGGTGGGGTGGGAGCTAGGTGTCATCCCGCACGACCTTAGGTTATGCTGGCATCGCCAGTCAGTTCTGGTCTTTAATCACTCTAGAAGTAACTTAATTGAGTTTCAATCTTCTGAAAGTGCGTGACAAATGAACGTAGAACAGGGTATCTGGACTCTTCTTGAGCAAGGTATGGCTTATGAACAAGATATGGTCCAAGCCGCCGGACACCACAAGTAAGGAAGTCACTTGCCATTCAGCAACATTATGTTACAGTATGCGGGTGAAACCTACTCTAACACATGTAAGAATGAAAGACCCAGAGGATCTCTATTCCTTGATCGCAAGGGTTAGATGGCGAAGAATGGTAGCCCATTGCAAGGGGTCCTAACGGTATATACGTTGCCATCCTCCAATGATTGAAAAGACAGACTAACAATCTGTTAGGCAGAAAGAGGAGGTGTTATTTGGCCATGATGCTGGAAAAGATAGAATGAAACAACAAAATTCGGCACGATCGCTATTTGGGATGAGGAAGGTCTTGCCAGCGACCAACGCACTCACGGCTACGCTTGTCCTACTTACTCATCAAAGGTGAAGGCTCACCGTTGCCAAAACGGGCTTAGCAGCAGCACGCCATGACCGTTTCGCATGTCTCCACAGACAGCTTGCCTTATCTGTATCGGGGGGTCTTAATGACTAGGTAATCTCATTGAGCTTAAACCAGCCAAAGGTTCTCATATTTCCCTTCAAAACTTACCGACGACTTATCTCTGACAAAATCACCGAGACCAATTGTCCCCGTCACATCCTCTGGTGCCTTTGCTCCTCACACTTGCTAGCCTCGGGTGGTGGATTCCTCTCTTTTCGAGAACGGAATTTCCCCAAGGAACCTTCTGAGGGCGCACCGATCAACGGTGGCGGGGCAGTAAACATAATAGAGCTCGGCAAACAGACCGACGAGGAAAGTACAATGGCGGACGCCGCGCTGGAACCCGAGATCGTTGGCGGTGCCCTGCAGACAGCCAAGGACCTGTTCTCTGGCGCTGCGGGCGGTGTTGCCCAGGTCTTGCTCGGTATGTTCCAAACGTCAGAGACGAGAGGGAGAGTTTGGTGATGAGAGAAAGGGCTTGGAAGCTTTTGGAGCCGACTTCGGAATCACAGCCGAACCTCACTCAACTTTCACGGCATTCTCGCTCATCTCACCCCGACGAACTCTGGTTAAGGAATTAACCAATCCGAGTTCGATTCCATCAAATCAATTGAAGAGCTAACACCCCTCCAGGCCAACCATTCGACATTGTAAAGGTTCGCCTCCAGACCTCAACAACCCCGACAACGGCCCTCAACGCCGCAACCCAAATTTACAAGAACGAGGGCGCCTTCGCCTTCTACAAGGGAACCCTCACTCCGCTCCTCGGCATCGGCGCCTGCGTCTCCATCCAGTTCGCCGGCTTCCACCAGGCCCGCCGCTTCTTTGAGTCCCGCAACGGCTCCACAGGCCCCCTCTCCTACGCCCAATACTACGCCTCGGGCGCCTTCGCCGGCGTCGCCAACTCGGTCATCTCGGGCCCCATCGAGCACGTCCGCATCAGGCTGCAAACCCAACCCCACGGCGCCGCCCGCTTGTACGCCGGGCCCCTGGACTGCGTCCGCAAGCTCGCCTCCCACGGCGGCGTCCTCAACAATGGCCTCTACCGCGGCGAGGCCGTCACGATCCTCCGCGAGGCCCAGGCTTACGGCGTGTGGTTCCTCGCTTTCGAGTGGATGATGAACGCTGATGCGAAGCGCAACAACATGGACCGCAAGGATATTGCGCCCTACAAGATTGCGTTTTACGGCGGTCTCGCCGGCGAGGCGCTGTGGCTGAGCAGCTACCCGTTCGACGTCATCAAGAGCAAGATGCAGACGGACGGTTTCGGCAAGGAGCAGAGGTACAAGTCGATGCGAGACTGCTTCGCACAGACGTACCGCGGCGAGGGCCTACGCGGCTTCTGGAGGGGAATCGTGCCGACGCTGCTGAGAGCTATGCCTGTCAGTGCCGGCACGTTTGCCACCGTGGAGCTGACCATGCGGGCTATCAGTTAAGTTTAAAAGACATAAAGACAATGCGAGAGGGCTTTTCATATTTAGATCATTCACTAGAAAGTGCACACGCAGGATTTGGCCAAAAAAAATTACTTCAGGGTCATAGTTTCTGGATCTATCATAACAGCTTGTTTGCAACAGTATGGCGTCTGTATATATAAATGCCCATCGTCGGTTTCGTCCCGACTAGCTCTGAGCCTGCTGTAGAAACAGTCTATTCTTTGTTCTCAACCCTGCGCTGCAAAATATGTCTAGCATTTGCAGGAGTAAGCGTGTCAATGTCCAGTTCCTCCAACAACTTCTTGGCCTCGGTGTTGTCGGTGAACACCCGGTCCGTGGCATCCTTGAGCGATAGAGTGCCCTCTTGGGGTTCGTTGGGAAGATTGAGTAGTTTCAGCGCGTCAAAGAGACTACCCAATGGCCCTACTCCATTTTGGATATACCTCTCGACTAGGGAAAAGATGGCGTTGACGTCGCGGGTGAACTGGGCGGCACCAAACGCCGTGAAGCTCTGCCTCATCAAAACCTCGCCCCAAAGCAGGTCCTGGAGTTTGTCAAGCGCTGAGCGCCACGTTCGTCGGAACGCTGCCGTACCAATAGCCTTGAGCAGGAAGTCGAAGTTGCGCTTTAGTAACTAGTCTGTGTTAGGGAAGACGCCGTAAAATGAGCTCCGGGTAGACCTACTCTCAAGGGTTCGTCGAGCTCGGGTGTGACAGCTAGTTGCAACGGATCAACTGTGAAATGGTTAGAATCGACCAGGATTCGACGTTGAAACTGGAAAACTCACTATCGGAACCGCTGTCACTAATTGTGGTCCAATGCGTCCGTGTCGCATAGGCTCTGAAGGCCTTATAATGAGAGTCGGCAAGCGCATTAACCAAAAACTCTTGCGCCGTTTTCCGTCTGAGGCTATACGCAGCGATAGTCTCATCAAAGAGAACACCGTCATCAGCTTCGGAGCCGGTAGCAGCAGAGGTACGGTCCTTGACCTCTTTGTAACTCAATTCACCCGACATCCGTGACGTCTCACCCTCCTTTGTTGCGCGACCCTGCAATTGGTCCCACAATGTCACGAAGAATTCCTCGTTACCCCAGTCTTTGAGCGTGTTGACAACGTGATCTGCGCTGCCGTAAACCTTACATAGAGATTCAAAACTGCCGGTTCCCTCAAGAGCGGCAAGCTGTTCTTTCGTAACGCCATGCAAAGTTCTGCCGACAGTCGATGTAAGTGCTTGATAAGCCTCGAGAGAGCCACGAAGACGGTCATGAAACTCGTCAAGAATATCGAGTTGTATACCGATCAAGAATCGAATCTTGTGTTTGAAGGCGCGCACCCTCTCGTATTGGGCTGTGATGGACCTTAACAGATCAGTGACTCGCACCGCTCCAAAAGTCGGCTTGGTCTTGCCCGTCGCAGCATAGTCGTAGTCAATATTTCGTGCATCGGGACTGTCCATGATAGCCTGAAAGCGCTCCAGAGCAAACTCCTTCTCCGCCTGGAACCAAGGCTCAAACCACTGCTCCAAGATCTCAGTAGCCAACCCAGGCCAGCCTTGGTCTGGGTCACCACCGTCGTAGTTGAACTTTGTTCGAATGCTTTCGTCGAATGTCATCAACTGCCCCATGAAGCTGCTCAAAAAGGAAGGGTTCTTGGACGATTCTGCAACTACATTCTGGACCTTTTCTCTCATAACGGGTAGCATGCTGGTGATGAAAGCACAGACAGGGTCGACATATACCAAACTACTACCCGCGGCCGTATCACGGAACTTGGCAGCCAGTATGAAGCCCAAGTTATCCCTATAAAAGTCCTCCCATTTTTCGATGGTTGCCAAGAACCAGGGGAAGCAGTGCGATCCAATGGCATCGGGTTTGCTCGTTGGCTTGTCGCTGAGAAAGTGGAAGCGGAACTCGGAGATAAAGATTCGTGACATGACATCGAATGAGAGCAAGCTGACGAGGGACTTGCTCAGAATGATCTCGGGAATCTGGAGGTCCAGCAACTTCTCGAAGCAGGCAAGCCACTCCTCGTCCATTTCAGAGCTGGGCTCGACCATAGGCCACGACCTCTTGCTGAGAACAGCCTCCAGTTCGCTCGACATTGTCTTCTTCATCTCTTCCCATAGGGCACCGGCAACGTTTCGAACGTGGTTGACGAGGTGTACCGCCGCATCATCGGCCGGTCCCGAAAGCTCCTCCAGGCGCCTCGACAATTGCTTGAGCTTTGAGTACGGCTCCAAAGCGGCCTTTGGGCTGTCGGGGAGGTGCGAGCGAGCTTCAGCCCGCAAATTTTCGACATCTTGCAGCAGCGTCAAATATTTTTGGGCGAGTTCGATTGTTTGCAGCTTCTTCATAGGTTGTTGCAGCCTCGCGATGGCCTGGTTTGGGGCGTCGGAAGCTGCCGCAATCTTGACACGGACGTCGATGCTGTGCTGGAGCTCCTGGAAGTCTTGAATACGCTGCGTAAGGGAGGACTGACGGTCGCCAGCCGTTTGGCGAGCTTCATCGAGCTGCTTGATGGCATTGTCAAGCTGGGACTGGAGCTGGCTGCGCTGCACCTCGACGTTGGCGATTAAGGAGTCGAGATTCTCGAGATCGGTGGTGGACTGGAGCTTGTCGTCGAGAAAATCTTCGACGCGGATGTCTAGGGCACCAGCCTGGGAGCGGCTTTGGGATATCGTGTTCATGCCGGGCTAGTCTTTGTTGCTGTAGCCGGTTGCGCAATGAGTGTTAACGTTCGGCACTATGCTTCGCGACTGTGGTCTGAACAATGACGTGGAATTGAGGGTAGCAAATGGTGGGGCGCATGCAATTAGAAAGCTGTGAGCATTTTGCAATACTGATGCTCTTATATTTGCATATATGCATGTATCCATACGAAGCTCGTCTCTTTTGCAACCACCTGGTACCCATGTTGACTACAGATAAACACCTGTTTATCTGTATTCCCCGATGAATTGAGAAACGTCTCCTAGTTAGATACCAATATGACGGCTCATCATTTCGGTTATATGGATACAGAGTATAGTGTCTCGGCTCGAGCAGTGCAGTCGAGTTTTGGCCATGGCGCAGTGACCTCCGTTCACCAGCCACATATTATTCACGTTCAACCAGGCCGGGGGCCGGCTTCTGCGGTCTCCGAGTAAAGCGACAACTCAGAGGGATGGCTTGGTCTCATGTGGCTGAAATGCTGCCCGTCATCAAACGATTACTGTGAGGCTTGGTAAGGTTGTTAGTGAGTCATCACGGGTTCTTCGCTGGCAATTGATGGAAGGCTGTGGTGCCTTCACGGGAGGATAGTTGCTCGGTATTGTGTCTGTGTAATCGGTAACCGGCTCAATACGCCAGGCGAGATCGCATAAAGATTGCGTCAATGGCTTGCCAGGCGTGTCCCTGCGCGAACAGATCCAGATGATGACAGTTTCTAATGCTCCCTAAGAAAGTTTCCCCAGGGATGGCAGTGTTGTTGATGGTCGCTGGGCTGGGCGAGGCAAACACATAGACTCCCGTGATCCGCGCAGTTCCGGTAACTCGGACACCGCAGGCAGACGGCGCTAACATCCCCGAAGGAGGTCAATGCGGACCGGCGAGGCAGAAGCATTGATTGACATTCGACAGCCGTGACAGGTGTCTAAATCAATATTTTGCAGCCTCAATAGGCCTTGAATCCTTGGTTGACGAACTCAAGTTGAAGATTGGACTGACCGCTATATCGAGCGGTGTGTTGGTGCAGCTTACCGCTGCAAAGGTGATGAAGATGGGACTTTGCATGGTGGGGATGAGAAATCGATGGGTCTCGATGGGAAACACGGAGCCGCCTGGGGCTCCTGCAGTAGAAGTATCCGCTGAGCAGGGGAGTCGACTGCGAATAGCCTCAGCTATTGCGCAAGATGAGCGAGCTGACCGTGTAAGTGCCAGGTCGCCGAGTGTTTGCATCCGCAAAGGTCCCGAGAATGATTCTTGGCTGTCGTCGGGGAAGTCTTCTTTCCAATGCTGTCGCCATGCCAACTGGGGCAAAGGGCTAGATTCCGTACTTGGTGCGCCGTCACAACGCATCACCAAGACTCGGCACGAGCGAATGAATGAAATCAAGGAAGCAACCCGATGTGTCGGACCCCGGCTTCGGGTCTCATCTCGAATGCAGGAACCGCCGAGATGCCGTCTCGAGTCGAGTCGTGTGCCTATTGGATTGGGTAGGGCAAGCGATGGACAAACAGGGAAAGCCATGAGATCCAAGAGGGAGTGTGAGTGTTAAAACAGCCCACTTGAAGCGGCGTTAGCAGGGGCTCTTGGCAAAAGAGACAGTGAGAGAACACGATCCAGTCGCGCATTTGGCTTTGGGTTGTTCTGTTTGGAGCTCAGCTAAAGAAAGCTGAGAATGAGCAGGACCTGACGAGAGGCTAGGCACGTAGAGGTTTGCGCTAAGATGCGGCCTTAGATTTGACGGGGGACACGGGACGGGGGACCCCTGAAAAGACGTCACCCAGCCACCGGGCTTTTTTTGATCTCTCACGCCTGTTTCCCTCCCGTGCTGGTGGAACCGCCTTTCCCACTACGGCAGCCCTGAAGCCCACGGGCCACAGGACAGCTGCGAAGCAGCGAAGGGGCCAGGGGCCTTCCCCCGGACAGTCTACAAGGTACCCACCCGTACCGCGCCTCTTAAAAGGTCTGACCCCACCCTTCCGCCCTGCTCGCCCAGGAACCGCTGCGACGCTGCAAATCGCCCGGACAACGGCCGCAGCACCAAGAGTAAATAGAGGAGGTTGGCGTAGCTACGTAACTCCTTCTGCCACCGTACTGTCGTCCCGCGCCAACTATTGTCTGCTCTAATGAGCAACCGCCGCACAGTCTTTTTGACCAAAAAGTGGATGGCAGGACCAATTGCGCATCCTCGTCGACGTCTCTTTTCCCAAACCTGTCACTGTCCCCCCTTCTCCAGATCATTGACCATTTTCTCCCACCCAGCCATCTGAATATTTCCTTGTACAGACGTACAAACCTCCCCGTCCGCCCCGAAACTGCGGGCATCCCGCTTTCAATTCTGCTTCTGGGTCACTTCTGCCAGAGAGACAAAACTAAGTCCAACCTTCCAACCCTCCCCTCCCAGCCATCCCAATATTTGCACCTGCATCAAACCACTTCTCTTCCCACCTTGAAGACCCGACCCGCACATTCACTTTGACACCTCTCACACTCACACTTTTGCTGTCTTCCCCGTCCTGCACTCCCGACGAAAGCATCAAAAGTGGAAGTTTGTTTTTGCGTCTGACAGTAACCGGAAAGTCTTCTCTCTAATCGCAGGTCCAACACCGTCCCGCATTCCTCGCGGTGTTCTCCAGCAATCAACTTGCCTCGTTTCTTCAACCACAACGAAGTAACCTTATCGCCTACATTCCAACGAGCCTCGAGTCCCTCGCTCCGCATTCCTTCCCCGCCGCGCGATCACCTCCCGCCGACGATAGGGAAAGACACCAAGCGTGCCAACGCTGAGGTGCCAGGACTAGAACCCCTCCGTCGCTCCGCTACAACGGAGGACGGCGTGGGTCACCAACAAGAAGCCATTCCTCTCGAGGATTGGACTAGAATCACACAGTCAAGATGCCGAAATTCCAAGTAGGCTGGTATCGTGAGTTGTCCCAGCTTCCAATCCGATGAGAATGAAAGAGGGAAATCCGACTAACATTGCGCCAACAAAGGGTTCGTACCGTTCCTAGGATACCACCATGTCTTGATGATCTTGATCGCAATCGCCATCATCCTTCTATGTGAGTTTCTCAGACTCGTTGCGAGACATCATGAATGGTGTGCTGACGTCTTTCATAGCTCTACTTTTGGCAGGTTGCTCGTCATCATCACCTTTGATCCCTGACATCTTCCTGCTTTCGCTGTACTATGATCATTACACGGCAGTCCCGTCCACGGCGCAAGTCGATTACAATGTCCACACCGCCATTGAGAACATTGCCGGTGATGCTCGCCTTGCATGCCGTGTCGGGTACTTTGGTATCTGCATCAGCCCGGACGGTGGAAGTTGGCTTTGCAGCAACAATGCCACCGCTCTCGCCAACGAGGTGTCTGTCGACCAGGACCCTCTGAACCTGATCTGGCTAGCCGCTCAGTTCAAGGATATGATTGTGTTCCCCTATCTCATGTAAGATCCCCCGCCTAGTCTCTTGCAGGGGCGCACCTCTGATAGTTCTCTTAGCATCATCGCCATTATCTTCGCCTTCGTCTGTTTCCTTTTGCTTGCCACCTTCCCGGGTTGGCACGAGGAGGAGGACTCCGAGGGTTCCGACCGCGAAGTCAAGCCCTTCCCTTCGCGCCCCGTATCCCAAATTTCGCTAGCCATCATCTTCATCGCCTCCATCTTCGTGCTGGTCTCTGTACTGTGGCAGCATACTGCATCCGTCGCTGCGTCGATTATTGCTCAAGATTTCGGTAACGGCGCGGTCCGCTCCGGTGTCGGTACTTCCGCCATGGTCCTCGGTTGGTTCAGCTTCACGCTGCTCATCATTGTCACCATCGGCCTATTGGTCATGATTCTGAGCATCCGCGTCCTGAGCCAGATGGTCGATTAAGCAGGCAGACAGCATTCGGGGTTGACGACGGAGAAGATTGAATGAGACGAAAGATTTGACGACGATACATGTGTGAAGAAGGTGGGTACCAAGTCCCAAGCAAGAGAAGAAGGGAAAACTTTGTATATGAAGGGCTTCTCACGGAGGGAGCATTATTCGAGCCCCTTTCCCCAACAGCACAATCATCGTCCAGCACAAAAAAAACCATCAGCATCTGGGACATCGGCGTTGTATATCGAGTTCTGCGTTTTTGATTTTCCCTCTTTCTTTCGGCTTTCATTCTGGGCCGGCATGGGGTGGCAAAACATGTCGAGGTTTTGCCAAAACCCCCCGTCATTTTTAATGTTGATTTGCTCGTGCGAGCAAAAACGAATATAGATGAGCAGCAGAAACGCATCTCTTTTCTTTCGTTTTTTTTTCTATAGAAGAAAAAAGAAGAAAAGATATTGGACGGACGTGCAGAGACAGTGCTCGCAAACGGAGAAGAAACGAAATCCGAGCAATGTGAAGGGAAATGGGGAAACGAAGTCGGACGCATGGAAATGGGAAATGTGTAGGAGTAAGCCATCACCAGTAGATGACGATGAGCAAGACGTCTGCAGAGGTGATGAGATGAGATGATTGAAGGAAATGAAATTGAACATGACAGACACAAAACTGGACTTAGTCTGGCAAGCGCCCCACTACCGCATTAGTGAAGTGACAGACAGATCAACCAAGCACAAAAACATGTGAGGATGGGCGACGATGAGATATAGAATAGGGTGTCTTGTCTCATCGAGGAGTATCACAGGAGAGACAAATTTAGGTAGAGTAAGGCAGCCTTGGCTAGTTCATCGCTGATCATTATGCTGCGGACTAGCCTTCAGCAGTCCTTTTTAACTTTATACAACGAACAATTTTTGAGACCAAGCAAATCGACCCAAAGCACGCCGCAACGCCGTAGTAGCCACCAACCGTGATATCTTATGCCAAAAAAGCCATACTCTCTGCGTCGCCTTCTCTCGGAGACGCACATACTGCAGAAGCACAAACTCACTCATCCAGTCACTCATCCCGTCTCAAACAGGGCGCTTGAACGGATGCGCCTCTGTGTTGAGCACCCAGTCGTCCAAGCTAACGACGTCGGGTGTTGAGAACAAGAGATAAAAGTACTTGAGCGTCTCGGCGATCCAGAAGCTCTCCATTTCATCCACAGGCTGAGGGTCTTTGGAGAGGACGTCATCGATGGCGCTACTGCCGTACTCGGTGCGAGTCGCCTTGATAATAGCCTCCCACATCTTCCATCCCTTCTCCTGCCACAAAGGGTCTCCGGTGATACGGTACATGTACCAGACGGACTCGATAGCCTCCGGACTTATAAACGATTAGTTTCGCTCCACGCATAAATAAGAACCTGCAAACACTTACCGAAGAATATAACGCCTGGCGTTGATGTCCACGAAGCCAGGCGGGATTTTCTCGAGCTCCAGCTTGTCCTTGACCCACTCCTTGTGCGAGAGCGGCTTCGGGTCGGGAGACTCTTCAAACTGGGCGATCTTGCCCACAATACCACCACTGACGGGTGCATCGTTGGGCACGCTGCCGGTATTGTCGTCGGTGGTACTTGCAGGGTTATTCAAGTTGAGCTTATCCTTCAGAGTGTTGCTGGCGGCCTCCTCAGCGGTACCCTTGCGGGGGTCCTGAGACACTGGTGGAGCAGGCTCTCTCTTCTTCAAGAGGTGCTCATCGACGTTTGAAGGGGACTTGTTGAGACCAGGCTCGGGGGTTGGGAACTCTGTTTTCTCGGCTGATCCCAACTTCTTCGGCTCATCCTGTGGAACGTGGATATCGGTCAGTGGGTCTTTCTTCTCGACGAATGACTCTGACTGGGTCGTCTCTTCGGTTGGCTTCTCAACAGGCTTGTTGCCTCTTTCAGTCGTTTGCTTGCGGAGAGCGTCTTGTTCCTTTTGGTGCTTCTTCTCACGCTGCCTCTCTTCCCACGCCTCGATTTGTGCCTCACGCCAGTCGGCGGACGGGTCGAGGTGCTCCCACCATAGGGTCTCATTCCACGGGCAGCTCTTGGTCGATGCGCAGGGCACCACAGAGGCTCCTTCAGGCATGATGCCAGAGGGCATGGATTCGTACGCCCAGACGCATCCGTCAGTGAGCTTCTTGGCGATCTCAATATCATCAGGTCTGTCGAAAATCTTGCCTCCAAGACCGAACATGCCACCAATGAAGCAAGTGAGATGTGTTACCTCATACTCAGTTCGCAGATCGTTTTCAGGATCGCCAGAGGTCAAAACCTTGGCGGAGAAAAGAATGTCCCTTTCCTTGGGAACCATGGGTCTGTACAGAAGCCACTTCTTCACAGCTTCAACCGTCTTGATATGCATCGTCTTGTACTTTGGCTCTAGACCGCCAAGAACGAGGTATTCCTACGCAAATTAGTCTTGCTCTTCAATCCAATATATGAAGTCTGAATTACCTTGGGGAAATATTCGTAGGTCGAATCTTGGCTACCACCCATGCTGTACTGCTGATTACCCCATCCACCAGGGGCCAGGCCTTGCTTGATGCAATCCCAAGAAGACTTGTCTGGCGTCGTGTCTGATGTCGTGGCAGTGGATGGCCTGCGACCACTGTTACCGGGGTACAAGGGCTGCTCGTTGGCCTTGGGCACAGGGAAGGCCTGCTTCTTTTCGATGTTCGCATTCTCGACCACAGGCTCGCTATTTTGATCAACACCAACGGCCCGCTTTGCAAGCGGGTTGCTTTCCGGCTCGCTACTGTTGCCCTTGGCCACACCAGTCTCCTGCGGCAGCAAGGCATCAGTCTGGTCACGCTTGACCTCAGCTGTCACAGGTTCGTAGCCCCGGGGTTCGCCCAATCGAGCAGCTGCCGCACTGGCGCTGGCAGCCGCTGCCTGTTCCTCTTGGTAGATAATGGCTTCTGCGGTCCTGTTGCAGCCAGAGGCGTCCAGTTGTTCAGGGAAGATGCCATCAATGGTAGTGCCACGGTTCTGGAGGTCCTCAAGAGCGTCGGTAATTCGGGCAATGGCATCGTAGTACTTATCTTTACCAGTCAACTGGGCAAGGCGTGTGAATTCCATGCTCAATGAACCCAGCTCTGCCACACTAACGGACGTAGCCCGGTGCGGTTGGGACGCGTACTCGGGCATCCAGTTGTAATACAAGATGGGCATGCGGTTGGGGGTATCAAAGATACCCATCAAGATTTCAGCGAGTTCCACGGCCTTGTCCAGCAGCACATCGTAGCCGCCCTCCTTGCCGCCACTCACGTCGTAAGCAGCAAGAAGACCGCCCAAGTATCTGATGGTGGTCTCAAAGACCGGGATATCACGGCGCGTCGGGCTGTAGGTAAAGTCGATCTCCTTGACAGCCTTGACTGCCTCGGCAAACTCCTCCTTCATGCCCATAATCCAAAGCGTATCAAGGCCGTCCACGAGAGTAGCAGCCCAGCCACAGAAGGGATCGCGATTTTGGCCGCTGACGGGCGAAAGCTCATCATGCATCCACGCGAACTTGCGGTATCCGCCCCAGGATCGTAGCATTTCGGCCTTGATTAGGGCTAGGCGCTTTTCGCGCTTTGTCTTGGCAGCCTCCGACTCTGGCTTGAAGTCATACTGGATCTTGGGAATATCTTTCGGCTTGCCAGTGGGGAGGGGAATGATTTCGTCTGCTGGAACGGGGAAGTGCTCGGAAACCTTGTGCCAGTGGATCTGTGATGTCGAGATTGACTGCTTGGCATGGAGGTCCTCTTCCAGATCCAGAGGCTTTGTGGGCGCTTTCGTGACCTCGGGCGACTTAGTAGCCTCGACCTCGTCGTTGTAGGCATGGATGGACAGTGTGGGACCAGAGAGAGTGTTGGTGGGCGTCTTGGCCTTCTCCGTCTTGAGCTGAGGAATCTTGACAGTCGGCTTGGCCGTCTGCTTTTGAGGGTTCTGCTCGGGCTCGTCTTCCTCTTGATCATGGGGATGTTCGCTATCGGGAGGCGGTTGGTTGTTGAGGGGCTTGTTGGAAGCGGGATCGTTCGCGGGGGGTGGCTTCGCGGGTTCCTTGTGGACATTTTGGCCCTTTTCGGGCTCGCTGGGCTTGATACTGGTGGATTGACCTGTGGAATCCCATTCGGGGTTTTTGAAGACCTGGTACAGCATGAAGACCATGACGACAGCGACGAGGATAACATAACGGCTCCGTCGGCGGGGCATCATGTTTGCGGGCTCGCCGGAGCGAGGCTCTCGGAGCACGTTTGAGGAAGAGAAGATGTGATGCTGTCGCGTGCAACGCTGCAGGTAGCGCAAGACAGTCGATGGATGGAGAAACGTGGGTCCAATGAAGTCGAAAAGCAGCAATGATGATGGCTATGCTAATTCGATGTCATTTCTCGGGTTACGTCGTCGTCGTTGTTGGGAATGGAAAGCTAAAGCTAAAGCTCAAGGCAAAGGCAAAGCCAGAGCCGGAGCCAGGACCACGAGGGAGCTGGGACGACGGGCACGGGGAATAAGGAGCGAAGGAACGAATGGGAATGAAGGGGACAATTGAGGGCCACGGATTGGAACTCGGCGCAAGTAGGTATGCACTTGGTAGGCACGTAAGACGGCAGAAGAAGAAGAAGAAGAAGAAGAAGAAAGAGAGAAAAATTGAAGGTAGCTACGTAGAGAATGGATTGAGAAGGCAACCTCGGAAGATGAGGTACCTAAGGGAGAAGTAAGACAAGAAGGACCAGGTAAGGTAGGTGGTGGCATGTACACAAGCCAAGGTTTTCTTTTTTTTTTTTTTTTTTTTTTTTTTTTAAAAAAACACTAACTTTGTTTTGTAGGGTTGGGATTAAGACAAAAGAAAAGCCAAGGTTAAAAAAAAAAAAACAACACAAAACAAGCGGGGGGGGGGGGGGCGTCTCCCCCCCCCCGGTTTTTTTTTTTTTTTTTTTTTTTTTTTTTTCTTAAAAAAAACCTGAGCTTGTCTCTGAGGGATAGGAGTAAGCGCAGAGACAAGCCAAGGTTTAAAAAAAAAAAACGCAGCAAAGGAGCCGGGGGGGAGAGAAACACCCCGGATCTCTTAGGTAAGACTTTTCCGGGAAAGATGGTCCAAGAGGGTGCCACCGGTGAGTAAGGAAACTGATACCTACCAAAAGTTATCCAGACGTACAATTGCCAGTAGCACACACCACCAGAAACATGTCCAATTCATGTGAATAGGTTCACCGTCCATCCAATGTAGTCTACACAGGACAGTACTCTGTAGGTGCCCCGTCACTCTTGTGTCCAAGACGCGAGATCTGAGCTTGCCCTGTGTCGGGTTGATCATCGCAGTGGTCGGTCAGGGGTATCAAACGATTTTCAGTCGTGTCTCTGGGTCCACGCGCTAGCACATGCCATACTATGCACAGTACGGATACATCTTACATCTGCTAGTAAATCCTAGTTAAGGTACCTCCGTAGGGATACCATGATCGCTATCGAACCCAGTTTCTGTTCAAGGATGGATTCGTGGAATCCAAGATTGCCCCCATGTCTCTAGATGGCCTCCGCTCTCTATCAAAAACGTTTCGACTCCAACTCAGCATCGGCAGCATGCCGCTACAACTGCCAGGTCACACATAAGGTAGCTCATCGGTATTGACTACAGCAGCAAGCATTCCACAAGGTGTCTTTAGCCTACCCGCCTGCCCGACCCCTCATTTGTTGTACCACCAAGAAAACGCGTTGTTCTCTATCAATCTCTTTGTGTCCCGGACCAGACACTAACCTTTACCAAACCTCCCAACGCCAGGCTTACCAGAGATGGAGAGAAGCTCCCAGCGCAACTGGCTTCCGGGCCGGGTCGTACCTTGAAGTCTTCAAAGAGCATTCATTCTTGGTGCACCAAATCCAGGGGCCGAGACCGACGCACCCTAACAGCGGAGCGGTGACGGATCCAGATGGATCAGATGGACCTTATTTTCCCAGGGGAATCGTGGTTCGCTGCTCCAACGTCGTGTCCGGAAAAGGGTCGTCCGCTCCGTTCACGATTTCCCCCATTTCCCGCTCCACGTGAGGAGGACAAACTCTGGCTAAAAGACAAGACGAGGCAACGCAAGGCCAGAAGGAGAAGGCCACATCGTCCCAGATCGTAAGGTGGCATCAAAACAATTCCGAACTCGAGAATGGTTTCCTTTTCTAATGCAGCTATTCCCGAAACTGTCGCCTCTACTCTCGAGTTCAGTCACCCGACTTGGGGCCAAGCCGGATCATGGATGCCCTCTGCCTGTTTGCCCGGCTATTGTCTTGGCACAGGACGCACACCTTGACTCCGCTGAACCTGCCTCAGCCGGCCTGTCAAAGCAGCGCGTCTAGGTGCTGCCGGCCCCTGTCCCGACTCCCAGCTCCAGCTTGATCTCCAACTCTAGCCCCAGCTCTCTAGCGCCGACTTTTCTTTGTCTGCGACCGATCCACAAACCAAAGCTCCTTTGATGCCCCTTGGCAATAAAACATTGAGAAACAACAGTCTCACCGGCTATTTGGGGGTTATCAGTATGACAATTCCCCGACCTTTTGCCTTGTGAGCGTAGAGGCCACCTTGTCACTGAGTCTCTTATTCTGACCCTTGCGAAGAAACCGCCAATTCAAGACCCCTGACTCTAGAGAACGTGGAAACCCACATGGGTCCGCTGATCAGAAACGCAATCTTTAAAGCCGAGACAGAAGTTTACAGAGCTCCATCTTGCATAGCACAGAGAGGTTAGGCCAGAGTAAACAGGCTGTCGACTGCCCGCCAACATAGCATGAGAAAGAGAGCGTTTAGGTGCGACTCGAGCTGGTCGGCAACTTTTGACGGACTCATGCAAGGGGTCGCCTGCTTCCGCCAGGTCCCTTTCATGACGCCGGTTAGAGTTCAACATTCCGTATTCATTGATTTTTGAGATTAGCAGCAGAACGAGGTGCACTTTTGCGACCGGTCGAATGGACTCTGGCTCAATCTTTGCCCTCCTTTTCGAGTCCCCTTTCAAGCCCTCTACCATGGTATGGCAAGCCACCTTGCTTCCCCCCGCTGCGCCGACGGTCGCAACTTAAGCTTGGCAGCGCCGCTAATGATACCGTGCCAATACCGATACCCACTGGCTTAAAAAAAAGTCCGTGGTCATGACGCCAGCGGATCACCGGCTCCGTCGTTGGAATCTCCTCGGGAGCGGCGGCAATGCCGGCAACGTCGGTCAAGCCGGCGCTCAGTTCCGGAACCCGGAGCCGCTCCAGGCTCGCCACGGGAATCGGTCAGCTAAGCATAGGGGAGTGAATCCATCTGCACATCAACAATAACTATAGCCAGGCCCAAAGCGGCTTCTCATTGACGCCGCTCCACGTCGTGAAAGCCATCCGACACAGTGTGATCAAACTGACTGTGTCCTGGCGCGTCATGTAGCGTTTGAGCCAGCATTGGATCAGGTACGTGAGCGGCCTCAGGAGCCAGAAGTAGACTTGGAGAGATTCACATCTCGGATGCCAACCGTGACTCCTGCTCCACTTCATCAAGACGGCCAACAAGCTGTTGGACCTGCTTCATATTCCTATTCCAAGGTCGGATATGGATACAATTTACCTGTGAAAAGAAGTGAATCTGCCTGTCGAGGGCTGTTTTTGTTTTGAGAACCAACTCGAGTTTTGAATCATGAAATGCTTGGCAACTGGGCGCTACCGTGAACATACTCATACAATTTCATACCTTCCCCTGGGAGACAGCGTAAACCTCCGCACCCCCCTGACCATGCTCTTCACCGTCAGCCTCTGTCGCCATGCGAGTTCCTCGTCGTCGACTTGATGATCTGGCTCGGCGCAGTCCTCGACGAAAAACGAGACGCCCATGCTACGCATTTCCAGCCTCGGTATGGACTCTAGGACCATTTGAAACGGCGTCAGAACCTTGCTCTTCTCGTCAAGGATATTCTCCGTGTCAAATACGGCACGCCAGATGATTTGTTATTTCTTAACCCCCTCGCCTTTTGATAGAAGCATAGCTAACGTAATCACCGACGCCGGGGCAGCCATCAGGCGGGATCAGATGCTGCCGCTTTCGGGATGCTTCCGCTTTCGGGATGCTTTGGACCTTCTTGATTTTCATCATCCGGCAAAACAGTTATCGCCTCGGCCATGGTCGCCATTAGGGAGGCTACCATCAACATCCAGCTATGGCTGGAGTCTCTGTGTCTACCCGAGCCATCGGTCATTTTAGCTTCGGGTTTTAATCGCGCAGGATCCGTTGCCTGCATTTCAGAAGATTCTTGGACGTCGTCCACCGGGTGGGGGTCCTCTTTGTTGGGTTTATGCTCACTTGCGGTTGACGAGCCTGTCCCACTCGCTTCCGAGCAAACGACCACTTCTCCCTTCTTTTGTGCCCAGTAGCTCTCAATCTCCGCTTTGCGTTTTTCTATTTCGCCTTCGAGGGTCCAGACCCACAAACCGCCGTCATTCATGACTGTCAATAATCCAGTCCTGATAGTACCCCCGTCAGGGTTCAGGTCAAGGAGGAACATTCATTTTCGATTCTCGAGTGCGAGTCCATGCGGTAGCTGGTCGACCGACTCTATCATGCCATCATCTGCCGAACCTCCATGGCTGTTTCACTTCCAGTGGGAAGTTGAGTTGAGGATTGAATTGGCTACTTGATCCTCGCCCTTGGAAATCAAAGCCTGGACGATTGCAAACAGGAGGTGCGAAGTAGCAAGTCTGATCGTATTCGGTGGTGAATGGCAAGGACCTTTTGCCACATGAAGTTGCTGCCAGGATTCGGCATACTTTGACTTCAGAAGGCTCAAGTCCACAAAGAACGGGTTCCAGCTCGTTTCCATCGCCAAATACATGTTGCGCGTGAGCTCATGCATCTATGTAAATTCAGCATCGCCGGGTGATGAGAAATCTTGTAAAACATTAGCAAACCCGTACGATATCATCATTTGGGAAGGTCGACTAAACATACCCAAGGCGTTTTTCGTCTCCTGCTGTCGATACCTAATTGTGAGTCGGAACTGGGCAGCATTTGACAGAAATACTTAGGCGATTAGAATTGGTAGAGGTGAACAATGGCCCAATCTGTTGTCAAATCGATAGCAGTAACATGACACGGTCTCATGCACTACTGAATATTCAATGATAAAGCAGGCTGTGAAGTGACTATTCCCGAGAACAGCCATCTCACTGGAACTCTATGACGGGCTGCCACAGCCTGCCTTCCCTCTGCATTAGCGCTTACCCGTCATCGGCGCTAATAAGAACCGTTTGAGCTCTAGGAAAGTTGATTTACTGATACGGCACAGCAATGATACGACCAGGCATTAGCCACTTGTGTCTAAGGGTAACTCTCTGAAATGGTCTGTCTGCCTCGTACTGCCTGATTTGATTTCATTAGGGCTTACTCGCATGCCCATGTCTTTCCCCTCTGCACTTTCAGTGTCCGCTTCCTACGCACGACCCGGCTGTTGTAGGCACAAACGTGTGGTCTACTCCTCCCTCAGTTTTAAATGTTAACGTCTGGTTTCCTTCCCCATTACCATAAACTCCGTCTTAGCTTGGATCTCTCTCTCGCCTGCAAGAAGCTTCGCTGGAACGGATCGTTTGGGAAAATGAAACTTATCCCACAGCCATTGGCAACATTTGAAATGCCTCCGCCGCCGCTGCGGTCTAAAATCGTTGATTTATTCATAGTGCCCACGGATGACGACAGCACCGAGACTTCCAGCAGCGGTGACGATGCTCCCGAAGAGCCAGCAAGGAGAAGGAGCCCATCCAAGTTGGAATGATCTCCCTGACCAAGACCTTCAGAGGGATGACTACCGACAACCCTGGCAAGAGTGGGCGCCCGAGGACATATGTATCAACTCTAAATCAACACCCGCTTCACTCAAGTTTGCCTTTATTGTGCGGCGTGAGAAGCAGAACGGCGATACAGAGGAGCCTGTTCTAGCTCTAAACTCTGTCGCCGTGCAAACCCCTCTTATTAAACGCAGCTGTATCCGGTATTCGCTGGCTACAGAGGTATTAACACGAAGCTGAAGAAACTCGACTTCCGAGCCCCCCTGCGCGAGTTCTTTTATAGATAAGAGCGGTTTTTTCTAAGCCGCGCCAAAGCCCTAGAGCGACGAGTAGGACAAGATCGGACATGCCTACTACAAGCTCCTTTTCGACATCATATCTACCGAAATCCATCCGCATATTAAGCAGGCGGGAGACTTGCTGAGTAACAACGTGATCTTGTTTAATTACGTCCAGGCGCTTTTTAAGCTAGGCACCGAGGTCTATTCCTATGTCGATGATATGATCACTTGTATCTTTTTAACAGAGGAACTTACTAAGAGTTACTAAGCGGCGTTAAGATTTAATCTTTCTTACCGTTGTATTAACATCGACGGAGACACCTTCGGCTACTGTAAAACATTATTAATAAATAGAGAGTTTAAAATACAAAGCCAATATCGGAGCTGAACGTGCTGCCTAGCTACTTGAAGCCGGACATTGAAAGTCTTTGGAGTCGTCTTAGAGAGAGAGGACGCAAATTTGCAGTATTAAAGGGCTTTTATGAATATCGACCTTTTTATAGAGCCCTATGTAAACAATAGTTGAGTTCTGTAATTACACTTTTTTAACTGGAAGAATACCTCTTACCTTGGCCTGAAGGTTGCTGACGGAAGAGTTGTGGTCGACTGCAGCTCATTCCTGAAATAGAACGGCGGATTAATCGGCCAGATCGATCCGCTCAATTAAATAGTCACCTCGGAGCACTTGAGTGGCTTGAGCCTGCTTAACGGTACTTAAAATAGTAATAAAGAAGCCGATATGTTCTTGCCGCTGCCTTTTTAATTGATGTAGTAAAGAGCGAGGCAAATGCGCTGAAGGTTTACTTTACCCCGAAAGTAATTAAAAAGATATGCGTTCTATGCGTTTGTGGCCTTTATGACTTCTATATTAGACAGAGCCAATAGCTGACACACTGTGATAGTTTCTAAGTCTTTATTCAAGGAGCATTATCCGTTGTGCACTCCGATAGTAAAGGGGTTCTGTCTTAAGATACAAGATTAGGTGAAACTGCCGCCTAATACTTTTAAAATCTTATTTTAACCTAGTTTAATTTAACGTCGACCTTATTAAGGACATTGTTTGGGATGACGGTGCTTTTGAACAGCTCGTTCGGCCATATGACTACAAGCGCGTTATATGGGTATTTGTTGAAGTGCAGATGTCTAATGTTAACGAATTTGATGAAATTATAAAAAGAAAAGGTAATCATCAATTTTTTTACTGCAGGGCCAAGATCTGACCATTATGAACTATAGGAAAGGGCATCATCATGCTCCTTAGCGGCGAGCCTGGAACTAGGAATATGCTCATATCCAAGTCAGGTTAGTATTGACAGTCGCCAGTCCTCAGGTCTTCAACTTACATGGTCCGCTCCAACTACCTTAGTCTCTGAGACTCTGAAGAGGCCTTTGTACAGTATGAGCGCATGCGAGTTGGGGCAAAGTGCGGACGAGGTTAAACAAAACCTGTGTCGTGTGCTTAAGCTCTGGACCAAGTGGGGCGCAGTGCGCGGTGCGCTTCTAGACGACCTAGTGCAACGTCTTTCTTGAAAAGCGCTCCACTTTGGACCTGCATAGGAATACCTAAGCTCGTCTTGGTATTCCTCCGCCTATTGGAATGCTACTAGGGCGTTATGTTCCTCATAACTAACTAAGGTGGGCATCGTCGTTTGACCTTGTATTTGAGTCGCGTATCCACCTTACAATTCACTTTTCTAACCTTGATTTCGTAAGTAGGCTGGCTATATATTTGGAAGTTGTTTATCGACCCTAGCTCAGGAAGAAGCTGTAGCGTCTCGGAAGTGGATCTGGATTCGCTTGTAAAGGCCGAGCTTAACGGCCGGCAGATTAAAAGTGTAATAAAGCCAGCGCGGCTACTGGCTATAGGAAACAACACGGCTCTGTTATTGAATTATATTGAAATGGTGATGGGGATTAAATGGAGAGATCCCGCACGCTTTGTAAGTGCTTGGAGCACTAAGCATATCACAGCTACGGTTTTAAGAGATTTGTGTAGACTTGAATATCTTCCGTTAGGGAAAGTCATTATTACTAACCAAGGCGTCAGAAAATAATGGCATACCTGAATCAAAGTTTCTGCTTAGAATAGCCACTACGCCGCCTCTTCAGCTGCCAAGCTGCCAACCGCTGTTTTCTACTTACCTTGTGTTACGGTTGTCCGTCAGCGAGCCGACGAGAAGCCCACACAGGACACTTCCTCCAGTCGGAGGTGAGAGTGCGACTTTTCGCCGTATTTTTGTGGTCTAGATGTGCGGCACATTTAGATCATGTGCCCGTTCAAAGTTGGACAACATCTGCTAGGGGCTCAGCCTGATCGGCCAGCGGCATCTTTTGATTCCCTCAAGAATCCTTTCATGCGTCTGAGAGGATTACCCCGCTTCTATGTAGCACAATATCATTCCTCCCCTTGTCAAGTCTGCCTGCCTCCTGCCTCCTGCCTCCAGCCTCCTGGACCATTGAAACCTGCGACACATATCCGACGAGATACGCTGAGAGTATGTTGGTTTGAATTATCCACCATTCTCTGATTTCACTTGATACAGTATAGCCTCAAGTCCGTCGCATCGCCGCCATGGTCACGGCGACCCCCGACGACTATTGCTCAGCATGCCACGACTTTGACCCCCAGGGGCCGCTCCACGAGCGCGATGCCGTCCTCCGCGACACTTTTGGCATCCACCGTGTGGCCCTCGAGAATCGGACGCCGGCCGAGTTGCAGCGTCGCCGCGATGACTGCTACCGCTGCGCCGTGCTGCTCGCCGCTGCCTACAAGCTGGCCTCGGACTGGGACAAGATGACCATCTGGTTGGAGGACCATCAGAACCCGAAGATCTCGCTCATTGGCAAAGACGCCTGCTCCTTCGAGCTGTACACCACCGAGGCTGACAGCACAGTCAAGCACCTCCATCCGCTCCTCGAGGTACCAGCCACTCCGCGCTCCCAAGCTACCATGGATTTCATGGCCCGCCAGATGAAAGACTGCCACGACAACCACGAAAAGTGCAAGATCAATCACGAGTTTATGCCAAAGAGGCTCATCAGACTCACCGACAAGGGCGGTCACATCATCCACCCCGACGAGCCCGTGCCCTACATTGCACTGAGCTACTGCTGGGGCGGCAACAAGAACATCCGCACACTACGCGCCAACATCACGGCGCATATGGACTCGATCAACCTGGGCCACCTACCGCGTTGCTTCCGGGACGTCGCCGTCATCGCCCCGCGCCTCGGCATCAATCACCTCTGGGTCGACAGCCTGTGCATCATCCAGGATGACCACGACGACTGGGAGGACCAGTTCCCGCGCATGTCCTGGGTTTACAAGAACGCGAGCGTCGTCATCGCCGCCGCCGCCATCGGCAACTGCCAGGAGTCCTTCCTCGGCGACGACGAGGACGACGAGAGAATGCGCCGTCCGGAATCGTTCGTCATCCGCGACGCCCATCCCTCCCAGCCCGCGCCCGTGCGGGCACGCGCCGTCCCGACCATCGGCCTCCACGAGGACCTACAGTCCTTCTACAGCGCGCGCGACCCCCTCGACTACCGCGGCTGGCCCCTCCAGGAGCGCCTCCTGGCCACGCGCATCCTCGTCTTTTCGCGCACAGAGCTGCAGTGGTCGTGCCAGACCCTACAGGCTTGCGAGGGCGGCCACACGAGCTCCCCCAACCACCCCTTCACCCCGCTCATCACCATCGACACAGCCGAGAAGGCGTATTCGCTCTGGCACAGGCAGGTCATGGAGTTCTCCAAGCGCCGCCTCACCTTTGAGGAGGATAAACTGCCCGCCATCTCGGCCGTGGCCGGTCACGTTGCCGATGTCACCGGTTCACGGTACATAGCCGGCCTGTGGCGCGATAATCTCATCCGTGACATGTGCTGGGAGCGCCACATGTTCGAGAGCCTCAAGTGGGAGGCGACGCGCCTCTGGCGCGCTCCGTCCTTCTCCTGGACCAGCGTGGCGGGCAACGTCTTCTACAACGACAACTCAATCGCCGCAAAGGGCTTCTACGTCTCCCAGGTCGTCGACGCCGAGGCCACGCGCCAGAGCAACCCTGTCTTCGGCCAGGTTGTCGACGCCTGGGTCGACATGGAGGCGCCGCTGATCGAGGCCACCCTTGAGACTCATCCGCCCTACGACGGCAGCGACCTGTTCAACTACAACAACCCCGGCGCCATGTTCCCCCACGGTCACCCAGAGACGCTCTTCCTCGCGAAAGTCGGTGGTTGGCAGATCCCCTTCCGGGGTGACACGCACCTGGCGCCGGGGCCGATCCGCGCCACGAGGAGGGAGTTTGCCCACGGGCTTGGCAACACGGCGAACCGCGTTAGGGACATTGACAGCGTCGAGCTGAACCCGCCCGTGACGGTATGGGTGATGATCGTGGGGTGCTGGTGGGAGCATACAAACAAGTACCCCAACGGCCAGCGGTGGGTGACGAGTATCATCCTGGGACGGTCGGGGCGTCTGCCCGGCGCATACGAGCGGCTAGGATATAAGAATCAGCCGTGGCCGCCGTGGGAGAAAATTCCGCAGGAGGACTTTGATAGGATCAACGCACACGTCAACAACGAAGGAGAGAAGTCGCATTTCCGCATTGTCTAAGTGGAATAATTTATTTAAAATTTCTCAATAAAAGCAACTACCCAGCTTTTACAGTAACGTTTAGAAATGATATACTCCCCATACGAGTCGTCACCCAAATTGCACCGCACGCATCCGACGACTAATTAAACTATCTTTTTCTTCACCAACAACAAAAGAAAACTTTTCTAACCAAGAACGTATCATTTCCTCAGTCTAAGCTTGCAAAATAGATCAAAATAAAGTATGGCTGCACTTGCTCGTGTCTACAATGTCCCGCGCAATTATCTTCGACAGAAACATCAGTCCCCGGTATTCGTTGGCCTTGGGTGGGAGCGGAGATGTCCCGGAACTCGAACAGCTGTCCGACCTCGCCTCCTTCTAATGGCTGGACGCCTGCGCGGAAAAGAGCGTCAACCCCAGCAACATCAAACTTATCTTCCTAGTTCACATCCACCACCGCCCCACCTGCGCCCTGGTCTTGCAGGTGCTTCATGATGCAGGGTTCAAGAGTGTGCCGGGATGGAGTAAGAGAGCGGTGTTTCCGATGGAGACTCGACACGGCCTTACCATCCTCGGGAGCAGACACGGCTTCGGCCCTGCCTTACTCCTCATCCAGCACAAGGAAAAGCTTGGTAATAAGAAGATCAAAGAGGTGGCGGTATGGGAAAGCGGGAGCGGCTTCAACTTCCACACGGACTCGGAATTTGCGCCCCTGAACCTGGGATTTACGGTTACGGACGCCTGAGAGCCTATGTTTATAGTCGAAAGATTCCATAATGTTGAAAGAAAGAAGGAAGCGATGCCATCCTCATCCTCATAAGCGAATATGATAGTAAAATCACGTGCAAAACCATGACTATGAGCTGTGAACATTGATAACGGTTATTGGCGCCCTGAATCGCCAGAGGCCGAGGAAGCCCTGAGTGTCTCCGTCAATACATCTTTGAAACTCCTCGCCTTTCTTTGTTACTTAACTGGATATGCCCAGTTGAATTCTTTCCAAGTGACCCAAAACGAACTAAACCCTACGCAACCCTTTTCCCTCAACGATAGATGGCTAATACCGAAAAACTCTTCGAGCCAACTTTGAACCGCACTTCACGCTCGGCATAAGTTTCGACACAAAGTTGCAATGGGTCTTAAAGATTGAGGCAAATTGTTCGCCGCTCCACCTCGTACATCGTACTTCCTCAGGTCCTGGATAGCACGCGCGAATTCCTTGCTCGGATTCGCGAACTTTGTCCCACTTCGACTACCCGAACTCAGATTATCCAGCGCGCTTTGCATGCCCTCATACGTTGCAATCTGATCGACGAATTGTTGGGTGATTGTTTCGGAGCGGTGGGCCTCAGGACCTTTACACGTATTTGTATAGTGATGTCCCAACTTGGTGCAGTGGATGAGGAGCGCCGCGAGCCCAGCTGCCAGGGCCGTGGCAACTGACGAGCCTGTATGCCCATTCCTACTCACGAGATCGCTGATTTGAGGGCCCAAAGCCTCTGACATGGTACCGTTTTCATGGGCGTCATCGTCAAAAACGTCCTTGATATCCACACCCGGAAATAGGTGGTTCAGCCCGTTTTGGTCGGTGACTTCTGGCCAGACCTGACCGTGCGGGTCAGCAGCGCCAATGCAAAACACTTTGGCGTTGTTGATTTCCCGCGGGAACTCTCCTCTACCGTGCTGGCTGCGTGCTCGATTTCCATCGTCGCTCGCTGCGCAGAACATGATGGGTATGCGACGGCGGGGACGACCGGTGCCCTCACTCGTGCTCACGGCATTGCGCAGCTCCATGAGGGTGGTCTCTGGAATCTTGTTGTTGTCGTTCCGGATGGTCCAAGACATGCTGATGATGTCGACGTCTTGTTCTATGGCCTCTCTGATAGCCTGCGCAAGTCAGCCAGATCCATAGCTTGTTTGACCAGTGGTTGAGATCCGGTTCCGTTGGTTACGCAAAGCTCAATGAAAAGTTTCTCTTGGTGGAACTTGGAGGTTGATAGCATGCTTACCTTGGCTGCACTGCTCGCATCAGGTAGTCGCCGGTTGCTTGTTGCGTCTCGGACGGTCTTCAAACGATAGGGTATGATGTCTGCGAATGGGCAGATGCGGAGAATTGACTTTGCCATGAACGTGCCATGTCCACTGACAGACGAATAAACCGGGTTTGGTCCATCAGGCGTCTGGTCGAAGCTACGGCCCTCCAAGAAGCGCGACTCTAGACTCCGCATACTTTTACTGAAGAGATCAACACCGTCGTCGATCAATGCAACTCTTACTCGACGCAAGTGCGGATCCTTAAAGTCATAGTCTGGCAGTTCCTCCGGTGTTGGAATAATAGAAACAAATTCCTCCACGTACTTGAACCACGGCTGCTCAAAAGATTCTAAGGCAGAACCCGGAGTGCGCTCGGATCCAGATGCGCCTGTCGTCGTAACTCTGCCCATATCCACAACTTCAATGGTTGGTAGGCCCTTCGAGTCTTCGGAATACCCATATTCTTGGGTCATCGTGGGCCGCCTGGGTAACTGCTCTTTCACCGGCATTTGAGCCTTGGTGGAATCCTTATTCGTCTCTACCATCTTCGTCGGCCGTCCCCGCGGCTGCTCTATGCGCCTGGAGAAGCTCTCAATGTTAATCCTTATGCGGCTTTCCTCGATCGAGGACGCCACGTAGTAGATATACACCTTTTCCAGATATTGAAGTGCTGGTAGTGCCTCGGGCTCGCTCCAGCCGCGTAGGACAGAGTTTCGCCCGCTCCAATGCAGGTGAAGCTCGCGTACCTGCGGCGTCGCCGTTTGAATCACCTGGGGGCAAAGATCTTCCTTGTGCCAGTCGAGCACCTCCACATCAAAAGATGGATGAACCTTTTTTCCGTGCACAATACCCGCTAGAGCCGTTTCAATCTCTTCGTCTCGGTGAGGATGGTCGCCGTCATAAACGACAACTTTGTAAATCTTGCGTACACCCCACTCCCTGAACCAGCGAAAGAATTGAAGGTGATCTGTGTAGCGTGATGAACCAGAGGGGGTTTTCTGGTCATTCTCGAGAAGAATCGTAGCCGGCTGAAGAAACACATGGCGGAGAGTGTGGTAATGATCCCTTTTGCCGAAATAGCTCCTCACTTGGGCCTCTGTCATATCTCGGTATTCTTTAGCCGTATCCATTGCGAAATAATAGTCTGAGTCCTTGCCGATTAGCATTTATATTATATCAATTAGCGAGAGGAAACGATTCCAGTACAAAAAGGAAAGCCAGGAAACGAGGAAAGAGCAAAGACAACACCACGCGGATTACCGAACAAAGGTCGTGATGAGCTAAGCTGAGCTTCCACATAGGCAACAGTCTCTAAGCCGCAATGATTTCTCTCAGGGTCTGCACACTTACGCTGCTCGTGATTTCCGAAAAACTGCTGGATCTCATTGTCGATCTCTCGGAACGTAGTCTTCTTCTCGTCATCGTGGAAAACCGTCGACCGCAAAAAGCGGACTCCCAGCTCCTTACAGATTACTTTACTAGCCTTGTCTGCAGCCTCAACATCTTGCTTCGTGACACGTATCTCCTTGGGCTTTTTTCGATTGGAAGCACCTCCGTTACGCATAAATAGACGACGTGAAACCTTTCCTTCTTTTCCTCGCGCTTCCCGAAAGGGCGACTGATCAATAACCGATCCGGTGATGACGGAGGGTCGGTTAGGCTTTAACATGCTTGGGTTTCCCGTTCTGCCAGCATTAAGATTTGAAATTGCAAAAGAGCTTTGGGAAGGCGAAACAACACCGTTGTCTTTTCCCACCAACACGGACTTGGATTGTGTTCCCTCAAGGCGCCTTTCGCTCGCGAATTCAGAGGCGGCTGGTCGTTTAGCAGAATCCAGTTGCGTTGGCGTAGATGTACGCATTGGTTGGGAATACTGATGATGCCAAAATTCTTTGGTGGCAACATGCCATCTATAGACGCTGTACTCAGGCTGAGGAGTAGAGCTGTCCGCTTTCCACGGCTGAAGTCTGACCTCCTTGGTCACAAAATCATGGATGCTTTTGGGGCATTTGTCCAGAATCAGCATCACGAGTGCTAGTTGACGTTCGGGATTGCTGATACACAAGTCGAAACGCAAAGCTTGCTCCAGCGGGCTCAATCCATTGCCAGTTTTACAAAGCATCTCTGGAGCTGTGAGATTGACAAGAATCTCTAGAAGATCAATATCGACCGGGAGCAACTCGTTGGGTCTCTCATTGAAGTTGAAAGCAGCTCGAATAATGGCGCGGCCAGGTTCCATGGTATCGGGATTCTGTTCGTTGTCTTCAAACCAGGTTTCAACGAAGCCAAGAGTTTCTTCGGCCAGCGAAGCTAAGTTGCGGTTCTTCATGTCCCGTGCCATAAATTCGATGACAATACGAATCATTCTTCGTGAGCGTCTCCTGATGAATTCAAGCAGCGGAATGTTGCCACCAAAGTCCATCAGAATAGCTTGCGGTGCAATTTTGAGAATGGTGTTCAGGACCTCCACAGGACAATTGTCTGCTCTGTTGATATCGCGAAGAAATTGGTGAAGAATTGTGCCGTCTTCGTCAATCATCTCGTGGGGATGAACATCGACAAAATAAACAAGTTCTTGGATACGTTGCTTCTCGGACTGGGGGTCTCGTTGCTCGTCCAATTTCATGGCGTCGATCTCGTTCAATATATGATTTATGACTTCTTCGAAGCCCAACTCAGGAGTCGGCGTGTCCATTGTTGTACGGGATCGTCAGTGAATTCCTGACTCTCCAAAATGAGGTGTGTAGTTGCGTTGAATGATTGCATTGACCTCAAAATCGCGTACTGGTCTGCACAATAACCAAGTCAGCAGCTACTGATAGTCAGTCGCACTCCCAGATCGATGTCCATGCCGAGGGGAACTTGTCTTACTCGCACTTTCTTGCTTCTGCATTTAGGCGCCGCTGTCTCCGTCAGCGAAACGCCGAGACCACGGCCCACATGCAGCATGGTCATATATAGATACAGTATGTTACATGGAGTAGTCGGTCCTACTGAGGGATAGGACTAGGCGCAGAGATGCAAGTTGGTCACACAACAACTTGACCATACTTTCGTCGCCACCACTAGTTGACATCTAGATACCCAGGTGATACAAAACGGCATCATACGATTATCTGCAGGAAGTTTGTCAAGGCGAGAAGGTCAGCAAGGAGTTTTTCTGCATATGCAGCCAAGCCAATATTGCATCCGTCTCTGCATATTTGATACTGAACCTGATGCTGTCCGACGGCGATAATTCTAAAGCAGATCACTGGCAACAAGGCGTCAAGGTCAGGAGTAGACTATATGCTATTTGTTGTCCATGAAAACCCTCGCACAATTTTAATGGCACAGTTCACAGTTGCCTTGTGTTGCCGCCGCATCCTCCATAAAAGAGTGGACTTCCCCTCACGGGTAAGCTTCTTCCAGTGTCACAATCAAACTACACTGCCTCGTTGACTACCAAGCAATCACTCGCTCCTCACACGATTCTTCTTATCTCTCAGATACTCAACAGTCAAGTTGACGGATACCAAGTCGGAACACGTCTCAGACGTTGATATAATGATCGACTTTGCCCTGGGTGTGATCAGCGAGGCGGAAAGCCAATTTCGATTTAACTCAGACGGTATCTATACCCCTCGCGAGACTGGAGTGTTGGTCCGCTGTTCCTTAACCGACGTGGTTCACGGCCAAGCTAGTCTGGACGATAACACCCCATGTGTCCTCATTGTTTTTGATTTTCAGCTCGACCGGATCAAAGCGACGCGAAGGACACACCAGGCCATTATCAGCCTCACCCTTCCTGAGGGCATTCGCGTGCGCAAAGGGGGTCTATCACCAAAGGGAAGAGTTTCATTCCACCCACAAGCAAAAAGCATCTCGCGTAGCAATGAGAAAAACCTGGCCGCGGGCTTCAGTCATGGGGCTTCGGTTGAAGGAGGTGTCAAATCCGGCGAGACAGTCAGTTTGGATACGATGGAGTACGCCACTGTCAATGGATGGACAACGCGACAACCGAAGGCCAGAGTGAACGACAAGCGGCCACACAACTGCGTCAAATGGGCGCTACTGGAGAACCCAGCCCTGCCCAAAGACGGTGTCCCTCCTCATTTTCGTGCCGCTGTCTTGCTTGAGCGATACAGTGAGAATATGGTGGACGCACCCTTCGTCATCGAGATGGAAATCAAATCCACTGTTGATCTTAAGACTTCGATTGAGAATCTCACGGTGATGTTCGGGAAGATACCTCGAGGCTGTTTGAAAGTCGACCCCAGCAAACCATCTACAGCAAACTTACGCAAGTATGACACGACACAACTTGCAGATATAGTGGGCGACCTTTGGAGATTGTCTTCTGGTGCTTTAGAAGCTGGACAATTTTCCAGAGACTTTGTACAGTAGCAGGTACTTAATGTATATTCTGGGCGAGGTGCATATCAATACTTTATTCACACCGCTTGAGGCTCCTGCACGTAACCCTGCGGCTTTCTCTTAGCCTCGCGTAAAGGACAAAGAAACTCCGTAATGGGTCAGAGATAGCCAAAGGCAGTCGCAGGCTCCCGCAATTGAATTGCCATGTACCTCTAGGTAACCAACTTGGTACCACCTAAGATCTACGGTTGGATTAGAATTAATCCGATCTGAGCAATCAGCTAATGTACGAGAGGCCTATGGTGACCTTCTTCTTTCTTTCAACCCATCTTTCTCAGATCTCTCTGTTGTCAGTTTGGCATAAGGGAACTATTTTGCACAGTTCCGCAGACGGTAACAACCAGAACGATACTCGTTCCTTCAAGAGATACGATCATGGAGTTAATCGATACATTCGATGCTGAGGATGATAGCCCAGACAAAGAGTATGTTGCGCAATTCCCCCCGCCAAACAATGCTGCTTGGCCATCCAAACTCCCTTTTCTTCAATTTCATGATTTAAGGTATCATAGAGACTGATGAGTAAAAGTATCCTTGTGGTCCATGGGTTGTCGCGAAGGGGTGGCAACCCTTGGAAGGCCACTGCGACCCGACCAGCCTGGCTCAGAGAAGATCTGTTTAATAGTAGCAATGCTAGCATTCTCGGTTTCAATTACGACAATATCTTCAACAGTGAGAAGCTCATGTGCAATCAGACTGGGTTAAAGCTTGTTGTTTGCCAGCTGTTAGACGATATCGTGGCTTGGAAGGAATCGGAGGTAAGTATCTCTCATCAATGTTTCCAGCGTGAAACACAACTGCTGACCGCCTCTTCAAAGGGTGATCGTCCACGTGCCATTCTAGCTCACGATATAGGTGGGATACTTGTTAAGATGGTGCGTGAAGCAGTAATAATCTGAAAGTCTACTTGTATCCGTAGAACCCGAGACTAACCGCACACTTGATACCAGGCTTTAGTCATTGCCTCTAGCAATCTGGGCAAGTACAGTCAATTGATATCCTCTTTGTATGCTTTGGTGAGTCGCCCTAGAAGTTTCATCTCAGGGAGCTGCAATGCTGAATAGATCAAAGGTCTTCATCGGTTGCCCACACAAGACGTCCAGCTCTGAGTCACTCGTTAATGGCTTCGCGACTTTGATTTGTAACGCTCGCAGCATCCCTGACTTTGGCCTCCTTCAGGCTGCCAAAGACTGCGCCAAAATGACCATCGATGTAAATTACCTGTTCTTAAACAGCAATATGCCTTTCAGGATGCAGATCATCAGCGTTTTCTCTGAAACGCCGGATCCCATCGACCGAGTAAGTACGATCCATTCACCCTTGCTTTGTTCTGAAAGAACGTCATTATGGTCGAGAAAAGTCAGATAGCGATTTCGAATAGTTCATAATAGAGCTTCTCATCATCGTTTATATTGAGTTCTGACTCCTTTAGATCTTTGATGAGTTTACTGCCACGCTTGACCTCAGCTGCGAAAATCGCATCGGATTGCCCCACCCTCACGACACTCTGCTCGGTCACGAACTCGGAGACAGGGAGAATCAGCTACTAAAGGGGACACTTGAATTTCCAAAGCCAGGTAATACATTTCTTTTGTACACTGGCTACACTATCCTCAATTGCTTGTGATAATAGCCACTAATCGACACTTGTCACAACAGGAATTTTCAGCTGCCAGGGCCTACAACTTCTGCTCTCAACTGTGTCTCCGCCACCTACTTTTCAAGCCGGTCTTGAATACGACACATCGGATAAGCTACGATCCGAAGAAGAACTTGAAGAATGGATAGAAAATCCTGCTTCCATCAATCCCGGATACATCTGGGCTTCTGCGGAACTATCCCCGTCGAGTACAATAGGCAGCTTCGTTCGATTGGTATCGGAAGCAAACAAGTTTACAACCGGAACAGAAATTCGGACCTTTGCATTCCAGTTTCGGAAGCTCAAACTCCATCCCGAAATTGACTCGGGGTTCCGCTTGAGCATTGTGCAACAAGTGCTGGAGAGTTTTCTAGCTCAGGCTCTTGCGTACATATCCCCTCAAGTTGAACCGAACACGGCGTTGGCAAGCTTGCTTTCACTATTTGAAAGAACTTCTTCATCTGCGAAACCACTGGGAGAAGACCTGTTGAAAGTTCTATTCGTCGCTCTGAATTGTTATCTTTGGCGCAAGGACATACGCGCCATCTGGTCTGTTTGGAACCTGGAATATTGTGGTGGTGATACGGAGGTGACCACATTGCTGGGTAGCATCAAAGCGCTTTTCCGATTCACCATGTTCAAGCCTGCAATCGTCTTTTCCTGGTCAGGACATTCAACATCCAATTTCGGAAGAATCATGCAGGACGCAAACATTCATCGTTTTCAACTGAAGTCTCTCTATCAACGGTCCCAAGACAATAGCAACCGGTTCTCTATCGAATTCTTCGCTCCACCTGGCAGCTATATGGGCCTTGGTACTTTGCCGGAATCGATCGATACTATCTTGCGCGACACCAAAGACAATCACCTTCGCGGGACTTTCTTGCAGTGGGTCATCAGGACAGCGCAGACCAGTGTATCGAGGGCCCAGTGGCTACAGAGAATCCATGAAGTTATTGACGACGATGGAAAGCTTGAGCCACAACGTCTTCAAATTGCAATTTCAGGTTTCCTCGCAAGAGAAGATAATGTTGTTGCAAACAGCGCCCTTCACTGGGTTCAGTTCTGTTGCCGGTCCCTATCTCCGACTGAACTAGTCACTGCTTTAGCCCTGGAACAAAGCATAGTCGGATCAGAAGGGAGCGATTTCTCCGCAGATCAAAACCATCGTGGAAAAGACATGGAAGATGCCCCGTCTATCGGCTTTCACTTCATTCATGACCATCTTTCTAGTCTTATAGAGGTGATAGACAATGAGGTTCGGCTTACTTACGACAATATGGAGGAACCAAACGACACCGATCCATGGCATTCTAGCAATTCCAAGTCGAACTTGCTGATCTTGCGTTGTCTACTTCGACATTTGTGTGTTGAGGCTGAGCGGATAGGCCCCAACGTTTCACACTCTGGACTAATACCACCTTCGCTGTTCCATCACGACTTCACGGCGTACGCTGCCAACTTTTGGCCACATCACTACAGACTTGCTCGATGTCACCCATCTACAAAACTAGAAGCCGAATCCTTGGTAGCCAAATTTCTGAAGGAAAACCACGCAGCGAGCCTGCTTATGCTCCGATATGCTCAGAACACTGTGTTAGAGGTCTCCGATAGGACGAACACTGAACACACAACAGCTACTACTGCGGTGGGCCTTCTTGCATTGTGTGGTTTCAATGACATCGAGGAGATTGGTATACTGGCCATCTGTCCGGGATGGGAAAGTCGCCCAAAGACTGCATTTCCTGCGCTTTTGGAGGCAGTCAGGGGCGTTCATACGAGACTCCTCGAGAAGCTTTCTGTTTCTGTGCTAGGAGATGAGGAAGCGAGAAAAGTCTTTTCTGCGGTTGAACCAGGAAAGCTCACGCATGACTGCATATACGATCTTCTCCGACAAGCGCAGTCCCGAAAAATTTTTCAAATCCCTCTCGAGTTGATTTCGTGCGCTGCTTTCGCCGGCATCGGAGGAATCGCCGAAAGCATCAAGGATGGTCCCATTGACAGCTCTATATCGTTCACATGGTTGCTGAGAGCCATTTCTATCCCGAGTCTGGAGACCGCTGATGCTTTCACGACTTGGAGAGCCTCACCTTAGCGATGGTCAGAAGGATGATATCCTCTTCGTTGCATGTCTCGTTTGGGAACCCAAGAACGTCCTTGCACTCATAGGCTGGCTCAGATGGGATACCTCATTCCGATCTTTGCGTATGCTGATCTACTCAGGCAGTCATGTTGTTGCGGAAGAACTTCTTGCAAGCCTTTTCCAAAAAAGTGGCCAAATGGAATACCTTTCAAATGTGGACATGAAGGAAAGTCTCCATATGGCTGTGTCTCATTCGTCACCCGAGCTTGTGAGAGCAATTCTAAGACACGCTGATGTTACACAAGACAGAGAAGGCCTTATAGATGGCTTGTGCTGTGCCATTCAGGAATCAGCGTCCAAAGAAGTATGTCTCTTGTTTCTGGAGACGGGAATGGATCTTGAAGATTGGCGCCAAGAGCAATACTTGAGTGTCGCCGTGAAGAATAACAACACGGACTTGGCTCAGCTATTCTTGGACTATGGGGTCAATATCAATGCCCAAGATCCATCGGGCGAACCGCCTCTTTACTTGGCAGCGGGAGAGAGCCCTCTTTCCATGGTGAAGTTCCTCATCGATCGAGGGGGGGATGTCAACGTTCGAACTGCCAGGGGGTTGACACCGCTGTACGGCGCGTCACTGAAATCCAGACCGGACGTTGTCGAATACCTCTTGAGCAAAGGGGCCGACGTTTCGATTGCTTCAGATGCGCGAAATTGGTCTCCTTTGGAATGTGCTTTTGACTATCCGACTGTCTTAACACTTCTAGTTACGAAGGCGCGGCCACCTCCTGACTATCATCGAGAAGCGGAGTATTGTGACACACATTGTACAGCCCTCTTTCTCGCGGCGAGATACAACAAGATCGAATGCGTCAAGTTATTGTTAAAGCATGGCGATCCGGACCTCGAATTCACGCCGTCTTCGGATATTGAAGAGCTTGATTTGGCAAAGGGATTTACGCCTCTAGCTATTGCGAGTCTGTACTCGTATACGGATGTGGTAAGGCTGTTACTAGAAAATGGAGCTAATGTCAAACATTGCATCCCGGACGTGGAACTAACACCGCTTCATCTCGCAAACAGTGGGGATACTCTCGCAGTTTTGTTGGAATACGGCGCCGACTTAGGAGCCAAAGATCGAGATGGCTTCACACCGCTCAATTACAGCATAGGCACGACTGATTCGAGTCTTGTCCGGCGGTTGGTCAACGCTGGTGCCAATCTGGAAACCACTGACAATTGGGGTGATACCCCTCTTATGAATGCCCTGCTGCATAACCATCGAGAGAACTGCAGGTACCTCATTTCAAAAGGTGCCCTACTCCACGGAAAGGTCACAGATGTATAAGGATACACGGTGCACAAGTGTTGCATGTTCGGCGGACTAGAGACGGTGGAACTTATCTTCGAGCTAGGCGGGGACGCAAACCTCTGGCATAGACGTCGGGGCACACCGCTTGAGGCGGCCTGCCACAACCAATACTACAATGATTCGGTAGTAGTGCGGTATCTTGTTGAGCAAAGGGGGGTTGACATCAACGGTCCAGGAAGCTACGCCAGCAGCGCCTTGGGACAGGCATTTCTGACTGGCGGCGGAACACTCATAACGTACCTGCTCACGAACGGAGGAAGCATCAACACTACAGACGGCAACGGCCTGCCATCGTGGTTCAATATTTGTTACCGAAGGGATAACGCCCTCGAGATCTTTGACAAGATCCTCGCTCACTACGAAGCTGTTGAGTTCTCAGCCTCACTAAGGGGCAAGGACAGGATGTCACGGACTATTCTGCACTGCGCAGCACACGCAGGGCACTTGGGACTTGTTGAGAGACTCGCCGAACTCGAACCAAAGCTGATTGATGGCCGTGATGCCGATGGGTGGTCGGCTCTACACTGGGCAGCACGAATGTTCTGTGCTAGGGGCCTACGGGACGAAGTTTTGATGCAGAGTTATGAAGAGAAAGCAGAAGTCATCAGATTCCTCGCTCGGAAGGGATGTCCTGGTCTGGAAGAACGCGTGCCGGGTGGTGAACGTACATGGAACGTTCTGGAGATTGCGGAATACCACGGCGCCCCTGATGTTGTTATCGGTGCTTTCAGGGACATGATGGAGGAGAAGAAAGTTCAAGTCAAATCAACAAAAGTGCTTTCCAAGCAGTACCCTGACGAGTGGTCTTGCAATGGCTGCAATTCGGTAAGTACCCCCCCCCCACCAAATCCCAGTGGGTTTGACTGTCAACCCATGCCGCACGAATACAACCTACTGGATCTCAGCTAATCCAAGGAAACGATAGTGGATTTGGGGTAGCCTTCTGAAGTGTTCCGACGAAGATTGTCCAGATTCCTTCGGGCTTTGCTTCAAATGTGCGCCTCATAAAGCTAAGGTCCATGACCCATTGCACGTCTTCATCATTGGAGAAGAAGGGGTGATGGAAAGCTAGGGTTTCGATGGAGCAGATTGGAATCCATCGAGTAACAATACAACCGGCTTGGAGAGAGATAATGATTCTCTTGTCTCTAGCGTGTGTGGAAATGTATGACTTATCTTCGTAGTAACAAGCAGGTTACTGAGCGCCTGTAAAACGGTTCCCAACTGAAGGCCTCCAAGCGAGGTCCTCGACAGCGCGGATATCCTTCAACCCACGCCTTCCCATGCCCCCTCAAACCTTCCGCTATGCCCATTTCCACGTAGATTTGCTGGAGTGCTGCAGGTGGGCATATTCTGGGTTGATACCAGGCGGTTGCTTTACGAAGGACAATGATCGAAGTATGAGATAATGCGATACAGATTCATCCTCAGACTATTGTACAACATACGTAACAGTCCAGCCATAGTGGCCCATTTTCGGTTGCGCCTTTTCACTCACCCCTTGAGCGCACGCAAGTCACCGTGACCGAGGGTGAATCTGTGTCCTGGATTATGTATTCGTATTCGAGCGCGTCATTCACGCCTTTAACGTAGCCTCAAGACGCTATCTAGTATGTCATCCCTCCCACCCGTGAAGTCATGTTCCCAGTAACGCCATCAAATGCAGACCAATGCACCGCGATATCACGAGCGTTTCCTTCCATCCTTTCCTTCGAAGACTTTTCCTTCAAAGACCCTTCCTCAACCCCTCCGTAACCTCTAACAGCATCCTCAACCCATAAAACTTGGCCACGCTCCAATACACCCCCAATCGCCTCACAATATCCGCCCTCTTGACGCTCTCAACCCACGTCCCACTACATGTGCAGTGCTCCATGAACTCATTCATCCTCAGCGCACCACACTTGCCGCACTTGAGATCCTGCGTCGTCCACTCCACCACGAAACCCTCCACGCTCGCCAACAGCGTCTCCTCGATCGCGTTTCGGTCGTACTCCGCCTCGCAGAACGTGCACCGCCACGGCCTCGTCTCCGGGCCGAGACGCCTGCCGTCGGGCCCCAATTCCGGCAACAGGTCCTCGTCGCGGCAGAAATCCAGATCGCGCGCCATTGTGCAGCTGTCGCAGCTCAGCTGGATCACCTTGAGGCTCTCGCTCGGGTTCTGGAAGGCGCCTTCTTTACTGAACTCGCGCACGTCGAACATGGCGAGCAGCTCCTTGCGCAGGAGGCGCGCCTCGAGGGTGATGTTCTTGTCGAGGGAGAGGACCTGCATCAGGGACTTTACGAGCTCGAGGACGGCGTTGCGCGACGACAGGTGGGCGAGGTGCGAGCCGGGGAGCTTGGGAAACGAGTAGTCCTCTGCGAGCTCCGGGTGGAGGAGCTCGCGCTTCTGCAGGTTGACGAGGTTGGCAATGTCCTTCTTCAGGGGCTTCTCAAAGACTTTGCCTAGGATGATTTGTCCCTGTGCACCGTCCGCGAGGGCCTTTTGCGGGAGCTGTGTGAGACGCGGCGTTGAGGAGAAGTCTCCGTTTTGGGGCCGCTTGAGGTTGTGCATGAGTTGGATGAATTCAATAACCCAGTCCTGGAAGGTCGGCTGCAGGCGGACAGGGAGGAATGTCGCCATCTGCCAATGCATGACGGTGTCGAGAGTCTGTTGCTCTGCTTCAACCACCTCCTGACAGGCCTTGCCGCCATAATTAAACTCATCGTACCATACTAGATAGTCCCAGTACTCCTTGATCTCAAGGTCGATGAAGTGGAATAGGGGCTTGCTCTTGATCGACTTGATGATGTACTGACTGTACGCATACGCAGTTCCGACCTCGGCCTTTGTCGTCTGTAGCAACAGGCGGTTCGAATTGGCAAATATGACCTGAGAGCCGACTCGGCGGAAGTCGGCCATGAGCTGTTGAAAGGCCTTCTTAGACATCATCTGCACGTAGTAGTGTAAAGCACGATCGTAAAGGAAGGAATCGGGATTCTCGACCCAACGCACTAGGTGCTGGACCATGACATCCGCCATGGTATTACCCTTGCAGGCCTCTTGCCACCAATTCTTCACCATCTCTCGGAGCACCAACACACCAGCGTTTGCAAACGTGCCTTCTGACGAGATGACTTCATCACCTGCCGCATTACCATCTCCGGCGGGGTTGAAAGAGATAGACTCCGAGCCCTCCAGCTCATTGATCAGAGAGGAAGTGAGTATAGTATTGATGGCCAGGTTTCTGACCTCCAAGTCGATGCAAACCGAGGAGAACGTGCCGGGGTTGTTGATTGCGGGCATCTGGACAGTCTCGAGAGGGCCGATAATGTCGTCCTTCTCGTGGCCGGCGTGGTCAGGACGAGGGCTTGCGGACCACCAGAGCACGACATTGTTGTTCTGCAACCTTCTGGCGTATGCGATATCGATGAGGAAGCGTGGGTCTTCTCGCTCAAGGTTACAAAGGGGAACCTCACCGTAGCGTGCGAGGGTGGTGAGATGCAAAATCCAGGAGCCAAGACCGAGATAGTGTCCGACAAGCCGTCTAGCGACTACTGCTTGCCATCCGAGTGGTGGTAGAGAACTGTCCGCAGCGTCGTACTTGAGCGGCAGCACAGGGAACTCGCCGAGAATTGGGACGTCGTTGATTAGCATGTTGCGCTGGGATGATTGAATGACCATCATGAGTGGTCGCAGCTCGTCCTTCCTCATCTTCTTCACGACGTCGCTGAGTTCCAAGTGGGCTTTTCTTCTCGTCGTTACCTGGGTGATTTTGAAGTTTAGCTTCTCCTGGTATGTGAAGCAATCCTGCCAGTTGGTGCCCTCCGCCTCCTCTCCTCGTCGAGCAAGCAGCTCAGTGTAGATTCGGGAGATGTTGGGGAGATCTTGACCCGAATCTCTGCCCTTTTGTAAGATGATTACATGCGCCTCATCCTTCAAGGTCGAGAATACTCCAAAGATCTGTTTGTCGCCAGCGGTGACATGGGAGACGTAGATGTATGCCAAAGGTGACGTATCGAGGTAAGTCCTCGGCTTCAATGGACGTTTGAGACCATGTAAATCGAAACCTTGGTCCAGACCCCTTCCGAGCACTGCATGTTGCTGTTCGTCGATGGTGCAGAGATTGCCCAGCTGAAGCACAGCTCTGATATTCAACGGCAAGTTCTTCTCGTACACGCCTTCAACACTGGGGTGGTTGAACAACAGTGAGAACTTGTCGGCTTCATTGAAATAGACGTCCTCAGGAACGGTCAGCTTGAAGAGGTGAACGGAAGAATGACCATTGGGAAGCGTATGGTTGACCTGCTCAACCTCACAGCCAGGGATATCCACGTCGGGCATTTCGCCGCTCCTCAAGTTCAAGAACACCTGTCGCGGTACCTTGACCTTGAGCGAGTGAATCTTGGCATCGATGAGAACGTGAGCATTAACAATACCCGGGGTCTCCGTCGGCTTGAGATGCAGCAGCTGCCAGGTGCTCATGAAGGTCATATGGGCTTGCTTCATGAACGTGTTTTGGATGTTGTTCTGATTATTGCCGCGTCGATCTCCAAAAAGCTGTCGCCTTCGAATGCGAGCCTGCTTTTGAATCTTCCACTTCTGTTTCTGGTATTGCAAGAAGCCGACGTAGTCGTCCGAGGGCGAGGGCATGACCTTGGGCAAAGCAGCGAACGGATCAGCGCTCTCGGCAGCCTCGGGAGACTTTCTCTTCTGAGCAGTAGGCTGGGACGCAGCCACCACAGAAGTTACCGGCTTTGGCTTGAGTAGCTGCGTGCCGAAGTCCTCCATGTCGGTTGCAGACCGACCGTTACGGTTGGTGATGTCTTCCAGTGGACCCTTGGTGAACAGATCAGTGAGCTTCTTCTGCTTCATCTTGTCGTCCTTGATGTTGATCCTGCGCTGAAGCCAGTCGGGGTGGGCAACACGAGGGACAGGGTTCCTGACTTTCTGGAGCGCAGCAGGGATGGTAATGAGCTTCTGGATGACGGAACCCAGACGTTCCAAGTAGTAGTCCCAGTCCAAGAGCGCTCTCGGGTCGGTGTCGGCAGGCTCCTCCTTAAGCCACTTCTTGAGGTAGAAACGCTTCGTCGTCTCCTCAGCAGAGAAAATGGCAACCGGAATGGCTCGCTCGGTGACAGGTGCGTTCTTGGGTCTCGCGCAGATAATGAACTTGCAGTTTAAGCCCTTGTCCTTGACCATCTGTTCACCCAAGAAGTCTGCCAAACGCTTCGCCGTGGTAATGGACGTTGACTTCTGCGTACCATACTCCTCCAAGGTCTTGGACATGCTCCTGTTCTCGGAAATAAGCTCCATGAGCTCCTCGTCCGCCAGGGTTGCACCTTTGCTGTGCAATACATCTAGCCACTGATTGGCAACCTTGGCAACGGCAGCGTAGCACTCAGCGAGAGTTTCTCCCTCCAGGAAGAACTTGAAAATTTGTTGTTGGAAGATTTTAATGAGCTTCAGCTCACCTCTACGCTTCACCTCGAAACCCTTCAACTCGGCCAGACTGCCGTCGTCATTGAAGACTGCATAACGCTTCTTCAAGTTCTTGTCCTCCTCCTTGGATGTGGGCAAGACCATGGCCTTGTAAGGGCCGTCGACTTCGAAGAAGATGGAGTTGTCGCTGTGAGTTTCATACCTCAGAGTCTTGGGGTCTGTAAGCGTCTGGTACTGGTGATTGGTGAACTTGGCGTGGACCAGATGGTTCAACATGGTACAAGGGTACGAGATGGTGACCTTCTTCCCACCCTTGGTCTTGAAGGCGAAGTTTTCTGGGAACGTGGCGGGAAGCATACACCAGATACCATCCGTATCTAGTTCCAGGGGACGACCCAATCGCTCAACGAGCGACCTGGCCAGCTGGATAATTGTCGCTCCTGTTAGACACGTAACGCCAGCCATTTCCATGGAATACCATCTGGATCCTTTTCTCATGACGTAGCCATAGAAGGAGTTCAGAATGACCTTGTGGGCAAGCTGCAGCGAGTCGAACAGAATGATCATTTTCTTCGCAGCATCGACTTCGGTGGAGGTTGCGCCGGAGGATTTCAGGGCCTCCGTCTTGCCCTTCCAGACCTTGGCCTTTCCCTTGTAATCATACCGACGATCACGGAAGTCTCGTACGGTGTTGATATAAAATGGGTTCTCTCGCTGGCAGATGATGGCCTCTTTGACAGTGGTCGTTGAGTCGTGGATCTTGTGGTAAACCTTTTGCGAAAAGATCTGCAACCGCTTTCGCAGGAGAGCCGTCTGCTCGTCGGGTGACAAATCTTGAAACGTCCGCTGAGGCGAATTCGGCCACTTGCCAGGAAACTTTTCGTTCTCCAAGGCGTTCCTGATCATGTTGTATTCGTCGCGTTTTGCGGGCAAGTACTCTCCTCTCCATGCCCACGGCATTCGTCTATCGCAGGTCTTGCCGGGACGGTTGAAGTCGCATGCTGCACAGTCCGACTCTTGGATCATGGAATCTGGTTGCAGACGATTCGTGGTCATGATGTTGGGGTACATGGACGCAACATCAAGATGGTAAATCAAGGGTCGCTCGCTCCGGTTCGGTGTTTCTTTCAGTGCGCGTAAGCGTGACGCGATTTGCTCCCTGATCTCGTCGTAGTTCTCAATGTCATCCATTGACTTCTTTTCCTCCACCGTGATACTGAATTTGAGCGCGGCGTCCAAATCCTTCAACAGCTCATCGACTGCACCCGTGTCGACGGCAAAATTGACGGGAATATCGGCGCGGAAGACACCTGCTTCGATACTTTCGACGTGGCCACCGACATACGTCTCCGAATCGAGCAAATGTCCTTCGTAGAATGCTTCCCTTGGTGACACATGCTTGTTCGGCAACACAATCTCTTGCTGGTAGGCCTGGACCATCAACAACATCTCGCAAAGGGTACCGGTACCCTTTCGTAACGTATCGTCACCCCCAAGAGGCAGAATCGTGCAAAGAGAGAAGATGAACGGATGGACATATTTCATGTACAGGTAGTATGTCGCCACAGCGTCAGACACAGAGTACTCGGCCAGGGTCTGGGGGCGTTCCTGAGCGTAGGGTGTCATCAGTTCGGGGTCGAGCTCGTCGGGGTCATATCCAAGCTTGGCGACAGTAACTGCTTTCAGACCTCGAGATCCCTGAGGCAAGTAGGAGTCACGGTTCACCCAGTGGAAGCAGTCCATGTGCACGCTATAGCTGCACTTGTACTGGTCCTCGCTGTCCTTCTTCCAACCGATCTCCTGATACATGTCAATGCCGTTGATGCTAGCGCGGGCGTCGACGAAGGGCCAATCGAAGAAGTCTCCGTTGTAAGTGGCAATGACTGTCGGTCTTGCTTCCTTGATGTGCAGGAAGAACCTCTCCAGCACGGCTTTTTCGTCTGGTTCGTTGAAAATCATAAATGGACCTGGGTATTCTGGCTTTGGGGTGTAGTCAAAGTCGCCAATATCTTCTGAAATGATTTCTCTGTTTGTGATGAGGAAACCCTGCCCGTCAATCATGTACGAAATCATCATAACCTGGTCGATAGCGGCGTCGGGGAATTTTAGGGGCAGTTTCGTCGTCTCGATATCGTAGGCCATGACTACTGGGTCTGCCATGGCCAGTCGGTCCTCGTTGGTTGTGATTTTTGTGACGCCGTGCTTGACGTCGATGAAGTACCATTTGCCCACCCGGATATCTGCAAAGGTCAGTCGTGACCGATCCAATTCCGAGGACCCAACCTACCCATATCTATCATTACTCTTACATGGTACGGTACATCGTACTCTCTAATATCGACAAGGAAGTCGCTGGCGTCGGCAAAAGAAGCATTCGCTCGTCTATCGTCATCTCGTGAATCGTCAAAAAGGTCAAAGTCGCCATTCATCCTGCGGCTTGTTAGTCAATGACTTCGTAGAAGAACCCACCGAAGGAACACTGCAAGCTCACGTTGAAACTTCGGCATATGCGTCCAAAGCATCCACATTTTTCCTGTTCTTCGCCGCAATGGGCATGATATCCTTCCTCGCCGCCATCAAATCGCCAACGTTGGCGAACCTCAGCTCCAGAAACGTGCGGCGGTAGCCCACCAGGTGATTTGGCATCTTGAGGTCCTCCTTGTCGACCCTCTTGATCGTCTTGACGACGCCGCCGCCCGGCACGCGCTTCAACCACTCCTCGACCTCGCTCTCGCGACCCTTCTTCACGGCGACCAAAAAGTACGGGTCGTACTGGACCGTCGCCTTGAAGTGCGACCCGTCGTCCTCGATAAAGTAGCAGTCCAGCGCTGCCCGGCCGCCGGGGTTCCGCTCGTCCTCGATCGACGTGGGCTGCACGTTGACGAGCCAGCCCTCCTTGCGCTTGCCGCCCTCGTAGCGCGCGAAGCCCATGTTCTCGTCAATCTGGTGCGCCAGCCGTGTGCGTTCCCACTTCTCGTCGGCGGAGGTCGCCTCGTTGCGACTCGAGGCGGCGAATGTGCGTGTCGTTCGAGACGGGCCGTGATATGCCTGCTTGCCGCCGCGGCGGTAGCCCTTTTGCGGGCGCCGCAGGCTCGTGTTAGGCATTGTGGCGGTTGTGTTGTGAGGTTGTTAGGAGGGGAAGGTTCGAGGTTCTGTTGATCAACGTATATCTCCGTCGAGGGACTCTAGGCAAAGGAGGCTCTCGGGGAAATCGCAGCCTCTAGCGAGTCATGAGACGGATGAGAGGGACAAACGCCTAGGTTCGCAACAGGGAATTGAAAATCAGATTGGTGGGTATCAAGAAGGCTCTGTCAGGCCAGAAAAAAAAAAGAGAAGTCTTGGGACAAAATAAGACCAAACAGGAGGTATGGGGTATTGAATATCCTGGAATTGGACGAGTGGGAGAGTGGGATTTGTCACTCTGAGTCGAAACAAGTACTGAGCTTTTGCCATGGGGGGGCCACTCGTTCCCAGGGCAAAAAGGAACCAGACGCGTCTCCCCGGCGCGACTTTACGCGAACTGTGCACGTTCTGCAGGCCACAAAGGCGACCAGGAGACCCACTTCAATTAACCAACATTGGATCCCGCGCGCAGCCTTCAGGGAACTTTAACCGTGTAAATCCACGCACGGGCCACGGACACCGGCCCAGCAACGACGGGGGCCAAATTCGGTGGACGTCATCTCAGGCCACGGGCAGACTTTTGAAGGCGACGAGCTTTCCGGGGGACCGAAGTTGGAGTCGGCAATCAGAGGCACAGCAGAGCTCAATATCGAATGCGCCCAGTTGCTTCTCACTCACGCACACGAGTTTAAAACCTTGACACACATGATGGCGGATTCACCAGACAACGTGCCGGGGCCGAAGAAGGAGGGGCAGAAGCTATGGCTCTGGTCTCGGTCAAACCAAGGACCAGTCGGGGAGGGAGCTCCGGGCTCAGGGCCGACGACGACGACGACGGCATCATCACCGGAGCAAGCGATAGCGGCCGCGGCAGCCGAAGCCAATGCTGCCAAGCTGAACCCGACCGAGTTCCAGAAAAACTTCCCGACGCAGGACGGCAGCGCCGCACCCGGGTACCCATCCATCTCCGAGGCCGTCAAGTCCATCAAGTCGGACGACTTTCTCTCCGTCACGCAGACACCATGCGCACGGGACGGCTTTCTCACTGGCATCGCCAGTGGTGCTGGCATTGGAGGACTTAGATATGTCATAGGAGGTAAGTCTTTCTCTTCGTTTTGCCATTTCACTGGCACTACATGGCCTCACACACACACACACACACACACACTCCCCTTTTGCTCTCATGAATACTCATCCGTGGACGACGAACCCACACTAAAACTCATCAGGTTCACCCATCAAAGCGGCAAACTGGGCCGTGGGCAGCTTCCTCGTGGGTTGCATCGGCTCCTACGAGTACTGCCAGATGAAGCGGCGGCAGGAGCGCGTCAAGATGAAGAGGACGGTCGAGGTCTACCAGGAGTCCCTGGTGGACAAGAGGCGCCGGGAGATCGAGCAGCTCAAACAGCAGGTCGAGCAAAAGAATGCGGACGAGGCGGCCAAGGCCGCCAGCCAAAAGTCTTGGTACAAATTCTGGTGAGAATCTACGGACCGAGTACGGAACTGTCGAAAAGAAAGAAAAAAAGGTTGGCACTCATGATTGGATCTTTTTGCCAATCCATCCTGCCTTGTATGAATATCCCTTACACATTTCCATAAAGGAGAAGCATCAGCACGAGAGGCTTTGGCCGCGATGCGCGCGTGTTGGGAAATCCTGTATCATCATCCATTCGGTTTTGGGGGTATAAAAGAAAGACTATTTATATCAACCACCCTTGCGTTCATTGCCTATCATTCCCATCGTGGTCGTTGCCGCATGTCATAAAGGATGCCATGCTGCTCATCGTCCAAGTGATCCATTGCAAGTCAAGAAAAAGCCCATTCGTAAATAGACGCAACTATGCGTTTGATGTTTTACGCCTTTGCCCATAAACGCCATTCAACGCCTTCCGTGGCCGCCATTTCCTCAGCCAGGCCAAAAAATGACCAAAGGGCGCAATGATACCATGTCCCATCACGAAAATGCTGCTCGTAACCATCATCCTCATACGTTCGTCACAACCGTGCTGGCTTCCGACTCAGTAAAGCGCACCTTTCGCACGCCGCCGCCGCGGCCAGCAGACGGCTTGGAAGCAAGACCGGCCCCGCTCCCTCGTCTTCGCTGGCTGCGCCGGGCCCTTGCCTCGCTTTCCTCCCGCTTCTTGTACTCGGCCAGCTGCAGTCGGCGCTTCTGCGTCCGCGCATAGGCCATCGCGGCCGTGGGCATGAACCCTACCCCGTTGATGCCCGTGCCGTCGTCGTCGGCGTCCTCCGGATCGTATATCGTAATCTCTTCCTCCTTCCAGGTGAGGGCGGCCCTGACCGGGTCCACAATCGCCTTCACCTCCTGGTCCTCCTGTTGCGGTTCAGCCGCGGCCTTGTTGTTGTTGGCCCCCTTGCGGCCCTTAAGCGGCGGGGTACCGGCACGTCTACGCCCTCGTGATTTAGAATATTGCAGTTTGTCGAGCGAAGGATGTGAGCGCTGCTGTTGTGAGCCTGTGGCGGGTGTCGCGGCGGTAGCAGTGGTAGGCTGGGGTTCGGTCAAGATTGGTTTTGATTTTGGAGTAGGCGCCGGGTCGGCCTTGATGTCTGGATCCGGAATGAAGACCGGTGGTCCTGCGGCTGCGGCGTCGAGCTCGACGTCCTTCATCTCCAACTCGGGGACCTTGAATCTCTTACGGCTTGCAAAAGGGTCGTCATCAGAGTAACCCCCGTCCTTGTGCTCGTCGCGCGTCGGGTCGTATGCGGCGTATGGGCCCTCTCGGTTCTGTTGCTGAGCTACCCCGCCCCCACCACCACCACCACCACCACCCAATGCCAGACCACGGAACTTTTGGACGACCTTGCTGTGCGGGCTTGCGCTTCCGTCCTCCGCGTCGCTCTTAGGGTCGGGGAGCTGGAATGAGAATTTGGAGGGAGTGTGTAGCGGCGACAGCGGGACCTCTTCGTCTCTCTTGCGCTTCGGCGTCGTCGTCGGGGTTGGGAAGGGTTCGGCCATGGTTTGCGTAAGGAGTGCCGCCTTCGGCGGTGATGGGGGTTAATTAAAGAGGTACTTGACTCGTTGGGGCTATGATGGTAAATAGGAATGAGTCGACGATGCAAGATGGCGACAGAGCGTATCGGTCGGTAAGTATGTAGGTTCAGTAAAGTAGAAGTTGTCTGTGTTCTTCTTGAGCAAGTTTGGGTATCGTGAATGAATCGTGAATGAGTAGCGGTCAGGAAGAGCAAGGAGTTGTCGAAAGGGCTCTAAATTGGTCAAGTGATTGAATAGTCATGGAAAGCAGGTCCGGCAGTTACAATTGGGATCTGGGCTGGTCCTTCCTTCCCTCAGTACAAACTTGTAAAGCCCACCCAAAATTGGTACGCTTTACCGTTGCGTTGGCGCGATAAGCTAAACACACTACACTAAAATAAAGCTAGAGCCCCTCGGTGAGCTGCGTACGCCGTGGGACCTCTCGTCTTCGTCTCATCTTTTTGGCCGCCAGCTTCGTCAGAAGATCAATCAGATCGGCTCGTTTCCACGACACACGGACGCTTCCGGCTGACATAATACATTCCCAGAGAGTCGAAGCTTGAAGTACCGCTCAGAGGTGCCACATCCAACAAGCCATCGCACCGCGGGAGGCAGCAGGATGAAGTTGTTGCGAACCTAGTCACTGACTTACAAAGCCGAAAGTTGGGACAGTTGAGGATATGTCTAATAGGTAGGAACTGTGAGAGAATTTATTCTTCATTCTGATCATTGGTACCATATTCACCCTCGTACAAGACTTCCCAATCCAACCCGGCCAAAATCTCTAGTCGCTCCAGGCCTTGTACACAATACGAGTGCCATACGTCTCCCCCTTCTTCAACAACATCTGGGCCTTCCACTCTGGTACGTTAATGGCATTCACCCAGCGACTCGGCTCGACACAGAATCCACTCCTCTTCCCCCGAGCCGGCGCGCCCTCCACGGCAGGGACGTTGATGCCCTCGCCCGTGTAGAACTGGAACGCGGGCTCCGTGCTGAGGACCTCGAGGTTGACCCCGTTCTTGGGGTGTCTGGCATGCACGTGCAGCTGGAGCTGCCGCTTGCGCGTATCGATGGGCACCGAGCCGGGCTCCTTCTCCTCGACGACGAAGCAGTCGTCCACCGAGGGGCCCTCGACGCCGAGCTCGAACGGCTGGCCGCCCTCAATGCCGGGGAAGGGCGCGGGACCGCCCGTGGGGATACCGTCCTCGCGGGGCAGGTACGCGTTAGTCGCCAGCGTCGCGACGGTGCCGGCAAACGTCTCGTCGCCAGTGAGGTTGAAGTAGGAGTGGTTCGTCATGTTGATGGCTGTCTCCTCGGCGCCGTCGACGAGCTGCGCCTCGTACTCCATGCCCAGCACCGAAATCTCCTTGCCGTCGACCTTCTGCGTGCCGGCCGTGTAAATGACCTTGACTTTGACGGTTCCGGGGAACCCTTCGTCGCCGTCCTCGCTGATCAGTGAGAACTCGATGCTCTCGCCACCCTGGAGGCCTTCGACGCCGGGGATCTCGCGGACGCCGACGGGCTTGGGCCCCTCCCAGACCTTGGAGCTCCAGGGCTTGGTGCCGCCGTGCAGGTTGTTGTTGCCGTCATTGGCGGCGAGCTTGTATGTCTGACCGCCGTTGAGCGACTTGATCTGCGCCGAGGCAAGGCGGTTCGCGACTCGGCCGACAGTGACGCCAAAGTAGGGTGAGTTGTGCTTCTCGTAAAGGTCCTGGGTCGGGAAGCCCTGGACGATGTTGACGCCCTTGACCTTGAAGGACTGGAGAATGGCGCCCAAGGGCAAGAAATCGAAGGTGGCATCGGTCATTATGAAGGAATACCGTCTCTTGGTAACGTGAGTGGTACTTAGAATTTTCGAAAAAGAGGTGGAATCACGGAATCCTCAGTCCAGGTTGAGAGCTCCGACAGAGACCTGCAATCACGCAACGACATTTTGCAAGGGGAATGCGACCCTTTATGGAGCGCGACAAGAGTTCCGTCACTGGTTGACATGGCAAAACATGCAATTCAGGCTATTCTGGCTTGTATCTGCGCTTGTTGGCTGATGTAGTGGGGGGTTTGAACGAGGATGGAGGGGGAAAACAGTTGAAGAGAAATGACGGTGTCTGCGGGGACGCAAGCCCGCGGCGGGGTAAATTGGAGACACGGAGAGGGAACTGCTGCTGCGTGACATGGGGAGCTTTGGCACGCAGGCGCAAACTGCCAGGGTTGCCCAAGAATCCACGCTTTTCCCCCCCTGTTTCGCCAGTGGTCTCACTCCTCAATGCCGAACCGGGAGGCTCCTAGCCCCATTTCGAGCGGCCATGCTGTTGTCTGACTGGCGCGTCTAAGCAACACGAACAGAATTGCCTTCGCGTCTCCGGCTTCTGGGGAAAGGATGGATCCAACTTCCAATTGGGGGGCTGGCGGATGGCGGATGGCGGATGTTAGTACCTAGACACCAGTCAATTTGAGAGGGCCGCTTGAGCTGGGTGAGACTAAGACTTGAGGTAAGGGCTTGCTTCCAGCAGCGAGCGGCGAGTGGGCGACTAGGTTGTCAATTGTCCCGAATCGATTGAAAACCCACCGTGGTCAAGAAATTAGTGTATTCAAGTCGTATACAGCTTTTTGGCGACCCCTTGTCTTCTCGGGCGACACTCCGCAATGCAGCGCCACAAAAGAACAGAGACTTCATGCTCCCTTAGTATATAATACAACCTGCAACATGTCCAATCAGTCAAACAATGCTCCCGCCAACACATAGTACACTGTCCCAGTATTCGTTACATCAGTCCGATTCCTCGTCGTCGTCGCCGAGAAACGCCAGGTCTGCTCGCGCCTTCCCCCGCGCCCGCGACGGAATGTGTGACTCCTGTTCCTCATCATCGTCTCCGTCGTCTTCTTTGTCGTTCTCGTCTTCAGAGTCGTCGTCCTTCATGGCCTTCTTGGGAGGTGGCTGTCCGCGCGCCTTGCTTCGAGACGATCTGCCTTCCGCGCCCCAGCTGGCATTCATCTCCTGAACTGCTTCCAAGTCCGCCTCCAACTCTCTGCGCTCCTTGATCTCTTTTGCTTTCGCTTCTGAAAACCGACCGTCCATTCCAATGTCTTTGAGCATGCCTCTGAGATGCCTCATCTTGGCCTTGGTATCGTCTCCGTACTGCTTCAACTCAAACCCCCAGATCTTGCGAATACCGCATTTGACCAAGTGGGACTGTAGCTTTTTGATTTCTGCATCGTCAGGGCTCTCGGGGGCTGCAGGTGCCTTCTTCTGCTTGGTCGCCTTAGCCTTGGTCTTGCTGCCAACTCCGGCTTCCTTCTTCTTGCGTTTCGGCTTTGGTGGCTCGTCTATCACGTCGGATAGCTCGCTAGTCGTGTCATCGGCCGGCTCCTCGGCCTTCTTGTCGTCGGAAGCCTGAGGCTGATTTTCGGCTGACTTATCATCTTTCTTTGCTTCGAGTTTCTCTTTTTGTAGCTTCTCCTCATCCTTCTCGTCCTCGCTGTCAGGCGGCGAGCTCAAAGCATCTGAGCCACTCTCTTCAACCTTGCTTGCACGTCCGTTGGTGGGTTCAGACGCCTTCGGCTTGACCGGGCTCTCTTCGTCAGAGTCGGAGTCGATTACAGGAGTGTCCTGCTTCTTCTTCCGCGAGGCTGCCCTTTTCTTTGGTTTCGCCTCTGCCTTTCCCTCCTCAGAGGCGCTCGCCTCGGAATCTTCTACTTTGACAGAGGCACGCTTTCTACGCTTGGCAGGTGGTGATGTCTCGGCCCCTTGACGCTTGCCAGATTTCTTCGGCTTCGCATTCTCCTCGTCTCCCTCGGGTTTGACTTCCACATCGGATTCCGCATTGCCCTCCATGAGGCTGGTCTAGTATGATGTCAGGAAGACAGGTTCCAACGATGCTGGCGATGCGCATGCCAGGAAGGGGTTGAGGAATTACGGCGAGCTCTTTGATGAGCTTTTTGCTCTTGTCCTTCCATTTTCCTGAAGAGAGCATCCCATCTTCGATTTCGAGATCTGATTCGACGCGCTTGCGGATGAAGTTAACGGTGAGGTTGTCGTTATCCGTCTTGAAGACATCGCGGACTGTTGCAAGAAGCGTTGCCTCGATCTCCTTGTCTGAAGGGGCCATGCTTGCAAATTCTCAAGTGGTTAGAGATATTGAATGGTACAATTGAGCGTCGATGTAGTTGAAATAGAATCACAAGTCGATTGGGCGCGAAGCAGGACAGAAAGCAAAAGCCCCGAGGGTCTGTCGCGAAGAAAGTCGCGTCGAGGGACGATGTCTGAGCACAGCAGCTGGGTTGCGACGCGGCAAGCGCAGATCGAGCGCAACCGGGGTAGGTACTCTCCAACCTACCTAGGTGAGGTGAGGTACGGACGTACCTTGAGCTGCAACTGGTTCGCCCAGAGTGGGGCGGCAGTCACCCGACATCAGTTTCGGGCCTGGTCCGAGCTTTCCGTCCTGCACTTGGTCGGATGAGTCCTCAATTGCTCCAGCCTAGTGCAGCGATCATTCTCGAGTAAGTCTGTAGATAGGTACTCTCGATAATTTTTTTATTTTTATTTTTTAAATAATTTTGTTTTTGTTTTGATAAGTCACCTTCAGCTGCCTTGAGAACACTATACACTGTCGAATGTATTCTCTGCCTATTCGAGTTTCGACAGTTCGTGCGATTGTGGTGCGTACTGAGGAAGTGTCGAGGAGTTGTCTCGAAAGCAGCTTGGTCAAGTTTATTACGAGGTGGTGAAAGCTAAGGTAGCTCGGAATTCAGTTCATCATGCGCGAGGCAGCCTACACCGGCACTGTGAGCGCCATCTTCACAATGCCATTCGCATTTAGTTGAAAAATGTCCTGCAAATTCGGATCCAATATCATTTTAAGCTGAGATGGCTGAAGTCGGGCAGGGGACCAAGTACAGCGGGTTTAGCTTACAACCTGCGAGTGAGTGTCAGGACATTTTGGTCCGGGAACTTATGGGGCTGTTGATGTCAGTCTGCGGTAGCCAAACGGGGAGCCTGCTAGACCTTCTGGTTTGGATGATTGGGTTGGATCGTTCTTTGAATACCTCGGGTGTCTTATTGGTTATGCAACGGTCGAAACGTATAGCCGTTGGGGCCGAAGCTGCTTTGCGATCGCCAGGACAAAAGGTGAGCTTGCTACTGTTAGGTCGGGTATTTGCCCGTTTGCCCGTTTGCCTCATTGCTCTGCAGCTCATCTTTGCTCCTGTGATAGTGACGGCACGTTAACGCGCGGGGTATGTCACCACTCATGAATACTCACCTACAAATGCGAGGCTCCACTAGCTTGGAGATTCTCGGAATCTGGCATGTGAGCGTGCAATCCGCTAGCAGAAACCTCTGCAAGGTACTCTTCTCTCCAAAGAGAAAAGAGGCGGCCAGAGAAGCGTCGCGAAGTGTAAGAAAAGGGCACCCTCATGTGTGAGCGAATGAGCTCAAACTGGCGCCGGGAAAGGCCCCGAAACCTCGAGACTCGATTTGCAGGAAGGACAGGGTGCCGAACGTGGGGAGTGTGGCAAACGACTCACTACGGGGATGACTAAATACATGCAAACCATACACCAACATCCTTGCGTCTAGCAGTGGAGTGCTGAACCAGGTTGATTCTTTGCTCCTGTCGCTATGTGCTTGCTTGGGAAATGGGTGGAGGGAGGGAAATTTTCAAGAGACATCGTGAACATTCTCTCGTCTACGGATACCGCCGATGAAAAGCCCACATCTCGGCGCCGGGTTCCCCACTATCTGGCGGGTGGTGTCCAGGTCTCCCATGTACACCTACTTGGCATGCTCTGGGTGTCTTTTCTCCCTCGGCGTTTAAGATGGGTGAGTGGTAAGAAACGCAGCGGAGGAAGATTCGGCTGGACGGGCCTATGGAGAATATATCGCTCATCTTGCCTCTCGGTCAGATTATTTATTTGTCCGGGCAAGCCAAATAGAAGCAGACGTGAGAGACGCCAAAAGGACGGGCTGCAGAGGTTGGAGGGGCACGGAAGGAGGACCGAAAATGGCAGGGACCAGAAAGAAGTGACAGGACCGGGAAATCCTCGCAATGACATGACATGGATCTGTACCCAAATTACGTCGATGGCACCGCATTACCACCGGCGCCCAAAGTCCAACATGACCCTGGCCTCTAGGCTCTAGATGTGTCCCGAATTTTGCCTCACCTCAGCCAGTCTAAGCGATGCCTAGCCACGTTTCGTCTGCTCCGTCTGGTGCTCTTATCATGAGATGTACCGTGTGCTACCATTCAAATAACACCAAATTTCTAGACTAACGAAAGCGTCCGTAGAATGCCCCGTCGCCTTACCCAACCTGCCCCACAAACCAGGTACCTCTACTTCTGGGGAAACGCAAGCTCCAGTGTCGCATCAGGTCGAGCTGTCTCCCGTCGTGCAGCTGCTGGCCGTCTGGATTGGATTGCACTGGGCCGGATTGGCATTTTCCTGCTTCTTCTCAACACCCTCCGCCTGCCACCCCGGAACTCACTCAGTCAACAAACGCAACAAGCCAACCACCGACTAGCCGCCTTCTTCCGTCTCTTTCCACCCACCACTTCCTTCACACACGCCTTCTCTTCTCCCTCCATTCACCCAGACAAAGCTTGCCCTCAGATTGCACTGCTTGCTCCTGTGTATCACCCCTCCACGTAGCTTGCGTCCGACAACCCGGCTCTTTACGACATCACCGCATCCCTCCCGTCCCGTCTACACGTACCATCCGCCCTCGCCTTACTTAAATCTTTCGCCGCGAACTACAATTCACTACCGTTTCTTTGGGCAACCCAAGGAGCTTACGACTTTGACGACGAAGCTATTGCCATCACCAACCTGCCTATTTTGTTCTGCTTCGAAGGACTATCCAAGCAGCAGCCCACCCCTGCATACCTTCTTGAGTCGGCACTACTTCAGATTTTGGTACTTGATCTTCCTGACATTCACCCCTCCATCCTTCCCCGCAAGCTCATCCCAGCAAGGCTCAGCTAACACCTCACCCTCCCGCCACAGTAATCTCCAGCATAGCTACTGCTGTTCCCCAATCACCTGCCACCCATCGGTCGAACGCTCCACGAAAGATTTCGCACCGCCATCTGCCACCGACCACCTCCAGCACCACGCAAGTCGCCCAATATGCCAGCGCTCGTCGACGATGACACTGCACCCGGCCGCCTGCTGCTGCTCTCCAACCGACTGCCCATCACCATTAAGCGTTCCGACGATGGCAGCTACTCCTTCTCCATGTCCTCTGGCGGTCTCGTCACCGGTCTCAGCGGTCTGTCAAAAACCACCAGTTTTCAGTGGTACGGCTGGCCAGGGCTCGAGGTTCCCGAGAACGAAATTGCCGGCATGAAGCAGCGGCTGAAGGACGAATACGATGCCCACCCTGTCTTTATTGACGACGAACTTGCCGACAAGCACTACAATGGCTTCTCTAGTACGGACGAACCTCCCTTGCCTCCAGATGCTATGCCAGCTTGACTAACAACTCTTTTTTTCTCGCAGACTCCATTCTCTGGCCGCTTTTCCACTACCACCCCGGTGAAATCACATTCGACGAGAGCGCATGGGCCGCTTACCGCGAAGTCAATCGTTTATTTGCCAAGGCTGTTGTCCAAGACGTTCAGGACGGCGATCTGATATGGGTTCACGACTACCATCTGATGTTGCTGCCCGAGATGCTTCGCGAGGAGATTGGCGACTCCAAGAAGAATGTCAAGATTGGCTTCTTCTTACACACACCTTTCCCTTCTTCCGAAATCTACCGTATCCTTCCTGTTCGTGAAGCCCTTCTGACGGGCGTCCTCGACTGCGATCTCATCGGCTTCCACACCTATGACTATGCTCGTCACTTCTTGAGCAGTTGCTCTCGCATTCTGTAAGATGAGACTGAAGCGGAGACTCGTTTTCTGTTGGACTACCGCTAACGTCACATGCAGTGGGACCCCTACGACCCCAAATGGTGTTGATTACAATGGTAAATTCGTCACCGTTGGCGCATTCCCCATAGGCATCGACCCTGAGAAATTTGTCGAGGGCCTCAAGAAGCCCAAGGTCCAGGAGCGCATTGAAGCTCTCACGCGAAAGTTCAACGGAGTCAAACTCATCGTCGGTGTTGACCGCCTCGACTACATCAAGGGTGTCCCCCAGAAGCTCCACGCGTTGGAGGTCTTCTTGACAGAACACCCCGAGTGGATCGGCAAGATTGTGCTGGTTCAGGTCGCTGTGCCTTCAAGACAGGACGTCGAGGAGTACCAGAATCTGCGCGCCGTGGTCAACGAGCTTGTCGGCCGCATCAACGGCAAGTTTGGCACCATCGAGTTCATGCCCATCCACTTCCTCCACCAGAGCGTCTCCTTTGACGAGCTCACAGCTCTGTACGCCGTTTCCGACGTCTGCCTCGTTTCCTCAACACGCGATGGCATGAACCTTGTCTCATACGAGTATATCGCTACTCAGCGCGAGCGCCACGGTGTCATGATCCTATCCGAGTTCACCGGCGCCGCTCAGTCCCTCAACGGATCTCTCATCGTTAACCCCTGGAACACCGAGGAGCTGGCAAACGCCATTCACGACGCCGTGACAATGTCCCCCGAGCAGCGCGAGACCAATTACAAGAAGCTCGAGCGCTACGTCTTCAAGTACACGTCGTCGTGGTGGGGACAGTCCTTTGTCGCCGAGATGAATCGTCTCTCCCAGGAGGCGACGCAGTCCAAGACGTTGAAGAACATTGGCGGCAATGTGGTCGGTCAGGTCACTAAGGCGATTCAGGGCGCCGTCGACAGCGTCACCGGTGGCAAGGACAGCGCAGAAGGTGCAAAGGAAACAAAGTCGGAGAAGCAAGAAGCATAACGGCCAATTGTACATCCAAAAACTTGCATACCAAGTGATTTACTCTCTACTGGACAAGGCCGTCGTTCTCCGACGGCTGATTTAACGAATGCATGATTGAAAGAGAGAAAAAGAAGAAAACGTAGCCCAACCCAGCCAGCAAAACTTGTCTGTTTGGGCGAGGGAAGGGCGAAAGATTTCGGGGAGAATTATAGTTGATCAGGAAACACTGGCATCGAGCCGAGCGGAGTTATTGTCGGGGAACTTTCTTTCGTTGCTTATTTTTGCTCTTCTCGAGCTGTGGAGAGGGATTTGATCGGGCCGCATGAGGTGGACATGTGTCGTACATGACGTCTATCCAATGCATTTATTTCAGTCATTCTTCGGAGGCATCGTGTTAGACTATCTACTTACTCTGCGAGAGTTGCGGAACATCTTGAGGCGAACAATACACATGTCTAGAAATAGAACTAACAAGGAAACATTCAAAGTGACGACATTGTTCCAACGTATGTGAACCGAGAAAAGGTTAATTGCGGATTTGCCAAACTAGAAGGGGGGCAAACAAACTACCAAAGCTTGCCCACTCGCGGAGGTCTCAAAAGGTATCTAGAAAAGTACCACTCTCTGCCAAATTGTCAGGAGAGGGTAACGAAATGAAGGCCAACAAGATGCAGTTGGCGGCAGAGAAGAGGAAGAAAAAAAAGGTTAACGTGTTGTGCTGTAAGTCCACCCGTAAGCCCATTCCTCCCATGCCATCTCACTCCCATCCCTTTGCGCTGCGCAAATTCAGCACATCTTCAACCTGGAAAACGCCATCAGGGGGGCTTTAGGTAGTCCAACATTAATGCGTCACGCATTACACACACACACACACACACACACAAAAGAAATCCCTCGCCTCACTTTAGTACGGCGACGCGACAATATCCTCCTTGCCTAGTTTGTATCGGCCACTCTTGGGCGTCGTGATTCGTCCAGACTCCCTGCGACCCATGCTGAGCTGCGCAAAGTTGCCGGCAATGCTCTCGCGGGTAGGGCGCTTGAGACCCTGCTTGCCAACCATGTTGACCTCATTGGGGAGGGCGACGATGACATTCTTGTCTGTTCCAAACTTGAAGTCGTCGGCCTTGACCTCCTCGGCGTAGCGCTTGATACGGTAGGCGGCCTTGGCTCCGCGCAGGACCTTCTTCAAGCTCCACTCGACAATGTATGGGCCAGTAGCGGTAATGATGCTCGTCTCCTCTACGCCCTCGCCAGCGTTGAAGCGCGCGGGCGTAAATGAGACGGACTTGCCGGTCTCGTGCGCGAATTGGGCAACGTGCTCGGGAGTCAGGGCCAGACGGCGAGGCTGGGGCTTATCGGAAGCTGCGAAGGACTTTTCGAAACCAAGCTTGCCCTCATTCTTGCCAGACTTTTGCATCGCATCGATGAGCAGGATGTACGTCCGGCATGTGGCGAGAACCCAGCGGCCATCGGCAGACGTGTCGAGGCCGAGGATTGCTTCACCGAGAGCGGGAATGTGAGTCTTGGCGTTGATTCCAAGGCGATCGAAGAGGCGGACATCACCCTTGTTGGAGGCGACGGCGATGTAACCCTTCTCTGTGGTAGAGATAGCCGAGAAGTCGTTCTTGGACACGTACTGCTTGAGCTGGGAATCAACTAGCTTGGTGCCGGACAAGCGGGGGTCGACGCGGTAGAGGGCGTTCTTTGAGATACCAAGGAAAGTCGGTTCGTGGGTCATCTGGGCGAACTTGTTTTCAGGTGCGAAGTTGAGAACAGGAATATCCTCGTGAACGTTCCACTCGTCGACAACCTTTCCGTACTCAAGATCCATGCGGTAGAGCTTATTGGGATCCGACTCGTTTTGGAGAATCATGTTGCGATCCTCATTGTGAAGCATGACCTTCTTGGGGCTGAAGAGTGTGCCCTTGGGGGTCTCAACCTTGGAAATATTGGTGGAAAACTCGAGATTGTTGTTCGGCGTGTGCTTGAAAACGCCAATTTTGGACCCGCGCACAACAAAGGAGCGGTCATGCTTGTAGCCAACAGCAAGCTGTGAGTTGACGTTACCATCCTCTTCCTTGGTCTCAACATCATCATCCTCTTCGTCGCTGTCGTAGTGCTCGCTGCGCTGCGCATCGTCCTCTGCATCTTCGTACTCCTCTTCTTCCTCTTCCTCTTCTTGTTCCTCCGGGGTATCTTCCATGACCAAATCATTAAAGGCGGACGTGATGTACTCTTGCTCCCTTTCCGTTTTCTTCTCCCATTTGACCTCGTTCAACTGCTCCCACAGAGATCGGAGGAGAGCTTCTTGAAAGCGTTCCAACGTCGGCTGGTCTTTGAAACGAAGCAACCAAGAGTACGCCGATCCGTCAGCAGAGAAATGGTTGAAGATGAAGGACAAGAATTCGAAGTTGAAGACTGGGTTGATGTCGGCAACAATCGGGATGCCCAACCAAGCGCGGTCCTCGCTCTCGATCTGCAACCAGTACTCCCACTTGCCAACCTCGGTGACGGTGGCGGTGACAGAAGCGGCTTGCTGAATGAAGGAGCCGGAGGGATGGTCGTAGAAATGAAGCTCAGCACTCTCCGCATCGTAGGTGCTGAGAGCCGGCGGGGCCTCGGCAGACTTGGGTGGACCAGCCGCCTTGGACTTCTTCTCGGGTGTGACAGGCATCTTTGCTGGCGTCTTGGTAGGAGTCTGGACGAGTGATTGTTCTTCCTTTTTTGTGGGTGTACCGATTGGGTCTTGCGGCACAAACAGGCTGTCGGCCGACTCGATCGATCTGACGAGAGTAGGGCTGTGGATGGGACTCGCGGGAGGAATGGGCTGCTCGTCCTGGAATTCGAACTGCTTGAAATCGGCGTTGGAGGCAGTTGTGTGCGGCTTGCGATACTTGCGCTCGTACTGGCACTCCTTGGCGACACGTTCAAATTGCGCAACTTGACCAGAAGACACAACGTTGTCGCAAACGAACTCGTAGACGTCGCCAGTATCACCACTCAAGTCTCTCCAGGCCAGGATCTTCTCGGTGCCTTCCCGGATCTCGACGCGGAAGTGGAGGGCCTCGTCAAGCAGGAACGTCTTCTCGTCTCTTTCAGCGGCAGCGAGCGCGTCGATCTCAGCGTCCTCTCCTTCCTCCTCAGCTAAAAGTTCAGCCTCGCCTTCCTCGTAGACTCTCTGTACCACGAGCTGGTATTGGAAATCCTGCGCAGTTCGTCGAATGCGGGCGGCAGCGTCCTTGAAGATGAGTTCGGAATATCCCTTCGGCGAGAGGGGGCGAACAAGGTAGAGCTGTCCTTGGGGGAGCTCGATGAGCGATTCTTGGTTGCTAGATCCAAAGATGAGTTTGCCAACTGCCAGAGGGAAGTTGTTAGCGTTTGCTGTGTGGATTCGGGTGATCGCAAACAGGTGAGATGTTTAGAAAGTTGGCGGGCGTTGGTCGCAAAACGGTGATGATGAATGAGGCCCGAAGGACTGCTTATATGCGCCTGTCGTTGATCGCGGGATAAGACGAAGCGGCGAACGCTTCTAGTGACGGGTAAGTAGCGGGGTAAACTGACCGTTTCTGAGGACAAACATCTTGAAGTTGGGGCTTGTTTGGAAAGCTGACTGATCGTGGGCAGAAAGCTGTTGCGACGGGTTTATGTGTGTCTGCGAAGCAAGCCCGGCCGCTGGGTTGATGAGAGGACAAAGAAATAAAGAGTCCCAGACCTTGGCCACGAAACGAGAGTGATCAGGCACTAGGAAAGAAAATGCGTCATAAGAGGTAGCTTTTGAGTTGGGGTTCAGATGATGGAGGGGTGAAATGGTCTGTGGCTGTGTACGTCCCTTTTTTCTTTCCCAACTTTTTGCCACGGCAACACAAGGTCCCTGAGCCACGGGACTGGGGTATCACGTGGGGCCCCGGCTGCGGCCGGTCCAGACCCGGATCCTTCCAGGTTCTTCCCACTGCCTCACAGATCTGTCGCCCCAACGAGACAACCTAGGATCATCAGACTGTTGGAGGCCTCAACTTTTTTCTTCCAACGGCATCCTGCTTCTTGACTGTTTGCATTTCTGCGTACCTGAATTAACAACTAAGCAACTTACTAACCATTTGCTGGCATGTCTGGCACGTGTCACTGACTTACACGTACGCAAATGCCGTTATCCGGATCGTGAATTGTGATAAGCAAGGTGTCCCAAGCTGCCGTCCTCTGGACCGTTTCTACGTGGCGCTCGTATTATCGGTCTATGTTTGACAGGAAACTCCTTGGCACATCGTATATCCCAAGAAACGATGGCCAAAGCCTCAGGGAAGTTGCACTGCAAACGCTATTGAACCATTGTTCACTCGGGAATTCCAAATGGTCTCTGAGACAGCTAGCAAGGTAGTGGCGCAACGGAACAGATTCTCGTGAGAAACTCGAACAAAAGAACACAGTCTGGTGAATAATTCCAACATGGGCCATCTTTCTGTACAACCTTCATGGTCCCACGCATACTTCCGAAAGTGAAAAGCATGTTGCGGCACTGCTTGATGGACGTTGAGCGAAGGAACGGAAACAAAACTCCTCAAACCTATAGTAGTTACAACTCATCAGCCACGGGCGCCTCCTCCTCCATTTGACCAAGTACCTCCTGTGCAGTGCCAGTCTCAATCTTTTCGAGCGTTTCCTTGGTCTCGGAGAAATCGTCGGCGATCAATTTTGCAACATTCATTCCCATCAACGCACTAGTCTCCATTGTGGAGATGAAGCTCTCAATACCGGAAAGATAGTACAGTCCGTCCCTCAGGATGGGGTCCTGGAAAGTGACTCGGGGATATTCAATGGGGTACGAGTTGAACACGTGGGGGTAATACCAAGAGATGGGTTCAACGGTGCGCTGGCCACTTTCTTCGGACTTGTCACCCACAACAATAGAGGCGGGCACTTCAACGCCGAGCAATTTCGACAGGAACTCTGCTGTGACCTTCTTTGGAGAGAAAATCTTGTAGAGAAACTCATCCTTGAGGGTGTCGGGGTTTGTAACGGTTCTGAGGGTGCTAACAGAGTAGAAGCCAGCCTTGCCAGCGCCTTCGGTACCAGCCTTTGCCTCGTCGTTGGGGCCAAGAGTTGTCAGAACTGAGTCAGGTGACTTGGAACCAGGTTCCAGACCGAAATATTCCGGGGAGAGGCGGAAAGGTGAAGCAAAAAGAGTGACGTGGAGCTTGGTGTAAGGAACCTCGTCAATTTTGTGCTGGAAAAGGTCTTCCGAGACGCTGATATCCCCATACTGCCACGGAGTTGCGATGACGACGTTGTCGAAAGCAATCGGGTACTGGTCCGCGTCTGTCTCAGCTTCGGCGTGGGCGTCTTTGGTCGAAAGCAGATACTTGGAGCTGGAAGGACCAGACTTCACCGCAATCGATGTCACCGAAGTGTTCCGTTGCAAAGTTGCATTACTCCTCTGAAGCATTGTCTGGAAGACCTGCCAGTTGCCCCCAATGACTTGCCGGGCACCTTCAGGTGCAAGAGAGACTATGGTCTCAAGGCCATGGATGTACTTTAGGTTAGATGCATAGTTGACCCTGGTGGCTGCCTGAATAATGTCGTGGGAGAAAAGCGCACTGATCTATCACAAGTCGATTAGGGGCGAAACACGAGATATGAACCGGGTCCGCGTACCTCATTGTTGGCAAGGAACTCCTCTCCAGTGACAGAAGTTGCCTTCAAAAGATCCAGCTCGAAGACCCTTTGGGTGAGCGATCGGAAAGGAAAGTAAGGTTTCTCGTAGAGTTGCAAGAAGGTCGCAACGGTCGACTGCACGAGCTTCTGCGCCTTGTACGGAGCCGTGCCGTACTTCCAGAAGAGCTTGGCCAAGTTCCACCAGTTCCAAGAACTGTCATCCTGTGAAAAGACAAACTTCTCACCATCCCAGATGCCCAGGAAGCCATCACTGCCGGACTCTGGCTGCTTCAGGGGAAGGCCAAAGTTGAGACTGGCATTGTAGATGATGTGATTCGCTTCGATGAAGATGGAGGCACCCAACTCTACGGGTTCGAGCGGGTTGCCGTAGGCATCTATAGTCAACGTCCTGCCTCCTACTCGATCGGTCTTTTCAAATACGGTGATGTTTACGGGAAGACCTTCAGCCTCGGCGAACTTTTGTAGGTAGTAGGCCGCAGAAGAGCCGCCGGCACCAGCTCCTGGGTACCGTATTAGTACTGGGCCATATGGCGACGTGGCTGAGGTAGTGTGGAAAAGATTGCATCTTCAAAGGCTTATACGATGCAGCGTTCACGTACCAATGATGGCTACCTGCTTTACGCCGCTCTCGACGACGACCTGCTCAAGCTCGGTCGCAGGTACCGAATGTGTCAAGCTGAGCGCGGACAGCACAGCTGAGAGCTTGGACCCCCACATCATGCGGCGTAGATGGAAGGGTATAGATATTGAATCACAGAATGAGATGAAGAAAATGCAAAGGAGAAGTGGAAGTAGCTGAGGAGAGGGAGATGTGTGAGACTGAGGTACTTTTAAGGACACTTGGAGGATGAACAGGATGAAAAGAGAGCATGAAATAGATTCGTCATATGTGTGGTGTCTTCGGGAGGTCCCCAAATGAATTAAACTCAGGGTCAGTAAACAAACCGCCGCTTTACCTTGGTTGCTGTCATCTCGAGGGTGGTCTCGGCAACCATCCTCTGGCATAGCCAACGGAGATGATGCTGCGAGTAGGCGAAACAGAAACCAATGGAATAGTCATCTATACGCCTCCATCTTGATTAAAGTTTCACGTTCGATAGGTCTAGATGATCAGATGTAGTCTTTAGAGGCATGCATCCAACATAGTTGCAATCAAGGAGCTTGGCCATTGCGACCACCAAGCAAGGGATGTCACTGGCACCGGCTCCGGGTAAAGCAGCGGTTTATTCTTGGGTGAAGGTTTCATAGCGGTGGTCCTTTAGGGGACCCCCCAAGTCCCCATATCCCGGGCTCCCGCTCTCAGCTTACCTTACAATCACCCCATCGGCCGCTAATGACGCACGGATCATGGGACATCCTGATGTAGGTAGTGCTGACAGATGCATCTCACTTTTATGCCTCACTGATTACATACTAAGCTTTACATAGATATATGCGTGTAAAGGGGATTATGAAAAATCGAGCACACTATCCGTGCTAACTGCCAGGCACCCACCACCAAGCTGGTAGCGAGCCAGCACCTTCTACCAGTGCCTGACCGCCTGCCACCTCGAGGCAGAAAAAAAGTCACCAGCAGAGTCCCGCATCTGAAGCTCCCCGGGGCCAGGTCAATCTCGAGAACACTCCACGTCAGGTCGCTAATCCAATAACCTTACCGACCGATACCCCCTCACGAACCCCTCGACGACCTCAAGCCAACATGTCTGCGGCGCAACTGCTCAACCCCAAGGCCGAATCGAGGGTGCGCGACCCTTTCTCTGCCGATATTGTTTGTAATACTAACGCTTGGTGCAGCGGCGGGGTGAAGCCCTGAAGGTCAACATCAGCGCCGGTGAAGGCCTCCAGGATGTCCTCAAGTCCAACCTCGGCCCTCTGGGCACTATCAAGATGTAAATCTGTCGCCGCCCGCGTCTTTGAGAAAAATGCTAACAATTATAGGCTTGTTGATGGCTCCGGTCAAGTGCGAATCACTACCCCTCCGCCCCTGAATAACTACCGCTAATGCGCGCCGAATAGATCAAGTTGACAAAAGACGGAAACGTTCTCCTGCGCGAGATGCAAATACAAAATCCCACCGCCGTCATGATCGCCAGAGCTGCAACTGCACAAGATGATATCTGCGGAGACGGCACGACATCAGCTGTCTTGTTGATCGGAGAGCTCCTCAAGCAGGCGGATCGTTATATCTCGGAAGGACTGCACCCTAGAATTATCACGGATGGTTTCGAGATCGCCAAGAACGAGGCGCTGAAGGTGCAGATCTCTTGAACAGTAGTCGAATGATGGTGCTGACGGGTGAATAGTTCCTCGACGGCTTCAAGCTCGAGAAGGAGGTTGACCGTGAGCTGCTTCTGTCTGTGGCCCGCACGTCGCTTTCCACCAAGCTTAACTCCAACCTTGCGGCCAAACTCACCCCCGATATCGTCGATGCTGTCCTTGCCATTTACCAGGCCCCGGCCAAGCCCGATCTGCACATGGTTGAGATCATGAAGATGCAGCACCGGACCGCCTCTGACACCCAGTTGATTAAGGGTCTTGCCCTCGACCACGGCGCCCGCCATCCCGACATGCCCAAGCGCGTCGAGAATGCCTACATTTTGACGATGAACGTCAGCTTGGAGTACGAGAAGTCTGAAATCAACTCTGGCTTCTTCTACTCTAGCGCAGAGCAGAGAGACAAGCTGGTCGAGAGCGAGCGCCGTTTCGTCGACGCAAAGCTGAAGAAGATTGTCGAATTGAAGAAGGAGGTTTGCGGAAACGACCCCACCAAGAACTTCGTCATCGTCAACCAGAAGGGCATTGATCCTCTATCTCTCGATGTCCTGGCGAAGAACGGCATTCTCGCCCTTCGTCGTGCCAAGAGAAGAAACATGGAGAGATTGCAGCTCATCTGCGGTGGTGTTGCACAGAACAGTGTTGACGACCTATCACCCGAGTCCTTGGGATGGGCTGGCCTTGTCTACGAGCAGACTTTGGGTGAGGAGAAGTACACCTTCATCGAGGAGGTCAAGGAACCCAAGTCTGTCACCCTTTTGATCAAGGGCCCCAACGCACACACCATCACCCAGGTTACGGACGCCGTCCGTGATGGTCTGCGCAGTGTTTACAACATGATTGTGGACAAGAGCGTTGTCCCTGGCGCTGGTGCTTTCCAGGTTGCCTGCGCGGCGCACCTCAAGAGCGATGCCTTCTCCAAGACGGTGAAGGGCAAGGCTAAGTGGGGTGTTGAGGCTTTCGCTGATGCTTTGCTCATCATTCCCAAGACTCTCGCTGCCAACGCCGGTCTTGACATTCAGGATGCTCGTAAGTGCACCGAATCTTTACTACGAGGACCTACTAACACGTCACAGTTGCTGCTATGCAAGATGAGCACGCGGATGGCAACATTGTGGGCTTGGACCTGGCAACGGGTGAGCCAATGGATGCAGAGCTCGAGGGTATCTTCGACTCCTTCAGAGTACTTAGAAACTGCATCGCCTCGAGTTCAAGCATTGCTTCCAACCTCCTTCTGTGCGACGAACTCTTGAAGGCGAGACAGATGGGCAGAGCGGGAGGCCCTGGCCCTGGTATGGACGGCCCTGAGGAGTAAAGAGTTTGATGGATTCCAATGTAAAAACTGTTGGCACGGTAGACAAAAGGCGTTGATCTTAGACCTGTCAAAGCTGAGAGCCGGAATGATATCCAACCATGAAGACAAAATCTTGCAGTCCTTTGGGTGAAGTGTGCCAACTCAAAGTGTTTGCGGCAATTCAGGGGCAGCAGTTCGGGCCTGTTTGCTACCCCTCGCTGAAGGAGGGTGGGCGAGGAGCGATAAGATAAGCCCCGCATCGAAATATTTCGAGCGCCAAAAAATCTTGACCCCACGTACCCAGCCCAGGCCGTCAGTCTCGCATTTCATACCTCGTCCAAATTACGAAACCATGGCAGACTACGAAAGTGATTCCTCCGAGCAGGAGTTCACCGAGACCAACGTCCTGCTAGGTTACGCCAGCAAGGATGCTGATGAGGACACCATCAGTCGTCTCGGCGGTCAACCAGTGAGTCCCCTTGCCGCACATCGACAAATAGAGATGGCCCGCAGATTGACTGACACACCGATTCACTTGTAGGACTGGTTGAACCCCGGACAACCTGCTTCAGCAGCACTCGCGCGCTGCAAAGTGTGCAACGATATCATGGTCCAGCTTCTGCAGCTCAACGGCGAGCTCCCCGAAAAATTCCCCGGCCACGAGCGCCGCTTGTACGTCTTCGCTTGTCGCAAGGCGAGTTGCCGGCGCAAACAAGGCAGCATCCGAGCTGTCAGAGGTGTCAAGGTGTCCAAGGAGGCACAAGCAGCGGCAGCAAAGAAGGCGGAAACGAAGCCTCAAAGACAGGTGGAGGAAGAACCCAAGAAGGACGTCAGCTCGGGATTGGGCAGCGCGCTCTTTGGCGGCAGTTCCGCTGCGGCAAACCCATTCGGGGGCAACGCGAACCCCTTTAGCACGGGGGCCTCCTCGAGCAGCCCCTTTGGCACCGCGGCCCCGTCGAACCCGTTTTCGAAGCCCGCCGAAACCGAGCCAGCAAAAAGGGAGGCGGAAGACGCAGCTTCGTCCCTCCCCAAAACCTTCGCCGAGACCCTGAACCTCAATAACCCGCAAACGCCCGCCGGACCGCCACCGCCGCCGGAGCTCTGGCCCGCGGCCGACGCCCTGCCCAAGCCGTACCCTATTTCCTACCTCGCGGACGCGGAGTTTGAGACGCTCGACCCGGAACCCATACCCGTGCCGCAGAACGCGCGCATGGAGGTGGATAACGAGGGGGGCAGCGGCGCCGCTGGCGACATGAAGGACGTCTTTGAGTCGTCCATGGACGCGGTGTTCCAGAAGTTTGCGGACCGCATGGAGCAGAACCCGGAGCAGGCTATCCGGTACGAGTTCAACGGCACGCCGCTGCTGTATTCCAAGGCCGACGCTGTCGGCGCGAAGCTGGGCGGCGGCGGCGGTATGACACGGTGCGGCAACTGCGGCGCCAAGCGCGTCTTCGAGGTGCAGATGACGCCGCATGCCATTACGGAGCTCGAGGCGGAGGAGCTGTCGCTCGAGGGCATGGACTGGGGCACCATCATCGTCGGCGTTTGCGAGGCGGATTGTCAGCAGCGGGGCGTTGAGGTTGGTGAGGCCGGGTATCTCGAGGAGTGGTGTGGTGTTCAGTGGGAGGAGCTCTCGAAGCGATGATGAGACAATTGCTGCATTTCGGTAAAAAAAAGGGGGGGGACAGGCAAAAAGTTCCATGCACATGAAGATAACGAAGGAAAGTGTTTATACGACATCTCAAATCTTGTGGCATGTCTCATATTCAGGGATATACTCTATGGCCCCCGATTCCAAAGTCAAAAGTGAACGCCGGTAATTTTTGCCGCCATGCTCTCTTCCAGCCTTAACTCCATGTACGGAGCTACTAGCAGCCAAGGGTGTGATCATCACCCTTGCGTCCCCTTCCTCTGTTCATCCTCGCACCGAAGCCTTTGGTCGTGCGATGTCTCTTTTCGTTTTTCTTTTCGAAAAAGATTTATTCTACGCCGTCTCCTCCCATGATCTCCGGAGAATCCTCGAGAACATGTCGACATTAACGTCTTCCCTGATCTCCGACTTCTTGGCTTCGTTCTCGGCATTCTTTGGGATGGTGACGACGCCATTGTCACCGACGGTCCAGCCGGCGACCTCGGTGACGAACTTTGCGGTGGCGTCGGTGCTGAGGCCGAGCCACGACTCAAGCTGGGACAGGCTGACCTCGCGGAAGGCCTGAGCGACCGAGTTGGCAATGTTGCTGCGGATGAGGTCCTCGAAGCCCGAGATATCAGCGATGAGATCGGCGCAGAGGTCGTCGCCGTCAATGGTGTTCCAGAAGCGAGCGTACTGGGAGCCCTCGAGCTGGCTGTTGAGGGTGCGCAGCTTGGCGACAGCCTCGTGGAGCTCGCCCTGAGCGATGGTGGAGGGGTTGATGAGGTGCAGGGCGAGGGTGAACTGCGGGGAGGGGAACTGGGTCATGGCCTTGACGAGGATGTTGGTGACGACCTCATCCTTGAGGCGGTCGGGGTTGAGCTGGTACCTGTCGGAGGAGAGAAGAAACAAATGGTCAGCTGTCAAGTTCCATGATGATGCAAGCTTCAACAAATGTCTCAGAACTGATTTCCGGTATCGTTCAGTTAACACCATGTGCTGACTTCAGTTGCGCCTGAGGGGTTCATGACGGAACAACCAGTGCATGTCAGGTAATAGGAAACGTTTACACGATCATCATGTAACCGGCGCAAGACCAAGTTGGGGTACTGACACCACCAACATGTGTCAAGAAGGACGCGTGGCGGCAGTTGTTTATACATCGAGGTGCGACTCACAGCTTCAGGAGTGTCCGATTCGCATTGCAGTCGCAGTACTTCTGCTCGCACTGCTCCTGCAGGTAGGACTCGAGGTTGACAACGGCCTCGGGGTTGTAGCGCTCGAGGCCATTGATGATGTTGACAATGTAGTCGGGCCGCTCGGGCGGATCTTCGCCGTTCAACATGTTTGCTGGTTTTATGTACGGCGTGGGGGGGTGTGAAAGGTGGTTTTCGAGGTTCGGCGGGTTAGGAGAGGTATCGTGGAGGGGAAGGAAGAAATCGGTGCCGCTGGTGGGGCTTGGGCCGCCCTGGCGAAAGATTTCCAAAAGTTCGAGTGTGTTGTTGTGTGGAAGTCGCTTGGGTCGTCAAATGAGGCTTAGCGCCGGAAAAAGGGGAAAGGTGTGCCCGTTTGTTCACCTCCACCGGAACTGGATATTGGGTGTTTGCTGACTAAGGAAGATCCTCCGGGGGTGGCTGGGAAAGTGCACGTACCCTCTGGGTTGGATCGCAGAGGCAGCGGCGTCATTGACTGATATGCTTGGCAGGGGTGAGCTGCCTCAGCAGAGTGCCTCAGCAAAGGCTCGGCGATGAACTTACAGCATTGAAAAGAAGGAAGCGGGATTCGACTGGGCTCCTCAGAATAGACCACGGGAATGCAACTTCACCTGCTCTATATTCAACCAGCATTCAATGTTTCTCGTCGCTAGATTTGCACATTGCAACCTATCATCGCCATGCCAAGCCCAAGTAAGAAGAGGAAGCTGAACGATCAATCTTCAACCGGAGTGCCCTCGAGAGGTTTGGAATATTTCTTCTCTAAACAGAAGCAAAATGGCACATCGTCACCAAAAGCCGCGCCGGAGCCTACCACTGATGTTGTACCGAATGGCACAGGGTCCGGCGATCCGCAGCCGGAATTGACGGATGAGGAGCTTGCCAGGAAGCTGCAAGCGGAATGGGATGCGGAGGTGCAGAATGAAAGAGCAGAATCCACGCCGTGTCCTGAGTCCCAAAAAGAACCAAGTCCAAAGTTGAACGACAGCAATGGAGGGCAAGCTACCGAGACAAAGCCTTCGAAGGCCGACTCGGTGACATCTACAGTGCTCCCAATTGTCACGCCGAAGACAAACACGCTTTCGCTATCCTCCGTGGCGAATGCCGAAGACACAGTTTCCACGACCATTCCTCTGGATCAAAGTCCGCTGACCTTTGACCCTTCAGAATTTGTTCCCCAGCTGAAGGAGCAATGGGCGGCAGAGGGAGGGCATGCTTCCTATGCACTCCTCACCCGATGCTTCATTCTGGTGTCCGCAACGCAAAGTCGGATAAAAATCGTGGATACTCTGGTGAATTGCATCAGAGTACTGATTGAAGCTGATCCGGAAAGCCTACTACCCGCGGTCTGGCTTGCAACTAATTCCATCTCGCCCCCTTACATCTCCTTAGAGCTCGGCTTGGGAGGGTCAGCGATCTCCAAGGCACTGAAACAAGTGTGTGGTTTAAACAGTCGCGCTCTGAAGACCATTTACGACAAGCACGGCGATGCTGGGGACGTTGCATTTGAGGCGAAGAAGAAGCAAAACTTCACATTGCGAAAACCGAAACCCTTGACCATCAAGGCTGTCTACCAGTCTCTGGTCAAGATTGCCAATAGCCAAGGTCAAGGAAGCGGCGAAGCAAAGCAGAGAATTGTCGATCGCCTACTACAAGATGCTCGTGGCGGCGAAGAGAGCAGGTACATCGTACGAACGCTTTGTCAACATGTGAGTTTTAATTTTCCAACGGCTCTCCTCAATGATTGCCTAACATGAGTAGCTACGTATTGGTGCTGTCAAGACCACCATGTTGATCGCTCTCTCAAGGGCTTTTCTCCTTTCCCGACCTTCGGGGGCCGAGTTCCCATTACGATCAGTTAAGGACCTTCAAAAACTAAAGAAGGAAGAGCTAGCTGAAGTATGGAGTAGGCCAGAGGAAATACTGAAAGCCTGCTTTGCGCGACGTCCCAACTACAACGACCTTGTGCCTGCCTTGCTGGAAATTGGCATCTGCGACGAGCTGTTACTTCGCTGTGATTTGACGTTACACATACCACTTCGACCCATGTTGGGAAGTATTACGAGAGATCTTTCCGAAATGCTCACGAAGCTACAAGGCAGAGACTTTGCCTGCGAGTTTAAGTATGACGGGCAGCGGGCACAGATTCACTGCGATGAAAAGGGCAAGATTTCCATCTTCTCGAGACATCTCGAACTCATGACGGATAAGTATCCCGACTTGGTCGCATTGATGCCCAAGGTTCGGGGCGAAGGCGTTGACAGTTTCATCATGGAGGGCGAAGTGGTCGCCGTGGACAGCGAGACGGGAGATTTGAAGAACTTCCAGACTCTGAGCAATCGAGCGCGGAAGGATGTCGCTATTGGCAGCGTACAGGTCAACGTTTGCATGTTCGCCTTCGACCTCATGTTTCTCAACGGACAACCTCTCTTGAACCGCCCCTTCCGAGAAAGAAGAGAACTTTTGCGGTCCATGTTCATCGAAGTTCCCCGCCAATTTACCTGGGTGAAAAGCTTGGATGCCACGTCACAAGACTCCGATGCTGTACTGGAGTTTTTCAAGGCGGCAACGGACATCAAGTGCGAGGGCATCATGGTCAAAATCTTGGATAATTTGGCCGACGTTCCATACCAAGGTGAGGACGCAGCGGACGCTGATGTTGAGGTTGCCGAGGAACCCAGGACGCCGTCAAAGTCAAAATCAAGGAGCAAAGGCAGCAAGGATGAAGAGGGTGCTCCTAAGAAAAAGGGGAGACGCAAGCCTCTCCTCGCCACATATGAGCCCGATAAACGATTGGACTCATGGCTGAAAGTCAAAAAGGACTATAACGCAAGCTTTGAGACATTGGACATGATTCCGGTGGCGGCCTGGCATGGATCAGGCCGCAAGTCAAAGTGGTGGTCGCCGATCCTCATGGCCGTCCGCAACGAGGACAGCGGCTCCCTCGAGGTCGTGTGCAAGTGCATGTCGGGCTTTACCGACGCGTTCTACAAGGCGAACAGGGAACACTATGATGATGGTGAGCTGGCCGAGAGGCAGAATACTCGTTTGCAGAAGCCGGCTTTCGTTGAGTACTCTGGTCCGGAGCCTGACGTGTGGTTTGAGCCCCAGGAGGTATGGGAGATGGCGTTTGCGGACATCACGCTAAGTCCAACATACACAGCCGCTATTGGGCTGGTCAGCGACGAACGTGGTCTGAGCCTGCGATTCCCGCGATTTTTGAAGAAGCGCGAGGACAAGAGCATGGACGAGGCGAGCACCAACGAGTTCCTTGCCGGCTTGTGGAGGAAGCAGGAGGCGAAGGCGCCGACTAAGGAAGGGCAGGACGATGTTGTGGACGAATTTGAGGAATAAGACCAGATCAGCAGTCAAGATGTTGGTCGGCAAGCTTGGGTTGATGTTACGATAGAGTTAGGGATACCAATTTGCCCCATTGATCATAGGATTGGTGGGAAATCATAAAATGGAGGGGTCCTCGGAGCCGACGTCTTCTCCTGGTGACGTTCAGAGATAACCCCGGTGGCTTGCCTCACATACTCTTCACTTTGCTGTCTGCTTGGCGTCGTCAATTGACTCGAAGAAGCCGGCGTGCGAAGGGCAAAGCCAGACCGTCATTGATTAGAAAGACCCGGGTGCGAACAAAAACTATACGAGTTGCTTCTATGAGGAAGATATCGTGTTTTGAGCATCATCTCTTATGCACAAGGGACCTGGGGTATTATGAGTATTAAGCACTTTCATCCAAGCACACATGAGTGTTACGGGAAGTCTTATCGATCCTCTTTTAACGATCAACTCGACTGAGTTGCAAACCAAGGCGTTTTTCAAGGCAGCTCAGAGTTTGTGTTTGGCGAAAGGACTTTGGATAAATTCGGCAGCGGAGTGCGATGTTCAGTGCGAGCCGTCGGACATATGTCTGTATCAAAGGCCGAGGGAACAGGGGCGACTATCGAAGGAGAGAAAATATCGATAGGTTGGAGTGTAACCCGAATGCTCACCTGATCATAATTGCGAGCTTTGCACGAAGACATTGGAGAAGGAGAAGAGTGGGTTGATCGAGGAGGTTTCCGCCGTTCCTTTACCGCCGAATGATCCTTTGTACGGGCCTGACGGGCCTTTGGTCAGAATTTGGGATAGCTCAAAGGGAACCTAGGAGTACTGGATCATAGATAACGAGATTCAAAGTCAGAAACTCGGCCGATGGCTTATATTCTGGCTAGACTATGGCTTTTGTGGAAACACTTAAGATACAGGAGCTCGTGAAGAGAAATTGACGCGAGCTGTTTGAGATGGACGTTGAGGAAGCAAGATTTCACCTTGCGCTGCCATAAGATCATCCGGCAATGCTGCCAGAAGCCAAAGTTCACGCACCCAAGAATTTAATAATGTTTATTGATATCAGTGACTTGGGCCACAGAGCCTGGCATGGCTTGTTTTTGCATCGCAATGCCAACCGCTTGCCTCTCGTAAGAGTCCTGCACTTCTTCGGCGTGTTCTTGAGGCCGCATATGACGCCTCAATCTGAGAAAATGTTTAGGTCCCCCTTGAAAATGCGACGTCAAATCTCAGTGGATCATCAACCGCCGTATCAGGGCCAGATCCTGCCCTCAAGAGCCTCACTATCCCGGTCATCGTAGCAAGAGGCCGCCCGCAGTAGGAGACCCCAGGCACAGAAGCTCCTGTCATATTTCGAGATGTGTCTTTCGTGGTTGATCCGCCTCGTGCCCTATGATCTCGTCGCGGAGAGCGGCATCCTAGACTGCGGAGCTTTGAAGCAGGCTTTGCGAACCTCTTGGTTTCAAAGGCGGCAGGCAGTCGTCAAGAAGCTTGGCATTCGTGATTCAATCAGAATTTCGTTGATGAGTGCATCGTTTCATTTGACGGCGTTCATTTTCTGAGCAATCAAGCTGAAAATAGTCACAGAACTCATGAAGAGGACTGCGTTGTAGAACTGTGGACGTTTGATTAGTTTCAAAGTACCATTAAGCTATTTCACATTGACTCACTGCTTTCCTAGACACTTCTCTTTCTTCATCATCCGTCCTTGCCTCGATAAAGAGTCGACGTAGGTTGGGTAGCGTGGCCTTTGCAAGACTTGTTAGATGACAGCCATATACTAGATGAAATGGAAACGGCTTACCATGAAGATTTTGTGGTTGTTGTTGGCCGTCTCTCGAGTAGCAGACCTAAGCTGAATTCCACAAGGACTGTTCTATCTTGAGTGGACTACAAGCGTCGAAGCGCCGTGGGGGAACAAGAATTGCAAGCGAATGTGAGATCAAGGGCAGAAGATGGAAACGGCGGTGTTGCTATGAGCTCATCAATGTTTACTACCTCTCCTAAAGCTCGGTACCTTGTACCTCTGTAGTTTCTGATATGATGATAATCTCGATTGTTGCATGAATATCGTTGCGGCGCCTTCAAGGGGTTAGAGGAACATTCAGTTAGCGAAATGGAGCACCGCAGGGCCCAGCACTGCCAGGCTGGCCAGGCTGCGATTAAGGTTAGGGGTGCATTCTACTGCCAGGTACTTCTTCCACCACCTCATCCTCTTGGCGAATACCGACGAGGTGCATTTGCTGCATCCCCCGGATACCTACGACGAGCAAAAGCAAGCGGACTGCTGTCGACTCCCGAGACTTCGTTTTTGGATGAGCTTGTCCAGGTCCTGATCGGACTGGCTACCTCTCTCGTCCGCCAGATCGCCTCTAGCTCCCTCCAACAACCACCCTGAACTATCAGACCTACTTCCACCTCGAGCATCTTCCAACATCATGGCGGTCAATCGGATTCGAGGGGCCTTTGCTGTCCCGAGGAAGGGAGAGACCTTTGAGCTGCGGGCAGGACTTGTCTCTCAATATGCATACGAGCGCAAGGAGTCCATCCAGAAGACAATTATGGCGATGACGTTAGGCAAGGACGTGTCAGCCTTGTTCCCCGATGTCCTGAAGAACATTGCGACAGGCGACCTGGACCAGAAGAAGCTGGTTTATTTGTACTTGATGTGAGTCTGCGGCCGCAATCTGATCTCACACCCTTGACGTGTTGTCTAGAGTAGCTGCTGACAGCAGGCACCAAGGAACTACGCGAAGTCGCATCCGGATCTCTGTATTCTGGCCGTCAACACATTCGTACAAGATTCCGAAGACCCAAATCCCCTCATTCGTGCGCTTGCGATCCGAACGATGGGTTGTATCAGAGTTGACAAAATGGTGGACTACATGGAAGAGCCGCTGCGGAAGACACTACGAGACGAATCGCCATACGTTCGCAAAACGGCCGCTATTTGTGTCGCCAAACTGTTCGATCTCAACCCATCGATGTGCATAGAGAATGGCTTCCTGGAGTCGCTGCAGGAGTTGATTGGGGACCCGAATCCGATGGTCGTCGCAAACTCGGTTCAGGCGCTTTCAGAGATCACCGAAACAGCACCGGAGACTCGAGCGCTGGTAGTAACCCCGGCGACACTGAAGAAGCTGTTGATGGCTCTCAACGAGTGCACGGAATGGGGACGCGTCACTATCCTGACCACCCTGGCCGATTACCCTGCTGCGGATACTAAGGAGTCTGAGCACATTTGTGAAAGAGTTGCGCCGCAGTTCCAGCACGTCAACCCCAGCGTGGTTTTAGCTGCCGTGAAGGTGGTCTTCATCCACATGAAGGCGGTCAGCCCGGAGCTTGTACGATCTTACCTCAAGAAGATGGCGCCGCCCCTTGTCACGCTCGTGGCTTCCGCCCCTGAAGTGCAATACGTTGCTCTGCGCAATATTGACCTCCTCCTCCAAGCCAAACCCGATATTCTTAGCAAAGAGTTGCGCGTCTTCTTTTGCAAATACAACGATCCTCCCTACGTCAAACTTCAAAAACTCGAGATTATGGTTCGGATAGCCAACGAGAAGAATTTTGACCAGCTTCTCGCAGAACTGAAAGAATACGCTCTGGAAGTCGACATGGACTTCGTCAAACGAGCGGTCAAGGCCATTGGCCAGGTTGCGATTAAGCTCGAGAGCGCCAGCCAAAAGTGCGTCAACGCACTGTTGGATTTGATTGCTACCAAGGTCAACTACGTTGTGCAGGAAGTCGTGGTTGTGATCAAGGATATTCTCCGTAAATACCCTGGTTACGAGGGCGTTATTCCCACGCTCTGCCAGTATATTGATGAGCTGGATGAGCCAACGGCAAGAGGATCGCTGATTTGGATCGTGGGAGAGTACGCCGAGAAGATCAACAATGCCGATGATATCCTAGAAAGTTTCGTAGAGGGTTTCATGGAGGAGTTCACACAGGTTCGTCGCACGACTCCATACGTCGAAGTACTTGGCTAACCGGTAGCAGACTCAACTCCAAATCCTTACTGCTGTGGTCAAGCTTTTCCTCAAGAAGCCCGGCAGCAACCAAGGCTTGGTCCAGAAGGTACTCCAACAGGCTACAACAGACAACGATAACCCAGATATCAGGGACAGAGCTTACGTTTACTGGCGTCTCTTGTCAGGCGATTTGGATGTCGCCAAAAGTATTGTTCTTTCTCAGAAGCCCGCTATTACCACAACAATGACTAGCCTACCCCCAGCTCTCCTGGAGCAACTTCTCGCAGAGCTTTCTACTCTTGCGTCAGTGTACCACAAGCCACCAGAATCCTTCGTTGGCAAGGGTCGCTATGGAGCAGACGAAATCCAGCGCGCGGCCATCCGCGAACAGCGGCAAGAGGCGGCCGAGAACCCCATTGCAGCGTCAGTGGCGGCCGCGGCGAACGGCAATGCCAACTCACAAAACAATATCGAAAACTTGCTCGACATCGACTTCGACGGTGCTGCCCCTGCATCAGCCGAGCAGCAGAGCAACATCAACACACCAGACAGAGTTGCTAGTCCTTCGGGAGGTGGCAACTCAAGTGCCATGGCTGATATGATGGGTCTGTTTGATGCTCCTCCGCCACAGCAACAGCAGCCGGCGGCCAACCCAATGAGCCCCGGAGGAGGAGGAGGCGGCAGCGGTATGAACGACATGATGAATGGCTTCGCTGGGCTTGACTTTGGCAACACAGGCTCTGGGCAGCCTTTGCCGGCTGGCATGCAATTACACCAGCCTGCGCAGGCACAAGCCAGCGAAGGAAACGGGAAGAAGACGAACGAGGACTTGCTGGGGTTGTTCTAGATCTCTTACTAATGGGGCTGGTTCATTGGGAGTCCAGGCATGCTGTTAGGAGTAGGTTGATAAATGACAAGAACGAAGCCATGAAAAGCCTGCTTCTGCTTCTCTGCTTTCCGTTAAACATATGTATATACTCGAAAAGGGGTTGTCTAGATCAAAACACCTATCGCGCCATCCTCCAAGATGTCTCCATGTTCTTTTGATTCATGCATGGCTGTCTTTACGCCACGCATTGGAAAGTACGTATAATGCGTTCTTTTGTGTCCACACTCTGCCTTGCCCCAAAGCCATCTATATGATAGGCGCGAAGTGACAGTGACGATAATGCTGTGTCCAAACCAGGCGGCCGGTCCGGTCCGATGCTCTCCTTCACTGCGCAACGCCCTCCACCTTGCCGCCGACGGTCCCGTCCATCGGCGGGCCCTCGCTGCTGCCGCCGGAAGCAGCCCTGTCACGCTCCCACTCGGCGGGGGTCTGACACTTTGCGCTCCAGGCGTGGATCTGGGCGATCTCGTCCTTGAGGGCTGCGTTGACGAGGCGGTGGCGCTTGAGGGAGGTTTGCTTCTCAAAGGCGGGAGAGACGATTGTCGAGGTGAAGGCTTGGCCGCAGCCGCCTGTTCAATCGGGGAAAACAACCGGTTAGCCTGGAAGGAATGAAGTTTTGGAATCTCAAACGGTGGTACACGGGAGAGGCGAGGGTGCTGGGCGCGATCGATGGCGATGCGCAATGGGGACTTTGATTTCTAACATGGCGGGGTATGACGTGGGGGGGGGGGGGGGGGGCGTTCTCTTTTTTTTTTTCCCCCTGGGGTTAAAGCGTACCTGACATATCCGAGATCTCGACGTGAATTGCCTGCAGACGCTCCGTGAGGGCCTGCTTTAGCGAGGCCTCTGTTATTTGGTTTGCCATTTCTCTCTCTCTCTCGCGCGCGCGCGCGTGTGAAGTGATCTATTGTTTTGGGCAAGAGCAACGATCGGGTATTCGGCGGGGGTAGTGCGGTGCTGCTTGGGTTGGGAGATTGTCGAAAATCGGAGGTGCTTGCTTCTGTGGTGGGTTGTAGTGGTGGGCTGTCGGCGATTAGATTGATTAGATGGTGGGGTCTCTGGCTGTGCTGGGCGGAGTGGTTCCGTCATCGGGGCTCCGTTTCGGCGGCTTTCTTCTGGGGACCTGGTAAAACATGCTGTTCATTGCTGTTATGCCCTGCTCTGTCAACTTACCTTTGGTACCTTGCTTGCACTTTTGTGTTCCTTTTCATTCAGATCTGGCATATCTTGCTCAAGTATCTTATTTCGGGTTCCCCTTTAAATCCATGTGGCTGAAAGCAAACTTTCCTTTAACGTTCACTGGGGGCAATTGGATCATTGCCATGAAAGTGAGTTGGGTCGATGTGCGAACCTGCCCAAGATACCTCTGACAAGTTTTACTAGGCAACAATGGGCTGAGATATAGAACAGAACACTGGCCAACTTGACCATGAGTTGGACGTTGTAAAGGAGCCTCGTATAGGCAGGCTACCTACCTTTTCAAAGCTTTATCCATTCCCAACGTCTTCCAAATTATTTCCCTATGAATACATGCAACTGCTCCTTTGGTGGCATCCATCAGTAGAGTCGAGGGCGAGCGCAATGGATATTGCAGATGACTCTACGACTCTGGTTTACCGAGACTTCAAAAGGATTTGAAGTCAATTACCACAAGTGCCGATGTCTTCGTCCAGCTTGAGAAACAAAAGTGTTCGTTAATGTCTTACCTTTGAAGTTAAAAATCACTATGTGGAAAGAATCAAGTTCCTGGTTTGCGCAATTGATTCTTAGTTGAGGGCTATCTGCATTGGCTATTACGCATTTATCTACCTACCTTATTAAACCTCAATATTCTTAAACGTGAAATACCTTACAAGTTAGCCAGCCATCCAAATGGCTGGCTGGCCATTTGATAATTTCTCTTAAAATAAAACAATGCAGCAGAGAACCTGAAGGATGGAGAAAGGAACTGGGAAAATCCGTTGCGCCCAAAAAGCTCGCGGAGTACCGTAAAATGCAAAATAATTATCAAATTCCGAAACCGAGAATCGAACTCGGGGCTATGCCTAACCTCTCATTGAGGGTGAGAGGGCATCATGTTGGCCACTACACCATATCGGATTGGTGGTTGTTGGCAGGTTTGCAGAGATTTCACATCGAATACCGTGAGCTTGGCAATCTCCGCAACAGTGTCGTTGCTCGCCTGTCTGTGTGGGTACCTACCTGACTTACCCAAGGCACTCGACCACCGCATCCAAGTTGATCACTCGGGCAACTTTTCGTGCTGCTTGAAAGTAAAAGCTTGAGAGACTGGGTCTGAGGTGGGTTTAATGTAGGCGTTTCTATACGCTCATGTCGCAGCAGAACAAAGAGACAGTCGAGAAAAGGATGATTGTTGACATGGAAGACAATGATGCATACGCCTTGGAAGTGGAGGCATGTGTCACTGCGGGGCTTATGTCATTCAAGCAAAACGCCGGGTGATGCTTTTACCAATGGGGAAGGGCAGTCGATATCTCAGTATGCATTTAATGGATATTTGAAAGAAGCTCGAGCTCTGCATTCCCTCTACAACACCACCTCACTTCACAACAGCCAAATCCCAAGTTTGAAAATTAGATATTCGAGCTTGTCGCATGTCAATTAATTTCTAAAGAAACGAGAGTGTGTCTAGTCTTCCTTCCTGTGCCTGAACTACGCTAGAGACGCTATGCTCACTGGTTTCAGGGCATCTATCCCGTCCATGAGCACCAAGCTTGCTAGGGCATCAGCGCATATAAGTCGACGAGCTTGCGGGTCTACTTCTACCCTTCGGCTTCAACCCGTGCAGGCCTCCACGAAAGTACAAAAATTTGAATTTTGTTTCACTACGGCTTCTCGCCGTTATCATACTCAGCTTGCAACAACAACTCTCAAAATGGCGACCAGCAACAAGTACTCCTCCCCCAGCTTCACCGCCCTGGTGATGGGTGCCATGCGCAAGCAGTAAGTCTCGCCAACGTCACGATCTAATGCAGGTCATACTCACTGGAACGTCTCACGCAGCTACCCGGAAGAGCTCGCTGATAAGAGATGGGACAATGTCGGTCTTCTCCTGGGCAACATTGAGACACCGGAAACAGCCACGCCCAAGAAGCCAGTCGTCCTCCTCACCAACGACCTCACCTACGCCGTCGCCGAAGAGGCAATCCAGAAGAACGTAAGCGTGATTGTGAGCTATCGTGAGTCTCTGTTACCCATGGCCACCACCGTCATCATCTAATCAGTTTCCCAGACCCCTTCATCTTCTCGGGCCTCAAGTCCATCACAACAAAGGATCCCCAGCAAGCGACACTCTTGCTCCTCGCCGCCAACGGCGTCGCAGTCTACTGCCCCCACACCGCCGTCGATGCCGCCCCCAACGGCCTAAACACCTGGCTCGGCGACATCGTCTCCGGCGGCCCCGCCTCCTCCTCCTCAACGGCGGCTCCCTCCGATCGCACTGTCATCACCCCCCTCTCGTCGGCGCCTGCCGGTTTCGAGGGCTCAGGCTACGGCCTGCTATGCACCTTCCGCCAGCCCGAGTCCCTCGCCGACATCATCCGCCGCGTGGCCTCTCGTGTGGGCATGCGCCGCGTTATGGTCGCCTCCCCGGACCCGGCTGGCATCTCTACGGCGCGTGTGGGCGCCGTGTCCGTGTGCGCGGGCAGCGGGTGGGATGTTGTCAAGGGCGCGGCCGCGGACGTGGTTGTGACGGGCGAGATGAGCCACCACAACGCGCTCAAGGCCTTGCAGGAGGGCAAGACGGTCGTGACGGTGTTCCACAGCAACTCGGAGAGGGGGTACCTCACCGAGGTGATGAAACCCTTGCTGGAGGGGGAGCTCAAGCAGAAGGAACCCGATGTGCAGGTTCTCGTCAGCGCGGCCGACCGAGATCCGTTTGAGATTGTGGACATATCCGAGCTGTAAGGCATTGCAGCTTGAAATTCGAAGGAAAATCAGTGCCTCTTGAAAACAGGAGAGAATAAAGCTCACAACTGAGGCTAAAGACCAGCCTGGATCAGCTGGATCAGCCACCCGTAGATGGCGTTCGACGTCACTTCCTAGCGAAATGTCTCGAGTCCTAGTCTCAAGACCGTTCTCACGGCCAAGGATGTGTTCAAGAATGACCCTCTTGGACGCTACAAGGTGAGGATATGTATATATGCCTGGATCTGTATATTTGCTGGACCGACCAAAACCGAATCCAATCGAGTGGGTCGCAGAGGCGTTGTTCCATGCACTGGAATTTTGATGAAGCAAAAACGTGTGAAATCTGTCACTTTTGTCCAGTTCTGTTTGACGAATCCGTCTCTTTTGCTCCAAGCCATCCGAATTGCTCTAAACCCGAACACCAAATAACGCCATCGCTATGCCCGCAAAAACCCCAACACACAAAACACCGAACAGGGACTCATGATCTGCCGCTGTCCTTGGACACCCTCACGCTGCTCTGCCCAGAGCCACCTCTCAGCGCCGCATCCCCCTCTTCCAGGCACTCTGCCACGTCTTTCCCGCCGACCCCCTTCTCCCTCCAAACCTCCAGCAGCCGCCGCGGCATCTCCCATGCCCTCCTCGCCTCTTCGACTTTCCCCTCTTTGACCAGCCTCCGCAGCTTCTCGGGCGTCCCCAGTACCTCCCTCGCGAGCTCCCGCGTCCTCCGCCTCCGCGCAGCTGCGGCCTCGTCTTCGCGCTCCTTGGACTTGGGCGGCGCGACCGTCTTGCGTAGCGCCTCACGGATCGAGCTCGCCTGGGCGTAGATTCCCGCGATCGCGGGGTCGAGGGTCGAGGCCATGGGGTTCACGGGGTCCATGTTTGCACGCATCTATTGTCACGTTCCAAGATAATATGTCAGCCTTCATCATGCTTTGTCTGCAGGTTTATCGGAGCTTGTCCTTATTGGATTCTGAAAATAGCCAATATGTAGAGGACTTTTCTTTTTCTTTCTCTGCTTACCTTGCGAATCGTCTCCGTCGCGGATATAAGTTTCGAGTAGTTGTCATACACCAGCGCCTTTTTCTCCGCGTCCAGTGCCCGTATCTCACCCAGCACGCGAGTGTACACTCGCAGCAGGTCGTCGAGCGTGTTCTCCGCCAGCGCCTTGCGCACGTACGCCTCGGCGTCAAAGGACGGGCTATCAAGCTCGCTGGGCGGTACCTCAGAGTGCTCAGCGCGTTCGTTATCTTCAGTGACTTCCAGCGAAGGGGGCGTGCCGCTGCCGGCCGCGGCAGCCTTTCTGAGGTTGTAGTACTCGCGGAGGGCGGCCCGGTTCGCGCGCTTTGAGGGTCCTCCTGCCGGCGCCGGCCCGCCGTTGCCGAAGGTGGCGGAGGAGCCTGGGTTGGGAGAGCTTGTGAGGGAGCGGGGGGTGTCGAGGGAGGGTCTGGTTGAGGATGTCGGGGTGTGTGGTTGCGCCGAGACGCGGCGGGTAAGGGCTGGAGGTTCGCGGGGGGATGCGATGGTGGACATCTTGGCGGGATTGAGCAGCCTTGCGAGGCCCCTCTTGGATTGTTGCAAGATAAAAACTACAGGAGGCCGGTTCAGGGCTGCTCGGAAGGTGTACTGAACGTGGTGTGAAGCTCAAGGTAGTGACAGATCGGAAGAAGTGAGGCTGATATTGGAGGACGACGGGGATGAAGGCGATAGGTCAGCGACATAGCTCCTGTGGGGAGCCCCTGAACTTTAGCTGCACAGCGAGGCTGCGCTAGGTGACACATGCTAATGTCCGGCATCTGCAGTGGGGGTGCGCGCCCAGGGTTCCAAGGTATTGGGGTAGCTTACCCCACTGAAGCTACCTTATTCTTCTCCAACAAGATTCCATCGAAGAAACTACACAAATCTGCACACACCAACAGGATGTAGACAATCACCGACCTCAATCGTTGCATAAGATGGACTACACGACAAAGATACGTTCCGCCCTCCAAACCCAGTCCTTCCCGACACCCTCAATTCCTTGGACGACGAGCCTGACCTCCCGTGTCCCGACCCCTCCCCTCCCCTCGCTCATTGCGACCGCCAAAGCCCGCCTGCTCGCCTCGGACCTCACAACGCCGGGTCTCCTCGACCAGTCTGCCACTGCGAGCCTCCCGGCACCGACCCTCGAGCTTCCCGAGTCGGTCCTGCAGAAAGATGTCCCCTGCCAGGTCCTTGACGTCGAGAACCTGAGTCTCTCGCGCTGGGAGCAGGTCGAGGAGCTCGAGGCTGTTGCCAGGGGGGAGCAGACGACGGGCCGGAGGGTCGTGAGGCTTGCTGCGGCTGAGGAGCCCGAGTATGATAACATCGACGAGGGTGGGGCAGTTGGAGCGAGTAGAGCTCCGCAGCAGCAGCGACGGAACGCTACGCATCGGCTGGTATTGCAAGACTCCAAGGGGAACAAGATTTATGCGATGGAGCTCAAACGGATAGACAAGATCGGGATCGGCAGCACGTATATCGGCGAGAAGGTCATGCTCAAGAAGGGTACGGTCATTGCGAGGGGCACGGTGTTGCTGGAGCCGGAGAAGTGCGTGATGCTCGGGGGCAAGGTCGATGCGTGGCAGAAGGCCTGGGTAGAGGGGAGAATGGCGAGGTTGAAGGAGGCTGTCGAAGCTGAAAGGTGATATAACCCGAGGAGAACGAGTTGAGCGAGGCATCACTTGGAGTTTGGCATTGATACCCTTGGTTTGTCTGGTCAATGGGGGCATACTTTCCTTTTAGTCTTTTATTTGGAAGCAGGGTTGCAGTAAGCCCTCAGAGCTCTCGTAAAGAGACTACGATTATTCGTTTATCCCTCGCCAACATTGATCCAAGGTGTAAACTTCGTTTGTTCCCTTTTGTGACAACTACAAAACCAGTCCATCGACTTGCTTAGTTGCCGTACACAGCCTCCCGCAAAGAGTTCCAACCATCAGGCTTCCAGGGAGCCAAGAAAATGGCCGTCTGAGCATCCGCCGCGACTCCCGTCCCAGCATATGCCTTTGCCAAACTCTCCGCCTCAAGGGTGCCTCTAGGCGGCGCGCCCTTCTTGGCCACAGTCAACGCCATCTCAGCGGCGTGCTGCTCTCCACCAAACTCTGCCAGATTCGACCAGCCGTGAGGCAGGTGCGGGTAGAGCATGATGTCCGTCTGGATCTGCGTCATGACGTCCTCCTCCGTGCTCGTTTCCCCGAGCTTTACAATAGCGTTGAGAACCTCGCCGATCTGAGATTGATCTACGTCTCCTACTGTGTGGCTGGTCCTGAGACCCTGGAGCTCGGACACCACGGCTTCGACGGACTCCTCGTCGTTGTCGAGGATGGCGATGACGCCGAGAAGGAGGACGGATTGGACGTGGCCGGGCTGCCTCTCAATGACCTCGAACAGGGCACCGCGGGCCTTCTCGCGGGAATCCTCGGCGCCTGTGGCCCACAGCACTTGCGCGAGGAGGCAGACAGCGTCGGGGTTGTGGTCAGACTCCTCGAGGGCCGACTCGAAGCACAGGAGCGCCTCGTTGACGTCCTCGCTGTAGTACTGCGCCAGTCCGACGGTCAGGTGCGCCGAGAGACGCGCCTTCTTGCGCTCTTCCGTGCTGAGCTCGTTGTCGGACTCGTCAGCGCTCAGCTGGATGGCCATCTCGCCGCACTCGATCGCCTGCTCGTATGCGCCGGAGGCCAGGTAGGACCTCGCCAGGTCGGTCTTGGCCAGCGCGAAGTGCGCGAGGGACTGCGGGGATTCGGTCACTTCGTAGTCGGACTCCAAGATGCCGCAGATCTTCTCCAGTATCTCCACCGCCTTGCCGGTATCGTGGGTTCGCTCCAGGAACATTGTAGACAGATGCCCGTATGCGAGGTCTTGGGGTTTCAGACTGTTGAGCTGGCCGAGGGCGAAGATTGGCTGGATGAGGGAGGCGACGTTGACGGATGTCGTGCTCAGGATGAAGTCAAACACTGCCACCGAGTACTGGCGTCTGGTGAGTATCGAAGACGCCTCGGCGATCTCCATGGCGTGGGTGAATAAGGCCCTGGCCTCCTTGACCTTTCCGTACAGAAGCGCCACGAAGCCCTGGCCGAGCCAAGCGTGCGCGTAATCGGGATCCGTCGACTGCGCCCGGTTGAAGGCCTCATTGGCGAGCTGCATGTCGTTCTGGAGAAGAGCTAGGGTACCAAGATTGGTCCAGGTTGCCGGGCTCCTCTCGTTCAGGTGTAAGCTGCGAACGAAGGAATGCTGCGAGACGGCCGGATTGACCTCGCTCGTGACGACACCCAAAGAGTTCCAGAAATCCGAGTTCCCGGCTTCCAGCTCAATGGCTCGCTTGAAGCACTTCATGGCGGTTTTCAAGTAGACGCTCGACTTTTTCCTGATGCTTGAGGGCAGGCAAATATGGGCTCGGTGCTCAGCCCAGCCGAGGTTGTAGTATGCAACTGCTTGGGCATGCAAGTCGTTTGCTGAGACATGGATTGCCCGCTTGTGACACAGGATCGTTGCGTGGATGCATCTCGTCAGATCAACACCGAGTCTCTCGTCTTCAGAGAACAGGCCCTTTGCGGAGATGACCCCAGTTCCCACGTTGTCCACGTCGGCAAAGAGGTCATACGCCTCCTTGTCGCCACTTTCGATAAGTGTCATGATCAAATTTGCTGGAAAGTCGACCGCTCGGCTTTGTACCGCAGAGAAGACGGAACAAGCATCACCAAGCGACTTCCAGAAGTTGAAGGTTTCAGTCACACTGACAGCAGCCTTTGATGCAAAGTCTATAGTGTCGATGGCGAGGTGCACCGCCTTACCAAAGAGACCCTTTTCGACACTATCGAGGGCGCTGTCAACCATTGTTTGTATCAGAGCAATGGCTACTCCGTCTTCATTGGGGCGGCCCTCAATCACATCCTGGTAGAGAGTGATGGCCTCGTCGAATTCGGCCAGCTCACGCTTGACATTAGCAAGCATGTACTTGGTGAACCAAGTGTCGCCCAGGGTCTCAGCAGCCACAGTCTCCTCCAATTTCTGTGCGTTGAGGATCGCCTTGGTTGCTGCGATGTATCGGCCAGAGGAGTAGTAGCTCTCGCCTAGACCAACCCAGGAGTGGTAGTCCTCGGGGTGAATTCTCAGGGCAGATTGGAAGGACACAATGGACTTGTGAAAGTCCTGCTTGTTCAGCTCTGCCACACCGAGCGCGGAGAACGGCCAGCTGATGCCTTTCCTCTTGGAGCCCGGAGGCGGCTTGACCTTGCCCGAGTCAACTACACGCTGGGCCACGAGCTCGACTCTGTCCCAGTCACCTTCGTCGGCAAAAGACTCCGCAAGGCGCTTGGCGGCTTCGACCTCGGAGGCAGACAATTCCACGGCCTTCTGAAAGCAGCGTCTAGCTCTCTTCTTGTCTTTGGCATAGTCGGCGTAGTAGATACCAAGACTCGTGTAGGCTGGCGCAAAGTTGAGATTGCTCTTCAAGGCGTCCAAGAAGTACAAATAGGCGCCTGTGCGGCTCTTGCGGGCCGGCTTGGATGCATCAATGTTCCAAATGCAAGAACCCAGCCGATACTGTGTTTGCGCAAGAAGCTCTTTTGAAGGCGTTGACATCTTCTCGATCAGGGGTAGCGAATCCTCCAGCTCTGCCTTTGCAGTCTCAAAGTCTCCCTTGAGAGCTTGAACCCAGGCAGATTCGGTCTTGACCCGCAGGTTGGAGGGGTCTCTCTTCAGCGCACGTCCAAAGAAATCTATTGCGTCGTCGTAGTCCTCCTCTTCTTCGTAGATAAGACCGACGCCAATCAATGCTGGAGTCGATGACGGATCATGAGACAGAACCCCATCGAACAGCGACTTTGCCTCAGTGTGATGTCTCGGAGACTGATAGAATACCAAGGCCGTTGCCAGGTACAAAGAGAAGGCATCATGAGTATTCTGGAACGTCATTCCAGTCTTGTTTCTCTCCGTCTTGATGTGTCCCATCGACTTGCGCGTCAGTTCCACGGTCGATTCGTGCTCTTCCAAGTGTTGGTAGTACTCTCCCATCAAACGATGAGCAAACAATGAGTTGGACGTAGTGATGCCCTCGGTCATCATCAGGATTCTATCCTGTTCTGTGAGCGGCACCATAGAAACGCCACCTCCCTCATCGTCTTCGCTCTCTTCCTCGGTTTCTTCGGCTTCAAGTGCTGCCGGTGTTGGTTTGGGGAAAGGAGAGATACTACTGGTCAAAAAGCCAGTGATGACTTTGTAGAGATCGGTTTCAGGGAAGAATGAGCAATAGTCTCTCAGCATATTGACGTCCCATTCCTTGATTTCCTTTGCGTCCTTGTAGTCAATGGCAATCTCCCAGGCAAGCCGAAAGGGGTGCTTGATAATAACCATGTCAAGCGCCAGTTTCAGGACAGCTTGAAGAGCTTGGCCCTTTTCTGGGCCATGTGGTGCGACCAGAAGACGGTCGTAGCAGTACTGAAGAAGCTTTTCTTCATACTTCCGCCGGAGATCGTCATCATTCGTCCAGTTGATCAGTTGGTGGTAGACGAACTCCAGCTTGCTCTGCGCCATGACTTCCCGCTTGACCTCAAGAGTCACCTCACTCAGGCGTGCGCCAATCCTTGTCCGCCTTTCGCCAATGAGAGTATTTATGCGCTTCTTCTCGTCGGTCTCGATTATTTGCGCCATCGTTTCGAAGGTCTTGGCCGGGTGCGGGACTCGGCCCTCAAGAGCGGGATAAATTGGACTTCCCGGAAGGATGACACTAAGGGCCTCCACGTATTGCGAAGTATCTCCTTGAGATCTTGCAAAATCAATGAATTTGTCAATGATATCTTGGCACTTGTACATGTCTTCTGCATCTCGGTAAATCTCGGCCAAGCTGATGGCCGCTTGCTGGTAGGCGCTTAAGCGTTTGCGATCCTGCTTCTCGTAGAGCTTGATGAGGCCTTGCCACGCTTGGCTGTCTTTGGGTCGCAGCGAGGCAGCAGACTTGTAAGCCTTCTCTGAATCATCTACGCGGCCCTTCTTGTCTAGCGCAAAGGCAAGGAAGATGGTTCTATGGGGAGTGTCAGCAGCAAGCCTTGTTTGTGGATACAGGGAAATCCCGTGAGCCCGCACGCTTGGTAGTTCTTTGGCTCTCGCTCAAGAAAATCCGTTGCCTTCTGGATGGCATCGTTCCATTTTTGCTGCTTCACAGAGTCACCAATGGCTTTCAGTACAGCCTTGGCACCAGACATCGTGGCTAGTGACAAGTATCGCGAATCATGAACGTGAGGTATTCTTCGAATGGTGGGGCATCACCGTGGCGCCGAAAGGCCAAGAGTGGTGGAAGGACTGAAGGAGAAACAAGAAGAATCTAAGCCTGGGAGATTGGAAGCTAAAGTTGCCTCGAAAAAATGGTCCAGGCGTGTTGAGTGTCGGCGGATGAAGTGAGATTTTCGTTGGTGCCTTCTTTTATCGCAAAACGCTCGCATGAGAGGCTCAGTGAGGCATGAGCTGGTAGTGAGCGCTACTGGGAGCAGCGCCCCACCATCAACACCTCCCTTATTACATCATGCCCCGCTTTGAGCATAGCAGCTACCTACCTAGCCCGGAGCTGCACACCACGACTGCCCGATAAGATGATAAAATAATCGAACAACCAAAGGCATCTTGGGTACCTCAGCCTCAAGTCACGACTTCTCTACGTCAACTACATAGTAGCTCTGGTATCTTCTCCTTCATTGTCCACCATTCATTTCCGGAACTGCAACCAAATTCTTATGAAACATCATAGCCAGCTTTTATTAATCAAGGATATCTAGAAAACAATACAACTAACATCACAATTACTCAGGACGTGGCGCGCAACTATTCCCCTTCCGGAACCGAGTCAACACCTGAACTGGTTGACTCGGACTTGCTCCAAAATCTCATGAGAGAGCTCATCCGACTTGATCCGTGAGATACGTGGTCACTCGAAGTAGATGACCTAGTGAACACAGTCGACATGGATGCATCGCTAATCTTTCGAGGAGACGTTTGCGAATATTGTTGAAGGAGTCGTTTGATCTCCGATCCAGCCAGCCCGGAATTGGAAGCCGCCTGGAAGGCATTTCTGCCATTGGCATCAGTTAGTCGAGGATCTGCACCGTGAGAAAGCAGCACTTCGATCATTCCAATCTTGCGAGAGCTCCTCGTTGCTACAACCTGGATCGCGGCAATCAAAGGAGTGCACACATTGCTGTTGCTCAAGTATGGAGAAGACATCTGCGCTCTCCTGGTTTGATGGCAAATATTGGGATCGGCTCCCTCGCCCAGCAAGAGCCGAACCATTGCCTCGTTTCCCATCTCGCAGGCCATGTACAAAGCTGTCTTTCCCGAATTGTCGATGAGATCCAACAGTTTGGGGGTGTCCTCGAGGAGAAGTCGGGCAACGTTAACGCCGCCGGACTTGTTCTGACATCGGTGCAGGGGGCTTAGGCCTGCGCTATCACGCACATCGGCCCGCGCACCTGTTTGTAACAGAAGCCCGACGCTGTCGCGATTCCTCGTCGATGCAGCAAGTAGCAGGGGTGTCGGTAAACCAACATTACCCCCGTTCTCCAGATTGACCACATGTCCTACCATTTGCCTCAACACATCGAGGTTCTCGTCTTGAATAGCTTTATGGAGCGGCGAGGTTTGTGTCATGAAGTCGCAGGTTTCGAAACGAAACCCGCTCGGTATACCGACATCAAATCCGTTCTCCCGACACCAAGCAAAGGCTTGAGAAAGCTCTCCCATGGAGGATGGCCTTCTGGCGTCTGGCATAGAGTCTGCATTCGGGGGCGATTCCGACCGGCTTGTCAACGGAATCATGACAGTGTTGACCCAAACTTCCACACCACGTGCTTCGTCAAAAGCCCCGTCAAGTTGTAGAGCTTTGATATATAAGTCTGCCGTCACTCTAACCAATTCAACCGGGATGGGTTCTTGATTCTTTCGAATTTCGAGGGCCCGACTCAAAAACATTTTCGCCTGCTTCAGGTTGCCGAGTCTGACGTAAAGGCTCCCGAGATCGTGATATAACCGACTTCGCCGTTCGTCATCACGAAATTCTTCAGGCTGTTTCACCTCCTCTTGGAGTAGATACTGAAGAATTGCTTTTGCCTCGGCGATTTCCTCCTCGGTTTCACTCTTTAAAAGTATATCAGCGAGTCGTTCTTTCATTGCAGCTTGCTCGGCAAAGCTGAACTCGACATCGTATCCTGGCTGGCTGAGTTGTTCTCGAATTTCGATGCCCCTCTTCTGGTACAGTGAAGCCCGGAGAAATATGCCGCAGTCTACCAAGCGGTCGACTATTTCTTGATTCGCGTCGTACTGGTGACTGAGGATGTCTTTGCTTGGCCCGTCTGGATGGTCGGGCTCTGGATCCCAGTCGTCCGAGTCAACATTACCTGACGCTTGTTTCGAGCCCTGGTCCTTCTCCAAGGCCAACTTGGTGAACGACGAGTTAAACGACAGGAACGAGTGGCTTTGGTCTGCATTTTGCAAAGTGACTGCGGCTGCCACTTCGTCGGCCGACATTCGCCAGGCTTGGATCTCCTTGGTTACAGATAGAGATTCATCCAGCCTGGTATCAGTGTCATCGTCCCAGTCAGTGGATGGTGGCCTCTGGCCCGTGCCAGCACGCGAGATGAGATTCGCAGCCCGAATTTCGTCGGTCAACTTTCTTATCGCAACATGCACCTGGTCTTGAGACTTTTGCTGAGTCCATAGTGAGCCGCTTCAAGAGTCAGTCATCTGATCCACCAACGGGTTCTAATTTAAAGCGTGTACACACAGTGACAAGGTTATAAGACTGAGTTGAAGAACTTGTGTATACGAGGTGATGTGCGAAATCAGATCGCGAATTACAACCGACTTCAACGTCATGGCAAAGCTCGCTCTGGCCTTATCAATCGGACCCGGTTTGTCGTCGAGTTCTGGCAGCTCTTTCTGCAGCCTATCAAGCGATGAGCGGCATGATTTGAGAATTTGGTAAATGTCTTGGTGGTGCTCTCTTTCAAAGGAAAGCTGATGCGGATGCTGTTTTAGAATTCGAGCCACATTGCGCAACGCAGCGTAAAGGTTGCGAATGGTTTCGTGGAATTCACAGATGCTCGAGGCAATAGCCTTGCTTTCTTGGACGAATTTGCCAGTACCTTCCACAATCTTGCCGGCTATTCCCACCATCTGCAGAGCGAAGGCGGCAATCGAAAGAGGATCCATCGCTGTTGGATTTTGCAGCGCAGCGTTCGACTCTCTCGTTCTCAGTCGCCTGAGCAGCAGCCGCGTCCGTTGATTTCGCGGTAATCGATACAAAGGGGCCTCTGGCGTCGAACGATGAACATGTTATGAAGTTGTGGATGGGCTCGTTGTACGAACGACAAGCATCAGGTGAAGAAGACATGATAGACGAGCAGTCGAGGGTAGGCAGTGAATATCTTCTCCGTCCGTCGATGAGGCAAGTCTGCTGTGTTCCCCGTGATCGACAGATGGTACCCCAAACGAGTCTTACTCGCCGAGACACAAGTCGCTGCCATCGATCTGGGGGGCATAGCCACGCGCGCCATGATTAGACACATCACGATCGCAGGGCAGACTGCTACCGCAGTCTGTGTAACCCAGAGTTCAGCTGGTCCTGCGCTGCGTGGCTGCTTCCTCCTCCATGAATACTTCTCCGAGGCTCTGCCTCTCCCATAAGCAGATGGCATCACTCCGTACTCGACCGGTGTTTGAGCTTCTTCTCGCCCATTGAAACGGCACATAACGCCTCTACACACCGGCTCCACGCGGGGAACCTTGCATTACTGGGGCCTACTCCGTAGCGTAGAGCTGATGCAGTGGCCATATTCCACTTCATCCCGGTTGCCAAGCGTCACCCCGACGTTGTACCCCGAGTCGGTGGCGCAGCGGGACACCAGGCGATGAATGAGATGTTTTTTTTGTTCACACGCAAGACACGGTGATGATAACGGATGCTGGGGGATCTGCAGCTTGCAGCCCCAAACTTCCGCTGTGGACATCCATTGGCTTGGGCAAAGCCACCTTGTAAGTGCTGCCTGCTGCTGTACATCCATTCGCAGCCTCCTCCCGTATCGGGAGTCGAGTACAGGAAAATGAGCGCCTACGGATGAGGTCAGTTGTCGGTGCCCGAGACGAGGCTTCTCCAGGACTTCACAACTTCTAGAATGACACATTGGAATCTCAAGACCCCGTCTCGTTGGCCAAAGTCGGATTCGAGAATTCAGTAGTCTAGGACGTTTCTACTTCGTTCAAGCACTGCCACCGCGGTAAATCTGGGGTCAGTCATCCGAGACTCGTTCCATTGTTTGATAGGATGGCAGGGAGGTGAAAGGATCAGCTTCGCCACCACAGCCCTAAATGTACATGGGGTTCCAGATACCCCCTCGCTTCCTTCTACTCCGCATCTGGCATATACGAGTAGAGTTGTAACGAGGTGATGATCGCTCAACTCGAAGGATGGAGATGACGGACCCGTGCATGGCTACCATCTGGTTGTACGACATCAGCCGAGGAAAGCTTGAGAGACAGGTCTCAGTGAGACGCAGGACGCAGGACTCATCACTCGGACCTATTGGGGTCATGAAGGTCCCCATTCTTGGGCTATGGTTCGTGCCGTTTCGCACGCGGTTCCAAATGACGGCGCCTTTATATGACTGAGCGGCCATGTCCACGTTCACTTATTGTCCGGGATAGGCTTGGGCCGCGTCCGATCTCAGGCCTAAGCTGGCTACTCGTGATGCTATCTATCGTCAATGAGCGTCTATCAATCCCATAACCTCCTGGGACTGTCATATTACCAACGACATGTCTGATATCGATACTCTCGGCCAGGCCGAGTCTCACTCTGGTCATGACGGGACGACAAAACAACAAGCACGCCACCGACATATCAATGACCGGGCGGTAATCGAGAACCCACTCTGTAAGTTCCGTCTATATGAACCCAGACTTTAGATTATACATCCCAGATGCCCAAACCTGCCGAAGAATTCCTCCATAGCTGACCTGAGTCTTCCTCTAGCCCACTTCACCGACGAACAATTAGAAGCAGATGTCACTTCTTTCGCAGAGAGGTATTTGAACGTCGACAAGGGAGCATTGATACGTGCTGCGCGTGTGGCAAAGGACATTAAACTATACGACGAAGTTGCGAGAAACCCCAGCGATGCGGCAGGCAAGGAGCTTCCGGTCCAGCTGACAGTGGAGGAAAAATGCGCACTTGTTCGGGAACGTGATGTTCCATTCAGCGAAAAGGGGATGTGGACCATCATCATCACAGTGTCCCTCGCAGCATTCTTACAAGGTAGGTGAAAAAACCTTGAAGGGTCAATCCCGGCGAAGGGCTGACAAGTCCAAAGGCCATGTGCAAGCATCATTAAATGGCTCGTCTCTTTACGATACAGAATTCGGACTGGACACGACCGCCAAGAGGGACGACGGCAGTCTGACGGGAAGTCATGCTCAGTTGGGAGTCGATGACTGGAAGCTGGGAGCCGCCAACGCGTCTCCGTTCTTATTCGCCGCAGTACTGGGTTGTCCCCTTGCGCTGCCAGTAAATCATTATCTCGGTCGTAAAGGAGGAATGGTGGTGGCTGCTTTCCTAATTCTAGTCAGCTCTCTGGCTTCAGCCTTTGCCACGAACTGGGTGCACCTCTTTGGCATTCGACTATTGAATGGTATAGGTTAGAATATACACCTCCTGTTACGAGATTGACCGAAATGTTAATAGAGAGGAACCAGGTATGGGGCTCAAGGCCGTCAGTACTCCTATCCTCGCTAGTGAAACCGCGGTCGGTTTCTGGCGAGGTACCTCTATTCTCGCATGGCAGCTATGGGTAGCCGCAGGGTTGATGGTCGGATTCGCCTTCAACCTGATATTCGACACGACACAGGCAGACAACAAGCGGCTTACTTTTCAACTCATGGTGGCCGCTCCGACGGTTCCAGCACTTGCGCTTCTAATCTTGGTCATTTGCTTCTGTGAAGAGAGCCCACGGTACCTGATGCGCGTGTCAAGTCCGCATTACGATCCCCAACAAGCCTACGAGATTCTCAAGAAGCTGAGAAACACTGAGCTGCAGGCTCTCAGAGATATCTATCTCGTACACAAGTCCATTGAGCAAGAAGAGGTGCCGGGCGGCGTCGCAAACCTGAAATACATACCAGGGTTCATCTCAACCGTGGTGGGTTTCTTGCGACAATGGAGACAGCTCTTCCTCGAGAGGCGGTTGAGAAACGCATTGATTAGTAGCTCGACTGTGGCACTTGCCCAGCAACTGTGCGGTACGAGAACTCTGCCCAATGGCTAGATGTAGGTGGGGGCTGCGCTGACGTTTTTGAACAGGAATCAACGTGCTGGCTTTCTACTCGGGCACGCTCTTCAGCCGCGCTGGTGCGGAGAAGCGGGATGCCATGTTCTTCAGTCTAGGGTACGGAGCCGTCAACTTCATCTTTGGTCTACCTGCCATTCGAACGATCGACACGCTGGGCAGACGGAAATGGCTGATACTGACTCTGCCCGTGATGGCGCTCTTCATGCTGCTCGCAGGCGTCTCCTTCAAAATAGCCAATCTAGGGGCCAAGGTCCCGGTGGTCGCCCTGTTCATCCTGCTGTTCGCGGCCGCGTACTCCCCCGGCCTGGGACCCATCCCGTTTACCTACGCGTCGGAGAGCTTTCCGCTATCGCACCGCGAAGCAGGGGCCGCGGTCGCCATCGCGGTGAACCTGGGCTTCGCCGGTCTGCTTTCCGTGTTCTTCCCGCGGATCAATTCCGGGCTGGGCGATGGCGGCTCGCTCTACCTCTTTGCGGGGCTGAACGTCCTGGCCCTGGTCATGGTCTTTTTACTGCTAGAGGAGACAAAGAGGCGGAGCCTGGAGGACCTAGACCTGGTGTTCGCGGTGTCGAAGCGGCGGTTCATCAGGCATCAGGTCGTCGAGTACCTGCCGTGGTTCTTCAAGCGTTACGTCCTGCGGAGGCGCGAACACAAGCCGAGTTTGTACATTGATCTAATATGGGGATCTGGGGGCGACGAGGAGGAGCGGACGCGGGTGAGAGATCCGAGCGGGATTGCAGGGAGAAGAGATAGTTCCGAGTCGGACGGGGACAGCACTCACGCCTAGGTTGAGGTTGTGTGGAAATGGATGGATTTGGGGTTTTCAACAACGTTGTGGCGGAGTTATGAAAGCGGGAGAGGGGAGGGTGGTTTCCTATGAGCTCTTTTGGCGTGAAATTGGCCCCTACATCCCATCAACTTCATGAGTAAACGAGTGAAGATGTCGTAGAGTTGTTTGGTGGCAAAGATACCTGGCGTTTGAATAATTTTGAAAACAGCATCGTTATACGCGAGAAAACCAAGGCAACAGTAAACAATCACAAGTCTCAAGATACGTCGAGTTGTTCATAGTGTGGCACATGCTAGGCATTTGGGCGTTCCCGTGTGCGTGTAAGTATTCAGGTGGAGGGGATCTTACTCCGGAGCCAACGGGCCGTCTTGACCCACCTCATTACCGTCGATGCTCCGGATATTTGGCGGCGTCAGCCCGGAGTTCAAGCGAGAGCCGACGCCGCCGCGGCCCCTCCGCCTGACCCGCTAGAGTCTCCAGGGATGGGCTCCCATTGGCTCCGGGGTGGAACACGAAAACGAGCGAGGGTGGCAGGTGGGCAGTCACGTAGACGCTTTCCCACTTCACGCTCCATGATCCGTCGCCAGACATGGCGGACCGGGGCTCTGCAGGGCGTTCAGATGGAGCCGATTTAAGCAGTTAGGCATGACTTTTTCTGTCTTTGTTTAAAAATCCAGGACTATCTGCTGGTTTCCGATCCCAAACCGGTAGTGGTTCGCTGTTTCTTCCCCTAATTTTCTGTGACTTGCTTGCTTTGTCCTTGAACTCAACTCGAAGCCACCAGTTCTGTTGTTCAACAGCTTGATTACTGCCCGACAGGGGGGAGGCACTGGTAGTCGCATAAGGGAGAGGTCCCCGAAGGATTTAGAGCTTGGCGGTCGCTAAAGCCGTGTGCTGGGCGAGATAAAGCACCTCCACTCGTCGACTGACATTGCACATCCCGCTAATCAGGGTACCCCGTCAGGACGTCATCGAGCCGTCCCAATTATTCCAATCTCGGACCTTTGGTGACCCGTCCAGTCCGCCGTCTTCGCTCGGTCGGTCGGTCGGTCAGTCTTGGGTGTTCTCCTATCTCGAAACCCGCAAGACTGCTTTCTCCCAACCTTCCAGGACATCGTCATTCCATCTTGGCGGCAGAGCAAACGAGAAGCACCGCCAAACCACAAGAACACAACCCCTTACCATGTCTTCATTACGATTGACCATCGAAGACGGCCAGTTCCGCGATGGCTACGGTAGGCAAGTCGTGCTTCGAGGCCTCAACGTCGCCGCCGACGCCAAGCTCCCCAGCGAGCCCGACCAGCCTTCGCATATCGGCAACGACTTCTTCGATGGCGACAATGTCAAGTTCCACAACCGTCCTTTTCCCAAAGAGGAAGCTCATGTCCACTTCTCGAGGATAAAGCGCTACGGCTACAACACCATCCGCTACGTCTTCACCTGGGAGGCCATCGAAGCCGCCGGTCCGGGACGATATGATGAGGAATGGATCCAGCATACGATTGAGATCCTGAGGATAGCGAAAGAGTACGGATTCTACATCTTCATGGACCCCCACCAGGACGTGGTATGTCTGACTGCTCCGTCACACCGTGTGGTTTTCGAATACTAACGGATCTAATAGTGGTCGAGGTTCTGTGGTGGTTCTGGCGCCCCCATGTGGACTATCTACGCCTGCGGCCTCAACCCGCAGAGCTTCTCCGCAACCGAGGCCGCGATCGTGCATAACACATACCCGAAGCCCGAAGAGTTTCCCAAGATGATCTGGTCGACAAACTACTGGCGCCTCGCAGCCGCGACAATCTTCACCATGTACTTTGGCGGCAGGGATTTCGCACCAAAGTGCATCATCAACGGCATCAATATCCAGGACTTTTTGCAGGGCCACTTTGTCGCCGCCTGCGCGCACCTTGCGAAGCGCATACACGAAGCCGGCGACCTCGAAAACGAGGTCGTCATCGGGTGGGAAAGCATGAACGAGCCGGGCTGTGGTCTGGTCGGGTACCAGGATATCGCCGTCATCCCCAACGCGCAAAAGTTGAAGAAGGGATCGTGCCCGACAATCTGGCAGACTCTCCTGACTGGATCCGGCCGCGCCTGTGAGGTAGAAACGTGGGACATGGGTGGGATGGGCCCGTACAAGGTCGGCCGCTCGCTGATTGATCCCCACGGCGAGATGGCTTGGCTGCCCGCTGACTACGACGACTCGAGATACGGCTGGAGGCGAGACGAGGGTTGGAAGCTTGGGGAGTGCATCTGGGCTCAGCACGGTATCTGGGACACCAAGACCGATACCCTGGTCAAGAAAGACTACTTTTCCAAGAACCCCAATACCGGGAAGACCATCGACCACCCGGAGTTTACTAATACGTATTTTATGGACTCGTATCGTCTATACAGAGACGCCATTCGGCCCATCCACAAGAATTGCATCATGCTGATGCAATATCCAACACTCGAGCTACCACCCCAGATTAAGGGCACTGCAGACGATGATCCGATGATGGCATTCTCTCCGCATTGGTACGATGGTATCACTCTTATGACAAAGCGCTGGAACAGAGTATGGAACGTGGACGTCGTAGGCGTACTGCGTGGGCGATACTGGCACGAGGCGCTTTCTGTCAAGGTCGGTGAGACTGCTATTCGAAATTGCTTCAAAGATCAGCTTGCATCATTGCGGCAAGAAGGTCTGGATAGGATGGGCAACCATCCATGCGTTATGACAGAATTCGGTATTCCATACGATATGGGTAACAAGAAGGCGTATAAAACGGGTGATTATTCGGATCAGTCAGCCGCCTTGGATGCCAACTACTTTGGTGCCGAAGGTTCGGGTATGGAGGGCCACTGTTTGTGGGTTTACGTCGCAAAGGTAAGCATCTCATCTCTCAAAAGCGATCACATGCCGGCTAACGTCCTTATAAGAATACACATGAGCATGGCGATCTCTGGAACGGCGAGGATCTGTCAGTCTTTTCACTAGACGACAAGACACTACCCATTTCACCTCTCCCTCGCAGCCCATCACCCAACCCGTCGTCAGACCTCAAGCGCAATTCCATAAGCAGAGACGTCCCCGACGAGTCGACAGTCACGCCGGAAAACCTTCAGAGCACAATCACGAACCCGTCGATCTCATCCGCGCCGTTTAAGGACCCAGAGCTGACCAACGCGCCCGGCCTTCGCGCCGCCGAGGCCTTTGTGCGGCCGTCCCCCGTCGTCGTTGCCGGCGACGTCCAGGAGTACGGCTTCGACTTGCGCAGCTGCACGTTCACGCTCAAACTCAAGGCCGCGGCGCCTCCGTCCGAGACCGCGCCGACGGTGGTGTTCTTGCCCGAGTTCCATTACCCGCAGGACAACTGCACAGTCGAGGTATCGTCGGGCAAGTGGGCGATCAGCATGGACGATGACGAGGGTCCGCTGGTGCAGAAGCTCAAATGGTGGCACGCGGACGGGGAGCAGACGCTTAGGGTCACGGGGCTGGTGAGGCAGCACAATGTTGTGGAAGGGTCCGAGGAGGATATGGGATACCTGGAGCAGTGCCAGAAGAATTACGCCAACTGCAGCGTAATGTGAGAGTGCGTTGTGGCTTCTTTTGCCGGGACAAGAGTTGTAGTCCTCCGAAATTATACGAACAGGGCATGCAAGCCCAATGGTGTGATGGTCAAGAGGTGCTTATTACAAACATTGTATTTTGTGTTATATACAGGAAGGCCGGAGGATTGTGGTGCTTTCAAGGCACCCCTCTGGCTGTCAAGGAGTTAATGGAGAACTTTTTATTTTGTTTTATTTTTAAACACAGTGTTCCGCAGTTATCCTTCACTCTTTTGCTAACTGCTCGTTCTACATGGCTGTGTGTATGATGATGAGTGGCCTCACCTTTTCCCGAATCTATGAAGTGTCCTGATTAAGTGAGTGAGGCAATACGAGCCGACATCCTGCGGATCCGTCCCATGTTTTAGACTACTCTAGCAAGACTGGGTCTCGATGACACGCATGTTGTCGAGCTAACTTTGCGCTTAGCTATTACTTGGCCCCCTAACTAATCTTGGCAGCAGGTACAGTAAGGCAGTTTGCATTTAAACTTTCTCGCTGGTGTCCACCGGGACGTCTCATGCTGCTGATGCAGCGTTGACGTGCGTTTGCGTCGGCTCTCGGTTGTGGTTCGTGCACCCGGCGGCGGCGACATGGAGGCCCGTAAAATTGGTTTGCCGGTCTCTGGCAAGGGTGAACGGTAGTTGTCTAGCTGAAGGTTTGCTAAACCGTTGAAACTTTGGCTACTTCGCTTGCCTCTGTGTAGTTCTTTCTTTAGTAGCGAATTTCCTGAAGCTATTTGGAGAGAGTTTGTGTGGATTTTTCATCAAGTGTATGTTCAAATGTGTGGTTTTGAGATGGCCGTGGACGGTGGCGGTGGCCAGTAGAGCGTACAGCGGGTGAGCGGTTCTCACAAAGTATCTAGTAAAAGACCCCGTCACGATGCTGCCAGCTCGCGATATGAGGTAATCGAATGGGGTTGGGAGATCTCAGGGGAGTGTTAGAGTCGTATCATGGAAACAGAAGAACCTGATTGCAGCACACGTATGTCTCGTCGATGACCTGGATGTTCGTGGACGTTGGTTTCAGTGGTGGGGGATGACGTCGACCAGCTGGGCAGTTTGGCCGGCGTTTGACGAACGGTGCCGGTGAGGAGATGATAATAGTAGATGCTCTAAGTGAGGTAAATATGGATTTCAGTACGGAGTATTTGGCCGTTGAGAGGGATGGATGAGCTGTGCTGGGCGACATGATTATAGGGCTGGCTGGCTGAGAGGTGAGGTACGCGAGTGGTTCTTCTTAGTGAGACACTGATGGATACTATAAGCACCTAACTTTAACAGTGATGTCGACTGAAGATTGCCGGCGCAGACTCGGGTTTCCTTTGAAGGTCGAGGCTGAGAACGTTCAAAGGTGATCGACCTATGATCCTGCGGGACCGGGGGTCGGGATTCAGGCCGGCCTGGGGTGGAGTCATTTGCGGCAGGCTGTCCGTACCTACCGTTGAAATGACATCTAGATTTCCTCCCCCCATTCTAGGGTTAGAAGGGCGAGAGGCACCGCAGACGCTAAACCGGGAAAGGGAGGACGAGGGGTCGAGAAAGAGCGGGAGAGATTGTGCTGGCGCTTGTCGGATTCTGGCGAATGAGACGTCGAGTCAAACCGGGCGGCTGGTTGCATTTTGCGACAATGGCGGTTCACTCACCGGTGCGTCGGTCTGCCGGCGGGAGGTGGAAGGAGCGCTTGTGCATCGTGCTGCTGTATCCGTAAGAGCTGAGGAATTGGCCCTGGCTGCTGCGAGTCGTCTCGGAAGAGACTTGCTGAGAACGATGCTGAGATTTCCGATATGCTGTATTTGTAATTGACACTTGGGCATGTAAGTGGCACGCAGCCGATTGAGCGAAGATGAGCAATAGAGGTACCTTACTCCAGCATGCCGCATCTGATAAGGTAGTTGTGCATACATACAGCAAGCCCCTTTCTGTGTATTTGAGAAATGATTCTTTGTTTCCATTGAAACCTACGGATACAACCGAGTGATGAAATCTCGCTCAACTAGTTCAATTTGGAAAATGTTGTCCAAAGGGCGGGGGGGCCAGGTTAAAATGAGTTTGTTCGTGTTAGAGAGGTAGGAGCGCGAGGTGGGCACCCGCTACCCGGGCCCCCTGCAAACCTGGAAGGCCCAAATGAAACAGGCGGGGCCCTGCGTCGGGTCGCGGGCAGGTAGGTGGTCTGGGTCTAGCTACCTTCTCGGGGAGTGGGTGTGTCTTACCTTTTGAATCCTGTGCTGAGGCTGGAACTGGGTTTGGCGAGCTGACTTTGGGGAGTTGGAGCAGAGTACCTAGAGCCCCTCAACCTGGACGAACCTGATGGATCTGTACGAAAAAGACGCGACTTCACCTAGGTAGGTAGCTCAGTAAGGTATCTAAAGCTGTTACATTTGGTAGTGAGGACGTACCTTGGGTGCCTATTTTGTATGCTTCGAGGAAGGTGTATCAATCAGGCAGGCAAATCCCTTCTTGACCAATGGTCTGCGGGGTGCTTCAATCTTCTTTTGGTTGCACTGCGCATGCGTGACTTGGCCTCTGCTGCCAGTACCTAACAAGATAATTATTACATTGCCACTCCTTCGACTTGAACAACACACCACGACATAGAAACATTGTCTTTGATTACATTCTACAAACCGATTCCGACCCGTTCAAATCCCGACGACTCGGCGACCCTCCCCAGGTCCTCACATCTCTACCCGTAATTGCCTCTTTGTCTCATCAAAAACTGCGCCGAAGCTCACACAATATTCTTTGCCGGCCAAGGTAGTTGGAACTTGCGAGTCGCACTCTGCCATCCTGCGCAAAGGTCGTTGCCGCAGCCCCTCGTCACATCTTCACGTTGCCTTCATTGGCCCGGAGATCTGCACGGCACATCCGCCCCCGCCAAAGCTGCGTGGGATAACGCACGCCAGAGCCGAAGCCAACGTCCTCATCTGCGCCAGTTTCGACCAGTCTCATCCCATCTGCTCTGCTGCCGCTGGTGGTACCTAGTTGTACAGATACCCTGCCGACACTAGCACAAAGACTTAGACGCACCTCGTCGCGGCCCAGCCTCCAACCTCCAGCATCACATCCACAGCAGCTCCCTGGGGCTTGCTCTCAAGCGCGCTACTCTGTACTGTCTGCTCCGTGGGTGTGTCTTTACTGTCTGGTCTGCCTCTGCACAACCTAGGTGCCTTGCCTATCCACATCCGTAAGCTGAAAGACATTCGAACGGCTGTTACCTTACTTTCACATACCACCCACCCCTCTCCAAAGTCTCCATTCAGTCGTCCTTGTCTTCTTCTTTCCGCATTCCTCCAACCTGACGAATTCCTCCAGAGATTCCTAGGACGCCCAAGAGAGTCAACTCCCAAAGCAGCTGCTCGCTAAGACGACCACCACGATAGTAGGCATAACGTCCCGGTGCCAATACAGCGACGGTCGCCGCCTTACCGCAACATGACTACGGTCTGAAGGCCCGCCCGCGCCCACCAGCCCACCAGCCCACACCACCACCCCCTGCCATGTGCCGCGTACCCATACCATCCATACCTGGCATACCATGAGCACCAGCTCGCGCCAGCGCTCTGCGACCAGATCTGATACCCACGACCGAAATTCGAGCCCATTCCCATCTGTGCCTCGATCCAGAGACGAAATACACAATCTCGACGGCCTCGTCTTTAACGTCAACGACTTGCCCAGCCATACCTCGACGACCACAACCACACCCAAGATCCCGTCTCAAAGTCTCAACGGTAAGGGCGCTCTCTCGCCGTATCCTCCGCCGAGGAACCCCAACTTTCTCTCCGCCAGCGGTCTTCGTCCGAGGGCCTCGACTGCGAGCTCCGCCCCGACTACTCCTCGACTCGGGCTCGATCCCGCAAGGCCAGCTACCAGAGCTGGCCCGCCTCCCCCGTCGGCAATGTATCAAAACACCCAACGACATGCCTCGTCGGCCGATCCCTCAAGACCATTCCAGGTCCCTCCTCCACCGCCGCCCATGTCGCCGCCCGTACAAGGCCAAATGAGCAACATGATGTCGATACCTCCTCCACCCCCACGATTCCCCTCTGCTCCTGGCGCAACGGGAGGCAGTGGGATGATGCTCCCACCGCCGCCAGGCCCACCGCCTGGAAGCGCAATGGCTGGTCAGGCGCCATGGCACGGCGCCTTTGGGCGCATGTACGATGGTCGTGGCGGCTTCAACATGCCACCTCCCCCGCCGGGACAACACCAGGCCTATAACCCAAAGTTGCATGCGCAGGTTGCGACGGGCACGACATTGTCGATACCGCCTCCGCCTCCACCGAACGAACATGTCATGTCTGCGACCTATATACCACAAGGCGACACATACGGCGAAGGGGTTGGAATACCTGGCTTGGGCGGCTTCGACGAAAATGCCACATTCTCGGCAACCTCCCAGAGCTCATGGCCTACCAACAGCCAGACCAGTGGCGATACAGCAATGACTACACCACAAGACGACATGTCAGGAGGGAGGGACAGGTTGTACACCCAAGCAATGCACAGCCGTGGCATGTCAACGACCTCGAATGCCACTACGACTACCTCCAGCATCCACCCAGAGCTGGTGGCGCAATGGCCGTTGGACAAGGTGTTACTGTGGCTGGCTACAAATCAATTCTCCAAGGACTGGCAGGAGACTTTCAAGGGACTTAACCTGCATGGTGCTCACTTCCTCGAGCTCGGTATGATGCATGGTGGTCGGGGAAACTTTGGTATGATGCACCAGCAAGTGTACCCGAGGTTAGCCGTCGAGTGTACAAACAGCGGGACAGGTTGGGATCAGCCGCGGGAGCGAGAAGAAGGAAAAAGAATGCGACGTCTCGTAAGAAGCATCGTGACCGGCCGGCCGGTCGACCCGTCCAAAGTCTCGTCGCATGGCCGGAAAGGGTCCGTCAGCCACAGCAATAACTTACCTAGCGCTGGGACGGATATAGCAGAATCTCCCAGCGTGGGTATGATTACCCGTGTGGGTGAACACCCAAAGACTGATGGACGGCAGACGCCTATCAAAGCGCCAGGGCCTGGTTTTGGCGGACGTCGATATTCGCAAACAAGATCGACGACAATGCCGACTCCGAACAGCACCATGAGTTCAGATTCAAGTCATAGGAACATCTTGAAGCAAATTGATGTTGATGGAACCCGCCGGCAAAGCCCAAATGCCAGCGAGTCCGGCGAGGGCACGTTCCGTCCACCCCCCTTACGGACCGACAGCCCAAACGGCAGTCCAAATCCTCAGAGTGCATCACTGTTTCCTTCTTCCGCTGGAAACCTGTCAGCCTCTCCACATTCAACCAAGTTTGGACACAGGTCGAGAAATAGCACAGACTCTGTGTCTTCCAACGCTGCCATTTACGGGTCGGGTATCCCACCCGAAGCCACTCAAATGCTGCGTAGTGGGATGAACATTGCAGATATAATTCAAGCCACCCGAAACGGCGAACCTAGGCGCCACGGTCAGGATGGAGGGCGTCCGTCACCGCAGGAGTCCACCGGTGACCGTTCAGCGGGTACCGAGCCTCCATCTTCTGCTAAGGATTCTAAGAGCTTCCTCAGCTTCTTGTCGAGGAAGAATAAGCAAAAGAAGGAAGACGGCTTTCCAAGTCCTGACGATATGGAATCGCCAACCTCTCCAGCACTCAGCTTCAAGCCTCATTCCTTTGGCTCCCGCTTTGGAAACAATAGCGAAGTATCTCTGGATATTCGGCCTGGATCCAGCTTTGACGTTCATGAGAAGGACACGGCCAAGTCTAGGCGTCCTGGCCCGAACAGAATGTTTGCACTGGCCACCATGGACGGATATAATTATCGTATGTGCGACATTACTGAGGTCGAGTCGGCCATGGACCTTCGCCTCATCATCTGTGGTAATTTGGGTTTGATGGATGCCACAAATTCTCAGATTTTCCTCACTGAGCTTGGCAAATTCAACCATGAGAACCCTCTCGATGACCAGAAACTCCTGAATAATCGCAAGCATAGGGCCGACGCGACGGGAACCCTCAAATTCTTCATTCGTCAAGGCGGAAATGCACCTCAAGGCCCTGGCCACGCTAATGGCAACCCAACACATACATCACTCGATGAGGAGGCATACAACCGACTGAACGGCTTGTCGCGGACAAGGTCTAGCTCTTCTCCGCCAACGTCGCGACAAAATACCATGACAGGCGAAAGGGTGGATGACAAGATGCTTGCCCAAGAAGCAAACGAGTATCGTGCCGAGATGGAGCGAAAGCAGCGCGAGTACCTAGAAAAGAGGCGCAAAGTTGCTGGCTCCGGTAATACGCCAGAGAGCGCTACTACGCCGTATGGTATTCACGGCAGAACCGTCGACTTTGATCAACCACGCCAGTCGCCATACGAGGACAAGAAGCCGGAAGTGCTGTTTCCCGTACGGAAGCCTCCGGCGCCGCCGAGTGACCCGTCAGCAACCTTGCTGAAAGCAAACTCGTTAAGTAGGAAGACGGGGCACTCAATGCGGACATCTGCTGATGGTGCTCCTGCGCCGCGCCGGCCCTCGACTCTCTTTGAGGACATGGAGCTCCCCGGTCAGAACGGAGACCGGAAGAAGAAGTCTTCGAGCCAGCCTGTCGCCGGGATTGGTGCAGCACTTGTGGGTATGGGCAGAGGCCTCGGCGCAGTTGGTGTTACTGCCAACCGGATGTCCAGGTCGCCCAACCGAGTGTCATCGCAACCAGCTTTAGGCAACGAATACTCAGACCGAGGTAAGGGAGCTATTTCATCTGTTGACTTTGGAAAGTCGTTTTCGGGCCGAGAAAGCCCTCAATCGGCGTTGTCTGGCTCACCCGGCACTCTGACATGGAGTCGCGGGAACATGCCCTTCTTTGTGCCTGACTACTCTCCCGAGGGTACTCCGACACCGAGGAGGCAATCTGAGAAAGGAATGGCAGCTAAAGCAAAACAAGCAGTACACAGAGTTGTTTCGCGAGAAATCAGCCCCAGCTCCATGAACCCGCCCCAAATCCCTCCGAGTGCACCACCCCAGCCTCATCGTCGCAAGTCTCATGGGCCGGACTTTGATTTCCTTGAAACAGAGGTCAGCTTTGAGAAACCAGCTCCACCACCCGCGCCAGAACGAGGTGATGATTCAGGGGACGACTCGGATGACGGCTTGTTCGCAATTCCGATTGCGGCTGCCAAACCCAAACCGACAAAGATTACTCGCATCTTTGATGGCGACGATTCGCCTGACGAATCGACCGATAGGCGGCCAAACTTGACTGTGAACACGTCTAGATCTAAGGGAAAACAGCTTTCAGTGTCGTTCACCTCTCCCAAGTCGTTGGGCAGTGGCAATAACAGAACCCCAGAAGGTGAGGAGGAGGATGCTCTCATGAGTGCGAGGAGCGGTAAGAGTTCACGCAGAACTCCAAACACGCCCGGTTCTGAGGGTTGGGAGTCGGAGGACAGCAAATTGAGCAGGAGGAAGTCGTTCGTTGAGAAGGATGTATGGGCCAACCGTCCGACCACTGACGCCCTCATCAACAACCTCGACGATTTCTTCCCCAACTTGGATCTTGATCAACCCGTACTTGAAGAGGGCGAAGCGGAAGCCAACCCTCCGTCTCCCATTGCTGAAGGAGAGGAGAGGGAAGCCTCTAAACGTCCTGCACCACCTCAGTCACCACCGAGTCTTCGTGCGGCTATTTCCAACAATCGATCGTTCTACAACGACAACGACACACTTGGATCGGATGAGTCAACTCTCAAGGCGCTTGAGCGCCCTGTGTCGGTCGCGTCGGTTGCACAAAGGAGTGTTCGACGCTCGGGCGGTCTGGGCCGGATGAAATCCATTCGTGAGGTTGCCCGCGGCGCTCACGAGGCTAACAAGCGGTTCACCACGACGACAACGACACAACCTGGCCAGTCTACTCAGAATACATCAGCACTCATGAGGAGAAAGAGCACAAAGATGTTCAACGCCAACATTGTGCAAATTCGGCCCGATCAGCGAGGCAGTATGGTTATGCCGCAGATTCCCCAGGACACCATTCCCAAGCGTCAGACCACGTTTCGGTGGTTCAAGGGTCAACTCATCGGCAAGGGTACATACGGTCGTGTCTATCTCGGTATGAATGCTACGACTGGAGAGTTTTTGGCTGTCAAGGAAGTCGAGGTCAATCCCAAAGCGGCACAGGGCGACAAGGCCAAGATGCGTGAATTAGTGGCCGCTCTCGACCAGGAGATCGAAACCATGCAGCATCTCGACCACGTCAACATTGTGCAATACCTTGGATGCGAGCGTAAAGAGACCTCCATCAGTATCTTCCTAGAGTACATTTCTGGTGGCAGTATTGGGTCTTGCTTGCGCAAGCATGGCAAGTTTGAGGAGTCTGTTGTCTCGTCGCTTACCCGGCAGATGCTTTCTGGTCTTGCGTATCTTCACAGAGAAGGTATCCTGCATCGTGACTTGAAGGCCGACAACATCTTGTTAGACCTCGACGGGACTTGTAAGATTTCGGATTTCGGTATCTCAAAGAAGACGGACAACATTTACGGCAATGACAAGTCGAACTCGATGCAGGGCTCCGTTTTCTGGATGGCACCAGAGGTCATCCGCTCTGAGGGTAAGGGATACAGTGCCAAGGTTGACATCTGGAGTTTGGGTTGCGTCGTCTTGGAGATGTTCGCTGGTCGACGACCCTGGTCCAAGGAGGAAGCTGTAGGTGCCATCTACAAGATTGCCAACGGCGAGACACCGCCTATTCCTGATGAGGTTCGGGAAACAATCAGTCCGTTGGCCATCGCCTTCATGTTGGACTGTTTCACTGTGTAAGTCTAACTACAGATAATGACCGAAAACATGACTAACCTCCGACAGAAACCCACTGGAGCGGCCTACAGCAGATGTCCTGCTTTCTCAACACCCATTCTGCGAATTGGACCCCAACTACAACTTTTTCGATACGGTATTGTACTCCAAGATACGAGGCAAAGACGTTTAGAAGAGGAGAGTTGTGAGGGGTCAAAAGAGCTCCCGTTGGTGAGAAAAGCAAAGAGGAAACGTGGGTGGCGGAGATCGTGTTAGGGCGATATTTCTTGGGTGGGATTCGTCGTGTCAACACTTGTTTTGGGACGCTCGTTGATCGTTGTAGCGATGGCGCAAGGACGGACTCATGGGGCTCAATGTTTTTTTCCGCAGAGCGTATTCCTACGTAGGATTCATCCGCTTGTGGTATACTTATTTAAGAAGAGCGCGCTCGTTGAGAAGCGCGGACTACGCCTGGGATTCGGGGATGGCGTTTTATATATCTACCAGGCCAGTAATCACAATTGAAACGGGCAAGATAAGTTTCATGGCGCGCTTGCTCTACACGATACTGGCTCCTGGCGTGATTTTTCCGACTTAAATAGCTTCCAGGTTCTACGAGTGTAAGTAATAGTCTTATGTTGCAAAATCAGGCCGGTTTCTTCAACTTGGTGTTGTTGCGGACATTAATGTAGCCCTGTTTGCCGCCTACTTTTCCTTTCTGGAAGATGTAACGGCTTCATGTTGACTCTACGAAGGATGAGAGGCGATGTTATTGTTGTCCTTCTCAGGATGTTGACCTGAAGTGCGACAGATTCAATCTTATGAATACCCGACATAAGATAGTAGCACCATGAAGCGTATTTGCCGTACCTCTCGAGACTGTGACACCCTATTCGACAGTGCCTACGTAGTCGTATATGAACGGTCACGGAAGAGGGATGGAGGGTGTTGAACAAAGCTTAGCAAGTGGTGGGAATCTGGTCGACAGTAAGTATAGATCAGGTTCACAAAGTGCTCTCTATTCATATAGAGTCGGCATTTCCAAGGCCTGCTGTTATTATGGCAAAAGAGTTGCTGATTCGACCGACGGCTTTGTTCGTTCACCATGACCCTTGTGTATATAAGGCTCGCTTGATGTGCCTCTTACGTCTGTTTCGGCCCTTTAGAGCCTTTCTTGGAGGAAATGATCGTCCTTCTTATATGCGACAGGTCCAGCACAAGTTGGACATGCATCCTTGGGAACTCGGGACTTTCTTAGTACCTAGATTAGCAAATAACCCAGCTATTGTGAATTTCAATGTTTATTCTTTTTTTCCCCGTAGAATCACCCACAGTAGACCAACTCTTCAAATTGCTTCCTGGAGATCGGCTTGATTGGACGATTGACTACAGGACGGATTTGATGCATGGGAGCTTCCGTGTGAGAAATCACTCTCCTTTTGATCTTGTTTTTGAACTTTCCTTTACTTGCCCCTTCTGCTCTGCTTTTCCAAGGCTCATCAGCTGATGTGCTCCATATGTTGTCTCCCGAAAACTGAATGGTTTGAAGATATGGCAAGCATGACGAAAAGAGTTTGCCGAGACGTATGTGGTTGAGAAACAAAATCTCACCCGTATACATTCAAGCTAATTACGTACGTGGAACGAACAATGTCAGAGTGATGCAGAGGAAGCACCACTTACAACAGACGGTTGATAATGAACAAGATCCAACAGACTCAACTACACCTTGAGCAATCTGCTGCCAGACTACCTGAGGTGGATTATCACAGCACCTTTGATGGGTCGATACCAAGTCGCCAAAAGGTCTGTAGTAGGTTGTATGTAGACCGTATGATGTCCAATCGAGGCGAGAGGCGCGCGGGCAACTTGAATTGGGTAGTAGGATAGGCCATCGAGTCATTCATTGGGCCTTGAGGCTACTCTAATCACAGGCTTGCATCGTCTTATGGTTTTGAGAGACACCAAGAACCCTCAAGCGTAGATCAGTCTGCTCTCTCGTTGGCCCGTGTGGCGCAGAGCCACCTTGTTGGTTTGGGAGAGATGGTAGGGAAGACTCGAGTTGCCCGTCGTATCTCTAGACGTGAGTAATACTGGAGAGGGAGAGAGAGTACAGAGGTCGCAGAAGGTCTCGAGTTTGCGTCAACTCGTAGCACTCGAGCAAGCGGGTGACGATCAAGACCGGAAGAATTCTGTCTTGCTTGCCAGGTATTCGGACTACCACATTGTCAAGGGGGAAAAAGGCCGAGTCGTACGGCAATAGTACCCAGCTCGAGTCATCCCATACCGACGTGATAAGCTATAATCTAGCAGGGGCATCCACATCGGCTGGGTGAACTTGCGGGACTGTTCCCGACAGTTCCCCATGGGGGGCGGGGGCTCCGATACGATGCCTCGCGTCTCCCGTTTTCTGTCGGCCAACAACGTGACGACTGACGAGATAACGCCGTGACCCGTCATCGCTCCGTCGAGCCACCGCGCTCAAAAGGCGGGCCTTTATCCTTCTCCTGGCCGCATCTTGGTCTAAAGCTGCGGTTTGAGAGCTACCTGTTGCCATAGCAGTTCCGTGGTACTATATCTCCCCTTGATCCCACTCTGCGTCAGAAAGCGGGCAACCTTCTATTTCATTTGATATGAAAACATGCACCCGACTCAACTTTCAAATCAGCTACGTCGTCAAATCAAAACACATTCTCATCAACCATCCCAGAATTCTAGAAGCCGAGGACCAAATGCCCCCCTCTCCGTCCGTCCCGTTCTACCCAAAAAAGGCAAAGAGTGGGTCAAATCACGCGTTGGCATGTCTTCCCGTCCACTCGCTTGCGCAGTCTCCTGCGCGCTCGCCTCTGCACGGCGCCGTTACACTCGCCCACGCCCTCGGTTCTCCAATTCGTGACCAAAATGAGCCCAGGTCTCAAAAAAATCGAACGAGGTTCGCGTGAGGGGAAACCTGTCATTACCCTACAGCCCGGGGAAAAGGGAAAAAAAATTAATTGAATGGGAGGAAGGGATTACTTAATCTTTCCAACGACATCCCATCCAACTCCAACATCGGGCGCGCGTGCGGATGCACATCACGATACCTACCACTAATCCCGCAATACGGTGGATATGAAAGACCGCCATTGAAACGGTGATGGAAAGGGGATGGCTCAATCGATCGGCAAATCCATGATGCCATTACGCCAGTGGAGCCTCGAGCAGGCCAGAAATCCAATCCCGCAGCGGCCAGACTGTCGAAACCTTCACCATTGTACACTGGACCCGCAGAGCTGATCCCGAAAGGGGGCGAATAAACGGAAGGGGGGGAAGGATCGTGGAAGAGGGAAGGTGGGCACGCAACGAAGACAGATACCCGCGATAAGAGCAAGTTGCACTTTCTCTTTTGTCTGCTCGGATGAAACGGTGCTGATTGTTCGCGCTTGTCTCGTTTCCAAGTGGGAGCCGTCCCCTGATGGTCGGTCAGGCAGGCAGGCAGGCGCCTTACCACCCTGACGATTATGATCGAGATCGGGAGGGAGGCACATGCTCAACGAGAGGGATTGATCTGATGAGGCAGAGAAGGGAAAAAAAGAAAAAAAAAAGTCAATTGCGAGACTCAAAGGTTCTGATGGTCATTCACGTTCACATGCGTTATCCGATTTCATCTGGAGTTTTTTTTTTTTTTATCCTTTGGCTTTCTTGAAGCTTCCTCAAGGCTCCGTCAGGCATGTGTCAACAAGCTACGACGGCGAAAGTTTTCGTTGCGGTTTGAAGGGGGCATAAGGAGCGGGGGGGCCTACCAAAACAAACGGATACAGCCCGTCGGACGCACGACTCGGAGCCAAGCTTCGACGAGAAGGACATACGTTGAGTCGAGCGGAGGCGGAGACTCGGAGACCGAGCTTCCCTCCCCTTGCTAGACTGGGACCAAGCCAATGTTGGCAGCGTCAATGCCAGCAACGAAGTGAAGAGCGGCCTCTGTTGTCCAGCCGAGACTAGAGTAGTCACGATGCTCAAGTGAGAAGAGGGAGTGTGAACAGGAGATGCAAGAGCGGGGGTGCGAAGCGCCATCAGCTGTCTCTTTCTTCTATCGACACATCCAGCGGAGTTGCGCGTTCAATGGTGGTAACTACCCTCAATACTCGTGTGGCATCATCATCGTCTACGACAGCAAGCGGGCCTCAGGATAGGGAGAATCGAACGGGCGGGAGGAGATCCACTTCCGCATTCAATGGAGAGGGTGAAGTCACTGAATCGAACCTAGCCGTGAGCGAGCCCAGCAGAGAGTGAGAGGCGCAGGCAGGATAGGGCAGGATGACACGGGGTGGTGCGTGATGGCTCGTGGGAAAAAAAAATAACCCCATGGGGATGGATGCTGGCTTCCCGCCGCCAGGAACGGGACACACCCGCAAAAACCTACCGTGGTTGCCTAGGTGGCTCGAGTGAAGCTCACCCCAATTCTCATCTCACATTGGCCAATTCACCTCGACAGGTTCTCGGAAGCTTCAAGCTCTCGTCTTCCCCAGAGTGGAGATGGAAGTGCCTCGATGAAAGCTCTCGGGCGGTGAATTTTGCTGGTTGCCGAGACGCTGCGGCTCGAGATTATGGAGAATTTTTGTCACGAATCTCACGATACTTTGCACATTGCCCGGAATTTCATCAATTACCTCACATCAAGTCATCAAAGTCGGTGATCATGAGTTTGAGGTTTGTAGTATTTTTACAGAAAAAATTGTATCAGGGCCAGGAGCCACGGGGGTAGGCTGGCTGGAGCAAAAGATGGGGAGATGCAAAACTTTTTCGCTGGTAAGAGTAGTGCGTTACCTCGTCCCTGCCACAGACCAATTTCCATCTATACAACACAGCAGAGCCGTGCGGTCTATGACCTCTAATCGTCTAAAATGCCCACCATGCTATCTATCCCGTCTATTAACTTTAGCTCGCCACGCAGTATGGAGTGGATGAGGCTCCATTGCGTGACCATAGGCGAACCTGTCCCAACAGGAGGTGGCGATCAGGAGGGCAGAGCTCCGTCCGAAAGCTGTCTCCTCGCCTCTCCCCAGCTCGCCAGTGCGAAATAAATCGCTTACGTCTGTCGTATGTGTTAGCTCCGATGAGTCTCGATGAGAAGACGATGAATTGGTGATGACGTACGAACTTGGCCATGAGGGCAACCATGAGATCGAAAAGACCAATGGCCTCGACGAAAGCGAAACCAAGAATGGCGTAGGAGAAGAGCTGGCCACGGAGGGCAGGGTTGCGGGCAACGCCGTTGAGGAGGGCGGCGAAGACGAGACCGATACCGATACCAGCACCGGTAAGACCGATGGCGGCGGAACCCATACCCAAGTTCTTGGAGACCTCGACCATGGCCTGGGCGATCTCAGAAGAGTAGGCGCGCTTGGCCTGGACCTGGGTGAAGACCTTGGAGGACTTGATGGTGGTGGCCTGCTGGCGCTTGACAGCCTGGAGGGGGCTGGAGAAGCCTGAAAATTTCGCAATCGAATGTCAGAACGATCGTGGTTCTCTCATACTTCTGATGAGTTCTCGACGGGGAGGTGGGAAGGCGACGATATCGAACACATTGTTGATATCGAATCGGTGCCGCGAGGCCAATTGATGTGATTGCTCATTGGCTTCGTTGTCGGCGTCGGTCTTTTTTTTTTTTTTTCTTTCGATGCCTTTCCCGTTCCCACCCTTCGTCTCGTTCTCGATTTTATTTTTTTCACGACTTACCAGTGATGGTGCGCTTGGGCATGGCAGAGACGCGCACCGCAGGACGGGCGGCCTTGGTGGCCATCTGAGTGGCGAGTCTGGAGGCGAGGACACGAGTGGAGGCCATTGTGACTGATGTGAGGGGAGATTGTGGGATAGACGGTGATGGACTGGGAGGAAGAGAAGATAGGAAACAAGGACAGATTGGGATGGAGAGAGGTAAAGTGGAAGGAGGGAGGAGGAGAGAGAAAAAGCTCAAAAGCAGGTTCGGAAGGGAAAAGCTCTCGCTCAGGTGACGGGCAAGCTCGGTAGAGGGAGGAGGGCAGGGGCCCAGGCAACGGGACGGCGGAAGTTGATCCAGATGGCTCGGCCAGCTAGGCCTCAGGTTCCATACTCGAGATGGTGAGCCTGAGGCTTAGGCTTCTCAGGATGTGTGGGATCGGATCAAACAGGAGACGGGGAGACGCTGGTGAGTACCGTTTGTGTATTCACGTATTCTCGGTGGACCCGGCGCTGGGGACGGATTCGCAATGAACGAGGCGTCCCAATCAGGTTTAGACATTGACGGTCGTTGACATATCGTGGACCTCCATCCACCAAAGGGACCCAACACACGCCCTCGCACCGATCTCGGGCATTGTCGGGAGGCTGGGCGGCGAAGGGGATCCCTGGACGGGGAGAAGGGAAAGATGGTTGATCTTGGGGCCTCTGATCTTGCCTGAGGCGTTTGTACTTGCTGGAACTTGGAAGTGCCCCCTTGGCCAGGAACACGAATCATGAGGGGTGGGTTGTTGTGTCAAGGCTAAGGAGAACCCGCAAGGTTGAGTCCGTTACGGCCGGCTAATCGATAATCAACATGTAGGTATAGCATAAGCTCACTCAGTCTTTGAGACGACATGAGCACGCAATGCCTATGCTCCAAGCATCTTGGCTTCACGGAGACGGTGCTCGCTGAAGCTTTCGAGACAAGAGCATCGATGCTGTTTGGGACTGCGGAAACACACGGGTTGGATGGGATTGCCATGGCGAAGAAATTTTCTCGAAAAAGATTCCCTCAGGCATACAGCGCAAAGAAAAAACCGCCAAATGTCAGCTTTGATATCAGCCCGGTCATGGCTTGTGGTGACCCCCACCCGATACCGTCAAAAGCCCCCACTCTAAAGCGCCCGGGTCCAATCAGCCGCAGCCCTGCACTCACACGTGGGTGGACCCGACAAAATAGCTCAGGAAAAAAGCGACAACGCCAGAAAGAAAGTGGACACAATGACCGAGTTGGAACGTTGGTCCCAGAGATAAAAAGGGACGCGGTGAGACGGCTCGAAGTTTGAAGGAGGGAAATGGCGAATCCGCTCAGGTCCTCCGTCCGTTTTGTCGGTTGCGTCGATTTGCATTTCATGCCGTGCTCCCTCCCTTCATCTCCCAACCATTCTTCGTTCCTTTTCCTTCACTGTTCTTCCCATCTCCTTATCAAACTTTTTGTTTTTCGTTCGAGTCAATGCGGCCGCCAACCATCAGCGAAAGATGGGATGAAGTGTATCGAAGCGGCACTCACGCATGCCTTGGCCAGCTCGGTTTCGCCTGCTGTCTGACTGCAGACACCCCCTTTTCCTACACCCCCGACTGCAAGTGGACGAGTGTTACGTGAGATCCCGGCAGCACCCAGAAACCTGGCTGGCGTGCGCTTGCAATGGCAGCACTCCGAGGGACGCCGCAGTTTCTCGTCATTGGACAGCTTGGCCCTACCGATGGCCGACAGACGTGGCGATTCATCTGCCAATGGGAGGCGGGCTCGCTCCTTTTAGCCGACGTCCGAGGCTCCAGTGTCTGAGATGGCCGAGATGGGTGCGACCAAAACGCCGTAACCGTAATGTCGGGATCCACAAAAGGAGTATCTGCAAGATTGATTCAGCGTCAAACGTAAATCTAGCGTTTGTCAATCCCAGCTGTCGGTACGCGATACCGCAGGTCGCTCGAAATGATGTGTGGGTCCGCCATGTCTCGGAGTCGAAGTCCAGGTACCTTTTACGGTTGAACCTCAACCTTGAGGCGCCCAGGATGAGCCTGTGAGGTACACACATCCGTCCAACCATTGGGGCGAGGCCGACGCTGGATGAAAAAATTTGCTCCTCTCAATCCCAGCCAAGCTGCTGTTGCTAGTGCAAGCGCAAGCCTGGAGGGAGAAGAAACGCCGAAACACACCGTTGGCGCTCACCATTCCACGTCGCTGCTAGGTATTGTCTTCTGGTGCATGCCTGAGGCTCTAGAGCCTCAAAAATGACGCATCATTGTTGTCTCTGTCTCTGTCAGGATGTACGTCTTCTGCGTCAAATGCCAATGGCGTCGTCGAGGGCCTGGAAGCAAGTAGTTCGGCTAGAGCTTGCGCTTCCGAATCAATTGTCCTAGTCTGACATTCCGATTGTATCTGAAATTGGGCGTCTCGACAAAAAGCAACGGTTTTTGCTTGTATCGACGATCTTGATTCATGATGCCAACTGATAAGATTTGGACATTTGTTGAGCCACGGGGTCAGATGGCGTCAATTTGATTGCTCAATGATGGTGGTGACAAAAATTCCTTAGTTTGCATCAGAGGTTCTCTACCTCAAGCGGATAGGTTCTCTTACCCTACAGAGAAAGGCATGCCAGCGTTGCCCACTCTTTCATTCTTTCCTTCCATTGTTCTGGCAGTCCAGACAGGGTCTTTCTTCCTTCTCGCCTTCTTCTTGTCGTGTTGGCGGTTTTTGCCATGGCTTCTTCTTCTTCCCTTTCCATGTCTCCTGCCGATCTAAGACGCCTTAGACTGGCGCCGTCGGGCGGCATGTCGTCGCCTTAGGCTCTTCCTTCCATGCTTATTCCGCGGTGGCTGCATCATCAACCGAAACACCCGATGCCACCCAGCGCGCCGAGAATCGATGAACGGGCAGGAACGGGATCAACTTGAGATGCCACATGTCTAAAAGGTTGCACGCACACCTGCCACACATGCAAATCCCGGGCTCCCTTCTGGGATTGTGTTGAGGCATGAGAACAATCGTGGAAATAACCACCGAACGCGATAAGGAGGAAACTGCAGGCGAGCCGCGACCTCGAGGAGAATCATCGGCCAATTGGAATATACGCAGACACGAAGCTCGACGCTCATACGAGCACTTCGTGATTGTTCCTCTTAACCCTGGGAGCCCCCTTTGCGCCAACTACAAGTCGAACTCCAGGCATCATTGCATCGACCTCGTTTGCCAATGCAGATCCCGAACCAACCAATCATCCGAGCGAAGCTGTCGAGGCGTTCAACAAAGGAGGAAAATCTTTTAACCCCCAATTTCGATTGGCGTCACCGCGACGGTCCAGAGCTCTCTGCGACTGGTCCAAGCTCCTTTCCCGATTCGACTCATCACGGCCGGCGACTACTACTACTCGCTTTTGCGAACTGGCGGCAGTCGACCTCCCGATAATTTCCGCCGGGTCACATTCTTTCATTCCAACAGAAAGGACCATGGTGTCCATTGGATCTCGCATCTAGGGCATCGAAAGGTCCTACCCGCTGGGTGCCTCAGACGAATCATGCGACCTAGGGGCCATTTGTTCCAGTTCCTGCATCCGCCGACTTTGGGATGACAGTTCCCAATAATACATGTGGCGGCGCTTGGACTTCTCATCCCGCGCTGGAAACGCGCCGAGGTCTTCGCCGACGATGCTGACATTCTCGAACTGGCCGCTTTTCCATACGCCTTCATGGACAAGCCCGTCCATGTGCAACAACCCTGCGACGCGGACATCCCCATAACCCAGATCCCTGGCACAGACTGCATATCTGCTAAATCGACCGACAGTCTCTCGTCCCTCACGGTCATCGTGAATCCACGTGCATGACAAGTTGTCAACGCAAACCGACACGTTCCCCGGCTCCTCGAATGAAAACCCACTGTACTCGTCTGCCTCGGGAACTAGATATATGTGAAGCTCCCGGTACTCTTCTTTCCTACTTGCAACGCCTGCCGTGACGTCGTTGTACGGGAGTTTGGCGAATAATTGTTCGACTGCGGGACCCTGAGGCCGCTCGGGGTTTTCCAGATCTTGTGTCCAGAAAACAAATGCCACCTGTTCGCACGACTTGTGCCCTTGTGACACGTTGAAGACCGTGTATGGCCATGGCTTAGCTGCAACGACTGAACCTGGATGACTTGCCCTTCTTGCCTGACTATCATATTCGCTCAATACGTCACAGAGCTTTCCTAGCTTCAATGCGGGGGATTCCAAGGAGTTGTCAGCCATCTTGAGACTTACTGGAAGGCCGATTGGGTTGAATCCCGCCATGGACTCGTCGTGCATCTCCGTAATCAATGGCAACACTCGCGAAGACGGTTTCTGCGTCCAATTTGGTGTCCACGAAGGGATCGAAATGTGCTCGGGGTTCTGCTTTTTGGCCATTTGATCGCTGACCTTGTCGACGTGGAAGGACCTCAACAGCAACGCAGGAAGCCCAAATTTCTGAGCAATCCACTGCGCCATCTGCATGTACGCTTCTCTCGTGGACATCGTGTAGTCTGCCACGATCCCGTCACTCTGCGCGCAGGAGATGAGACCGAACACGGCGAACAACTTGTCCCTAGGGTCCGTCGCATGACTGTTCCGCGCCAGGTCCAGGAGATGGAGCAAATCACTCGAGTCCCGATAGGCCGGCGCTCGGAATTGGAGGACGGACGGCAGTTGAAGCACGTTCAACAGCCGCGGTTTCTCCTTGGTATTGATGAGCAGGCCCAGATCCGCCAGCCGCGGAATCTGGAGCTGAGACCACGGCATCTCGAACTTTCCGCAGATCAAGGTCGCTCGCCTGGCCAGCGCCACCTCCTGAAGGATCCAGACTCGCGAGAAGTACCGCCGCGTGAGCAGTGTCTCCAACGCCCGTTGGAGCGGCAGCCGAGGCAGGCCCGGATCTGGATGATCCATGAAGCGGAAAAGGGCCTCTTCTTCGGGAACCGGTTCCCCGACGTAGACCAGGACGCGCTGCGCTCGGGAGTAGATCTGTGGCATCAGGCGTACCTGGTGGCCCCTCTCCTCGATGTCCTGCTGGTTCATACAGACGGCGTCGATCCAGACGACCCTCAGCGCCCCGCGGCTCCTGACGCGCCGTAGCGCCGTCTCGCAGTTGGCCGTGACGAAGAATGGGCGGGAGTCGAGGGTGATGCGCTGCGTCCACTCCATCATGCCGTCCTCTCTCGCCCAGGTATAGGAGATTGCATCGTAGTCTATCATGCTAGACGTGCTGCTAAGGGAGAGGCTGCATCTGATCGGGTCGCCAAACTCCCCAGGCTCCAGGGTGAGGAGCCGAATGTCCGTCTGGAATATCAGGGGTTGATAGACAGAGTCCGTCGCTGGCTTGTTGTGTATTGGTGATGTTTCTTCGATGTCAACTTGAACGGAACCGCAGCTGAGGCAGCTGGAGATGCCGCCGCTGATGAAGGCGTCTAGGCGGCGGCATGACGGGTTGTGCCATTCTGTCATGGTTGGTTGGAGTCAAGTTCCTTAGTCTCTTGGTGAATTTTGTACGACCTTGCTGGTTCTGGGTATGATGAGGTTGATGCGAGATTTGAATGGCCAAGTATTAGGCAGCATCTAGGCTGCAGGTGAGATGAGGTCAGTCGGGCTGATCATGCAGAAGCATGCATAACCCCCAACATCTGATTGGCAGCTTGCCTTTCACCGTTGCAGCGTGTTGACTCCAATACACCACTTCTGAACAGAGACTGAAGGGAGAATTGTCTCTACTGATGGGCAATCATATGTTCGTTGCTGTCATAGCAATTGACTACAAGCTGCCAAGCAACTTTGATGTCGCCCCATCGAGTAGCGGGATGGACACGCATTGTACAGAACCTGTGTTTTGATCGCAAAGAACTAGTAGGTGGTTAATGGCTTTTTTATGGCATGTGACTATGACTGGAAGAGCAGACAGTCATCAGCAATTCCGGAATGGGGCTTTCTCAACATGTAGTCTCTTGCTGTGTTCCTGATTCTCCTGGCGGTTTCGAACTAGCATCACTTCTTTTCGTACTCGTGCGGGAACCACCATTGAGTACTGGGCGACGAGAGCTTGGAAGCGGATCGTGCTCTGTTTTGCAGCCGCGTACGGAACAATGAGGTAGAATCTCTGAGTACTACTTCTGGGAGAGAGTTGAGATGCTGTTATCAAAACGACGTCGATGCAACATGACAATATGAAAGAAAGACTGTCCTATTATCCGGCCCTTATACATATCAGTCCACCTCTTCGGTGAAATCCATGACTGAATTCTAGCTTAGGGGCAGATTATCCGTTGGCAGGTACAAGGGACAGCTAGCTCGAATCTGGATTGTCGGTTCCGCACATTGGTGCTGGCATTCGGTGATGTAGTGTCTCCAGGAAACCACGCTGAACAGATCCTTGACTGCGTTTGTACTACAAATGTCACGGGTTGCACCGGCATGTCAGCTGGAGATCAAGAAGAAATGGAAATCTAGAGTATCATTTCGGCGAAGGAAAATGGTTCAGCCATACATCTCGTCCTCTAGGATTCTCAATCAACCCACAAGAAGCCTCTTGAGAGGTCTTATGACTAGCAAGCAGACAGACAGGGTGCAATGCTTCGGTATAGACACAGATAGCACCCCCGGCTATAGTTTCTACCTTGCTCTCGCCATCATCACAAACTTGCCCCGTTCTAGTCCAACGATACACCAAGAAGAAGGTGGCATCCATCCGTCCGTATCCCCCGAAATCCCTCCATGTCTACAACTTCTCTTCGCTCCCCTTCCGATCATCCCATCCCATTCTTGCCCTGAAACCCGCATTGTTGAACCATAGGATAAACACCTCAATCGAATCTGTCCCCTGTCTCGAGGGCAAATCATAAGATCACGACTTTTCCCCTCCTCCAACCATACTCCACTCCCCTACAAGCCCTCTCTGCTCCCATCCACCCGGACTGTATGTGTTCGAAAGCCATCGATATCAGCCAGTCTCTGACAACCCCATCTCCCTCGTAGCATTCAGAACGACTCACTCAAAGAAATGGTAAGCAACCTCACCATGTCCAATCATCCAAAACCTCAACCCCACTAGCAAAAACCAAGAAATCCACCCTCGTACTCCACGCCGCCACCTCTCTATCTCTGTCTCTCGCCTCCTCCACCTCCACCTCCTCAACCTGGACCTGCACCTCATCTCCCCTCAGTCCTGGCTCCGGCATCACCCGCGGCCCCGGTCCAGGCACCGGCCACGCCTCCCTCCTCTCCATCTCCTCAGTCTTCACAACCCTCTACGGTCCCTTGCCCCTAACTCTCGGCCCGGAACAAGCCCGTGTCGCAATGTGCGACGGCCTTCTCTTCGGCATCTGGAACGGCCACCCGCACTCCGTCGGAGAGAAGCCAGGGCTTCGAGACATTGTGGTCTCGCAGGATCCGGGGATGGAGAGGACAGAGTGTCTGGGTTACGTGGGCGGTGACGACAACGACGACGACGATGATCTGCGGTTGAGCTACATGTTTGATCTTGGGGAAGATTCTTGGGCTACTGGGGGCTTGACGGAGGTCAGACGGTGTGAAGGTTGAAAAATGTGGGAAGCTGTGCAGTAAAATAATATCACGATGCACGGGAGACAACGTTGATCAAACATGACAAGTACTGGAAGGAGACATGTGGATGCAGAATAAACGTCAAAAAATTTCATTTCTAGTGATGATACCTCGGCCTCCCCCCGCCACCTATTCCTGTGGGATACCTCTTGCCGTTCATCACAAACGGCACGGGCTTCCTGCTGGGTTGCACAGTCGTGATAGCGTCCCACATCTGACGGAAGCTCGCGCGGCGCGCGGGGAGCATGCTGTACTGCAGACTGTACAGGTTCTTGCGATTGAGCGGTGGGACGAATCTGCCCGTCAGCAGGCAGAGCACCACCGTGGGCGAGAGGTAGTGCTTGCGGATGCGGTTGCCCATCTGAAAGTACTGGTGGAACATGGCGCGGAAGGTGAGGGGGATGGACTAACGAGCGATTAGAACCGATGCTGTATTACAGAACAGAATGGTAACCACAGGGGGTAACCACAAGGAAGGCAGAGAGCACAACATACCTTGAGGTAGATTACAGAGGTTGGTGGCTCGTTGGAAGTATTACTAAGTCTATAGTCAAGGGTATCTCGAAGTTCAAAACGGATGCCGCCTGGTCTGGGTTAGCCAAAAATTATTTCCCTGGGTATGAAGTGGTTTTCACCTGGTAGTCGCCTAGGGTCTTTGACCCGCAACATCAGCGCAAAAAGGGGAAAGTGGTTTAGACAAGAGAGAAGTGTATCAAAAACAGCCTTTAACGAAATGATGACCATCCGTGCAACTGCAAAATTCAGGTAGAACACGACCACGGTCGGGAGGAGGAAGAAAAGCAGGGTGAAGAGGATGGTGCCCACGAGGAGCTGGTCCAGGTCGTAGTCGCACGAATCGATACGGTTGCGGAGGACGTTGTGCTTCTTGCCGCGAAACAGGTGGAAGAGGGAGATGAGGATTGTCAGCTGCCAATGGTAGATCCGGGCGGACGCCAGGTAAAAGGAATAAATGTGGACGGTCAGGCTGGAAAGCAGGTCGGAGAACATCGCAATGGGCATGCTGGCGCCGGCGAAGCTGGAAAAGCCGATGAACCAGATGATGTGAGGCAACACTGGCTGGAGAGTCGCGATGCAGTCTGTTCGAGTCAGTAGTGTTTCGCGCCTGTTTTCGGAATAAGGAAGCTCACTTGACCAGTAGTCAATGACCCAGAGAAACAGGTCTCCGAGGAAGAGTGCCAGCTCGCTATTCAGCTTCAAACCCGCAGGCCATCCCATTAGCCACGATATACTTCGTTGAAGTGCCTCAACGGTATAAACCCTCAGAAGCTCGCTGATTGCGTTGGCAGCCCATTCCGCGTTGTCAATGATGTAGGACCCCAACGCAATGCCGATGATGACATCGTTAGCGACTAGCCATAGGCTGTTGTAGAAGCGTATGTAGTCAGGGTGGCTGGTCGTGACGCTCTCCCAATCATTCTTGCGCTGTCGCAAAGTCGTGTACTGCATGGGCCAATAGCAAAACTGCTGCAGCCGGATCTCCACTTGTTGCGCCGTTGCCGATATGTCCTTCAAAGCCAGGTAGTCATCCTTCAGTCGAAATTCCAAGACTTGAAGGAGTAATTCGGCGACCGCCCTGTGGCCCATGAGCATGTACACAAACCCCCATTGTATCAGTGGAAGCAGGTAGAAGATCAAGAGGTCCCAGACGAAATTCCGCATCGTTGTCGCATGCTCCACCACTCGCTCCGAGACGCTCAGGGATCGCTTGGGTCTGGTGCCGATCCGCGAGATATTCTTCTGCAATAGCTGCTCGAGCTCCCAGGACCAGTTGATTTGGTTCACAATCTTTGGCAAGGCTCTCTCTTTGGGCGACGGAGACCGCTTGATAATGGTGTGTAGTTTCAGCTTTTCCACCAATTTCCTCTTTTGCTCTTTCACCTTCAATTCCTGCCTCTCTTCTTCGGCCATGTGCTCTGTGGGTGGCAGACCCGGGGCCTCCTTGTTTCCAAGCGCGAGCGAGATGGGGTTCAGCGAAATGTACTGCATTCTGCTGGGGCGTGGTCGGTCGTAGAGTATAATCTGTATGCTGAGGGCCTTTGCGCACGCGATTCGAGGTGCCCTTGCGCCGGGTGGGGTGGTGGCGATGAAGAGGGAGGGATCGAGTACTACGGCTTCGCCAGGGTTCGTCAAACCGAGGACATGCATCGCGTTGTGTCCGCATCGTTCGTAGATGCTATTCACGGGGTGAGGGGAGTTTCGAAAGAGGGTGCCGATCTTGAGGGCGAATTCGACATGGCCGGCCTGTGGGTTGGTCAATTGCTGAAAGAGCAGTCTTTCTAGGGGATAGCTGACATCAACATCGTCGAGAATGGCCACGACGAAGACATCCAGGCTCGAGTTCCTCCATCCCACGACGACGCCAGGTAGGTCGGAGCGCTGGATGTCCGTCGGCCAGAATATCCTCATTAGACCGTCATTTTCTGGCATGTCAGCCGAGGGCAGCGCGGGAGACGGCGCTCAGAAGGAGCCTCTCCGTCGCAGCTGTTCCCTGGCCGAGACGCCAGCTCCGGTGGATCGGGGATGCTGTGTCGAGTCCGTCATTAGCCAGATGCCTCTTCCAGTTGCGCAACCAGACATGTCTCAGCGGAGGGGGGTTCAAAGATTTTCGTCGTACCAGGTTCGCCTCCTTGGTGGCCAATCGTTCCACGGGAATGAAGATGAGGAGGTAGACGAAGGTCAGGAGCGCGAAGCCTTTGGCAGCGCGTGTCTAGATATGGATGTTAGAGTTAGAAACCAGACGGCGCATTCGCAACTGGGCTGAGGGAGGATCCTCATACAATAACTCCGTAGTCCCAGGCAAAAATGGCAAGCTCATAGAGGCGTGTGACCAGATCCCATCGAGCGGTGATGTAGCCAGCTACGAAGATCCCAAGGCTGAGAACCGAGAGGGGGTGCATAGAATCGTTATTCCCTTGGACAGTGCATGCCGAGGCTTGTCGCCAAGGAGAGATGTTGGTGCGTCGGGGTGTGAGGATCTAGATTGAGCGTCGGACTGCGGACTCGGCGGCGGCGATTGCGGGACAAGCGCGGGGAGAGGAGGGGGGAAGCTAGGAAAGGATCGTGGGGTCGCAAACTTGACTCGACTCGATGTGTCTTGGAGAGCTTTGGAGAAGGACGAGGGCCGGACGAGGACCGATTTGGTGCGAGGATTCGAATCTGTTGGTGTAGCACCGCAGTTGTGTCGTGTTGCTCTGCGCAGATGTTCTGGAGGGGAGGAGAAGGAGGGACGTGGAGGGATGTGGGCGTGGATACTCGCGAGTCTCTGCACACTGGATGCGGAACTTGGTGGAAGGGCACAGGACAAAACTGGAGAGAGAGAGCCAGGGACAAGCTTCGCGAGCGCGGAGGGATACGGTAAATCTGGGAATTTACAATGTAATTATTGGAGGGACGTGACGGGGGGGTGCAAGAGGTTTGGGGTTAGCTGGAGGACGTCAAGTTCTCTACCTGGCAAGTTAGTACACAGATGAGGAGCGAGTCTGCACTGGGCTGGTCCCCTGTTGGTTTCCCTGCAGTGTGCCAGCACCTTAGCTGCTGGGTGCGGCGCCTTCCAGGTTGCTCAGCCGCTAGCGAAATATCTCGCTAGCGGATCCCGAGTCCACTAAAGGGGACGGGAGATCTGGACATTTCCAGGTTTGGGCGTCTGCAGAGTGCTGACCCGTGGGACGCACGCACCCGGCTCGTCTCTGGCGGAGGGTCTGACGGGGATGTAGGCGGTCTCGAACCTGGAACAAGCCCCCACCCAGCTTGAGCTTGGCTTTCTGGGACTGGACTGGGCCAACCCTGGCCCATGCTTTTTATTTTTATTTTTTTAAAGTGATGCGATCTGGCCGAGATGGAAGCAAATCTATCTCACCTAAAATCACGTGGGCTGATATATCAAGGTAGCTACCTACCTAGGCAGGTACATGTCCGTACCTTAGACTTGAATGTTTCTACTCATGTTTATTCATGCTAGATTTGTGCGTGCTATGTTCGGTATATACAATGCATATTTCCGGCCAACTAGCAGTGTCCTGCATCCAGTGTCTTTCCAGTCTCGACAGAGTACCTTACTTGGGTGCCTCCTTGGTCGTGCATCATCGATGGAGACTCGGCGGTGATCTCAATATTGACACATGTCCAGCACTCCAGCAGAATGAACCCAAGTTACACCGTTTACTTGCACAGCCATCCAGAGTTCCTTCCTTCCTTTTCCTAGGGTAGGTACGAATACTAGGCAAGGTGTCTATCCGCACCTGGCCGTAGCACGTGTTGTCTGCATACCAGGAGCTTTTCTCCGAGAGATTCAAGCTTAGTTTTTAGTGCCCATCTCCAAGCCACCAGGAGAATAGCTGGCGCGCGGACGCGTCATGGAAAATTCAGGAAAACAGTTCATATTGGGAGATTGCCGTCTCTAACACTGCCACATTATGCCCAACAAATGCAACATTGAAAAACGCCAAAAACAAACTAGCCTGCGAGATATCTTGTCCGGAATTGAAATGACTCCTGCATGAGTGGTCAGACTCTCCTCCCCAAGAACACATTGCAGCACTCACATTTGCGTCCCATGTACGTCGCATCATTGTCTTTTTGATCTTCTCGCGCCTCATCCAACAGCTTGTCTATTCCGCGTTCCTTGAGGGCAACCTACCTCCCAGTCAGTCTTTGCCGTCTCAAACTCGGTTGCGGAATCGAGACTCAGCCTACCGTCAAACACTTTTGGTAGTTTTTGAACAAATCGGCGCACTCATTGTTATCCGTGCCGGTGCCTCTCAGGTACTCTTCAACCTGTTGTCAGATATCTCCTTTTTCTTCCATGTCATGTGCAGGGAGTCAACTTACTCTCACTGTACCATTTCAAGAAGCACGTATCGTAGCGCCTGTTCCAACAGAGTCAGCAGGCCCTCCATGGATTTCTTCACAGGCTCACCCACTCCTTGACTTCGTTACATTCGGGGGCTAAAGACGCAGACATGATGGATGTTTCTCTGATGACGGAAGTCACGGAGGAGCAGTGAGAGGTGAAGTTGCAGCTTGCGGCTAGAAATGGAGGCAAAATCGTCACAGGGGGCTTGAGTGCCTAAGGTCAGCGGCTTCATCCGCTGTGAGTGCGAGGCTCGGTCAAGGTGGTCCCAAGTCGCCTTCACCTCTGCTCGACGCTCACCTGCCTCATTACTTCCGTTTACGGATGACACAGCCCAAATCTATAGAATGTGAAGAATAATACTGGCTTCCCGAATTTCCACTGCCAACATCGAACAAGGCCCAATTCTTCATCTCAAGACCTCTCCCATAAACCTTTAGCTTACTAAGGCAGGCACCTACCTTAGGTAAGGTAAGGTAAGGTAGCTTATCCATATTCTTATCGATTAGATAGTATCCCCAATCTTATCGGCAGGGACCTTTCGCAGTGGGCTCTTTTTTTTTTGTTCGATCGTCAAACTTCGCAGCAAAGCCGCGACAGCCTCCACCAAGAACCAAACCCGCTGCGCCAATACGATGCCGTCTCCCCAGGACTTCAAGTCCCTCCAGGAAAAAGTTCAGGCTGCGCTCGTGACCACAGTCAAGTCGGTCAACCGTGTCTCCGCCGAGGACCTCCCCTTCCAGCGCGCCGTGAACCCCAACGTCGGCGACGATCTCGATGCCAAAACCACCCGGATCCTCGAGCTCTCGACCACCCTCCTCAAGTCAGCTGCGGAGGTCTGCGGACTCAACGCTCCCAACCTCGAAGATGCCGACGACATTGATATGCGCTGGCGGAGCATTGTGGACGTCGTCGACTCAGTCTTGGAGAAAGCCGACACGTCCATCGACGAGTACACCGGAGCTTTGAAGAGGAAGGATGCGCCGGCTGCCGATGCTGTGAGTGCGCCCCATGATCATAAGAAAGACTTCGTATACTGACAGGAGCTAGACACCTCAAGCTAAGAAGCCTAAGACGGCCGGAAGTGTCGTCCGCAGTGCAAACATCACTAAACCCCAACTCAACTTCGACCAACCGGTCGACAACAACGCTCAATGGAAGCCACTCATTACCAAGAAGCCTCACGCTACAGTTCCTCTTGAGCAGAGCCTAATAACTAGCGAAACAGAAGAGGGCTTTGTTCAGTACGACAACCACACTTTCTTACCGTTAATATTTCCCAGAGTGCCCGAGTCCAGCAAGGCTGCATACAAGGAGCGCATGAAGATGAAGAGGTTGTTATCTCTTGAGAATACTGACAGAAGAGCCAGATACAAGCATCCCTACGAAATCGAGATCCTCGAGGCAAAATACCCCGACCGCGTCTACGAACAAGCCGAGCCGATCCCGTGGCAGCCTGTCGAAGGCACGGAGGCCATCTACGTCGATACATATGAGGGTGTCCTGGAGATGCTGGAGGACCTCAAGAAGGCAAAGGAAATTGCCGTTGACCTGGAACATCACGACTTTAGGACATACGTCGGACTCACATCATTAATGCAAATTAGCACAAGAGAACAGGACTGGATTGTCGACACCCTGAAGCCCTGGAGACGGCAGCTTCAGGTACTCAACGAAGTCTTTGCAGACCCCAGTATTGTAAAGGTCAGTGCATACTGAGAAGGTAACTTGGAGTTCATAGCTAACAAACCTAGGTCTTCCATGGCCCATTCATGGATATGGTGTGGCTGCAGCGCGATCTTGGTCTGTATGTCAACGGTCTTTTCGACACGGGCAGCGCATGCGAAGCGCTCCACTACCCCCAAAAGAGCTTGGCTTTTCTATTGAAAAAGTTTGTCAATTTCGATGCCGACAAGAAGTACCAATTGGCCGATTGGAGAGTGCGGTAAGTAAAGTCCAGAAGCAGCTGCCCTTAGATACTAACACAGGGTAGCCCTCTCTCGGAAGAGATGTTGTACTATGCCCGTTCTGATACCCACTTTCTGCTTTATATCTACGATAAGATGCGAAACGAGCTTGTGATGAAGTCGGATAGGGGCAACCCTAGCACCGACTACATCGAGATGACGCTTCAGAAGTCCAAAACCCTCTCATTGAGTCGGTATGGCTGTGAGACGTTCGACCCCAAGTCTGGCAAGGGTAGCAAGGGCTGGTACAATACCCTCCTCAAGCACCCCATGCCCTTCTCGGGTCAGCAATTCGCCGTGTACAGAGCCATTTGGGCATGGAGAGACGAGGTGGCACGGAAAGAAGACGAGAGTACCCCCTTTGTCATGCCCAACGGTATCATTGGTGACATTGCAAAACACATGCCACCCGACGCCAAGGCGCTACATGCCCTCATACCAAATCACGCCTTCATCGCACGGAAAAACGTCACCGAGATATGGAAGCGCTATCAAGAAGCAAGAGAACGGGGCATCGACGAACCACGTCTGCTAGACTTTTTCAAGACAGAGCTTCCAAGAGTCGCGGCCAGGCCTTTGGCGGAGGTTGCGAGCGAGGATGCGGTCGGGGGGGCATTGGAACCTGTTCTCTTGTCGGAGTCTCAGCTGTTCGGCCGCATGGCTTTGAGTTCGGCCTGGGAACAGCCGGCCTCTGCGGCTAACGGTCTTGGGGAGTATGTGATGCTTCCATGGCAGAAGTTCGTGCAGGATGCGAAGACGGTCGAGGCCGATCCCAAGGAAGACGTGGCTATGGAGGGAGGCGTAGAAGCTGAGGCCAAGGCCGCTGCCGCCGCCGCTCGACCCGTGGAGACTGAGGTGGAGGAGGAATTCACCCTCAAGGCTGGCACGAAACGGAAAGCTCCTACAGGGGACGCTTCCGATGCTAGCGAGAACGAGTCAGAGTCGGGCGAGAGTTCCATCGACATCGTCCTGGAGCGGCCAGAGTCTGAGAGAAAGTCCAAGAAGAACGGCAAGACGGGGTCCGGCGAGCGCGAGGCAAAGGTGGCTGCTAAGAGGGCCGACAAGGTCGCGCGCTATACGGAGGATTACGACAAGGCCGCGGCCGAAGTACAACGTCTCGAGGAGGAAGTCGCCAAGAACAATGCCGATCCTGCAGAACTGGAGGAGGCGAAGGAGGCAGCCGCCGAAAAACAAAGCAAACTGCAAGGGTACCTGACAGCAATCAACAACCGTAAGTCAAAGACGGAGAAGAAGGCAGCGAAGAAGGCAGAAAAGGCCAAAAAGGAAGCGGAGAAGAAGGCAAATAAGGAGCAGAAGCGTGCCGCGAAGAAGGCCAAGAAGGACGCCAAGAAAGCCGAGCAACAGGAGTCCGGCGGAGCGGACTCGAGCGACAGCGAGGGGGAGGAGGAAGAGAAGACGTTTGACTATAGCAATGCCACGTCGGTGCTCCACGCGAACCGGACGGGCAACCGCGGCAAGACGCACGTCAAGCCGACGTTCGACCCGTACGCCAAGACGGGTGACGAGCCTCTCAAGGGCGCGAGAAAGGCGCCGCCTCCTAGAGGTGAGAGGAGCGCTACGTTTAGGAAGTAAGTCGTTCAGGTGTATGTTGTCGAGGGTTTTTGGCTGGCTTGGTGGGAATAGGGTGACAGGATGTAGGTATCAGATAAATCAGTCGCAATGCTGTCTCAGGCGAGGGAAGCCTTGAGCTGATAGATGGTCTGTCCGTAGCTAGGAACAGGACCGAACTTTGATAAAAGAGAGAAATGATGCCATCATTCCATGCATTTCTTTTACGGAGTTTATGAAAGTAATCACCCTGCAAAAGTGGGATAGGCCGTCCGTTTAACGTGTTGCCCTGAAAATGAGCGCCTTTCGCGGGGTCCCTAGGACACGAGATCGGCTTGATAAGCGCGGAATCCTGCTCCAAACTAACGTGTATCATCGCAAACCCTTCCAGGTCCCGCGTTTGGTTGAGGGCTTGGGATGTCAAAAAAAGCCCGCCCTCTCCACACCGCGCCCTTGAGGACACACGGCGTCTCACTCAACGGATGCCGATCTTATCGTGTCCGGTAGTGACTGCGGAGCGACTGCGGAGCATTAGTATGGCGCTAGCAAGGTTGGAAAGGAGCAGAGTGACATATGGCGCCCTTGAGGCTCCTTTCTTGCTTTTTTGATGCTTGATAAGATAGAGTATGCAAGTGAATGGTTCTATGCTCTTTTCTTGAGATTGAAATTCTGATTTTTGATTTTTGCTCATTTGCTGTGGCTTATATGAGACGGTTTGAACCTAGCACTTTTTCGAGACGAGACTTTTAGACTTTGTGAGCGAGAATAGATGTCCCTTGCGCTACCCTTACCACGGGTTCATCTGAATGGCACTTTCCTCATAATTGTACGCATAATGGCCCCCCCATCCCTTGGTATCTACCACCATCTCACATCTCCGCAGCCTCAACATCACTCTCAAAGCATCCCTCAGAGAGCATAGTCTTCTGAGGTGGCAGACAGGCAGGGAGACAGGCAGGCCAGCATATCAAGGAAAACACCATAAACAATGGCCGATGACCCCGCGACGGAAGTAAAGAAGCCGAGCCGGCTGCCCTCGGAGACGCACCACGTCATTGTCAAGCTCGAGACGATCCATGTGCCGGCTCCGGAGGTTGATGAGGACGAGGCGATGACGCACGAGGTTATCGGGTACGAGTATACTAGGCCTTCGGAGAGCGCCGTTGCGGCGGCGAGGGCGTGGCCTGCGAGCGTGCTTATTACGACGACGGTGCCAATTAACAAGGAGACGCTTGGGGTGGCGCCGTATTTGTGAGTCGGCTGTTTTCTTTAGTCCTTGGAATTTGCTACCTGGATATTCTGTGGTTGGAGGAGCGGATATTGGCTGTTTGGTACAGAGTGTGTGGCTGTGATTGAAGTTGAGAAGAGTTTGGATGGGGGTTTTGGGAGGGGGGGTTTCAAGGCTACCTACCCCTTCTGAGCTCGATGAAGCCAATGGCAAGATGAGATGGATGGGTGGTGAAAGATCAAGTGATCTTGTCTGGCGGACCAAGAGCTCGAGAGTGTGTTGAAGGCTTCAGTAGCTTCTCTTGACTTTGCAACTCTTCTCTCTAGACTCCTTGTAGGCGAGTTTCTGCCCGAATCTGTCAGCCAGACTTTCCCCCTCTCCTACATTTGTCCTACATTTGTATTCTCTCAGACCTTCCTCTCAATTTCTGCCATCTTCAATATTGAGTTGAAAACCTCCGATCGGACTGCTTTGATGTGCTTGATATTGTACATGGAGTAGCAGGCTCGAAAGGCGAACACATGGCTGATGACGAGAACGGCGCAGGAAGTGTATCATCACAGAGACGGTGGGAACGGATCACATTGATCTGGAAGAGTGCAGGCGACGCGGCGTGACCGTCATGTACTCACCCAACGCAACAGTAGAAGCCGTCTCCGAGCACGCCCTCGGCTTAGTGAGTCCTACCTTCTCCCTTTCGCAACACGAAGAAACCAACTGCTACATAGACTTGAGAGAAATCGAATATATAAAGAAGCTGTTTCACTGACCTTTGGGGATACGTGTAACCAGTACTTCTCATCCCGCAGACGGCTCGTGACGCTCCACAACACGATGATGGACCACGACGAGGGCCGCCCGAACCCCTGGCGCGCAAAGGGGAGCATGTCCTCCCTCCTCCTCGACGGCGAGGGACGCCCCCCGCACACCTGCGGCAACGAGGTGGTGGGGATGATTGGGTACGGGCCCATCGGGCAGCGCGTCGCCAAGATGTGCCGGGCGCTGGGGATGGAAGTCCTCGTTGCCGCGAGGAAGAACGATGCTACGCCCGCCGCAAACGGGAACGGGAACGGGCCTGCCGCCGTCCAAACCGACGGCGACGCGCACGCGCAACGCACACCCTTTGCAGAAGTCCTCCGCCGCGCAACGACGCTCTTCCTCGTCGTGCCCCTCACAGCAGAGACCAAGAACCTCGTCGGCGAAGCCGACATAGCGACGATGAGGCCCGACGCCGTGATTGTCAACGTTGGGCGGGGCGGGACAGTCAACGAGGCCGCTCTGGTGGCCGCGCTGCGGGAGGGGAGGATCTCGGGGGCGGCGACGGACGTCTACGAGGTCGAGCCGGCGGGGAGCGGGCAGGATACCGTGTTATTGGGAAAGGAGGCGAGGGGTCTGAACTTAACGCTGACACCGCACTTGACGTGGTGCGCTGATCAGACTAGAGTGAATATTCGGAGGGTTGTGGGGGAGAATGTGAGGACGTTTTTTAGGGGGGAGAAGGGGAGTCATGTTGTGCTTGATATGCGATGAACTTTCTATCCTAGGTTGTGTATAGTCGAGGAAACGGGGTGGGGGCTGGTAGAGGGGCAGCCTCAGTCTTGTGATTGGAGCTGGATGACTATCGTGATTGAGGAATATTTGAATGGCATACGATCGAATGCTAGCGAGGGTCGTGGACGAAGTAAATGACTGATGATGCTATTCTCATCGACGACACTCATCTTTCCCTACCATAGGTTGATATGCCCGCTTTGCTGCATCACCCCACACTTTGCGACATTTAAATGCCCGAAGACGACGCCATGTCCAATCAGTGTGGGGTGCTACTTCCAAGTGGTGCCAAGACATATAAATTTGATTCCAGGCGAGCTTAGTCCTACGACATGCGTCGAGTTCGGATTCTGGAAAAGACAGTGGGGTCAAGTTCAATCTCAGCCATGAACCTTCATGATTACGTCAGCTTATCAAATCTCGGCGTCAACTGGTTCATCCCGGCTCACCTGGAGCTCACTTCTGGATGGGAGCGTTTCCGAGAGGCCCCGAGACAATATGTAGAATGAATGAATAACGGGCAAGTACCTGATGATTAATGATGATGGTGTCGTCGTAAATGTGCCAGCCTCACTTCTTTTTCATCTGTCGTACTAAGCTGCGGGAGACGTCGCATGTAAAAAAAAAAAAAAACAAAAAAAAAAAGAGAAAAATAAAAAAACAGAAATATGCTGTTATTTTCGCTGTATGCTATTAAGTAAACAGACGAGTCAAAAGTTTATTGCATTAAGCTAAATAAAACACGTAAAGAACTAAAAAAAAAAAAAAAAAAAAAAAAAAAAAAAAAAAAAAAAAAAAAAAAAAAAAAATATGTGTAGCAAAGACGCACTTCATGTGAGCCCGTCTCTCAAAGTCATTCGAGCATCGTTTTGCTTGAAACATCCGTACTTTCCCACTCGTGCCGCTCCCTGCGACACAGTTTCGGCAAGTTGCTTCTTCTCCCGCCCCTGATGTCTTGCTCCCGAGCAACAAGTCTCTCGCAGACATGCACCAGCCTGTACTTCATCACGTTCGAAGAGCGTCTTCATCATCAAGATGCTCGGTAAATGAACATGGCAACCCGGCTAAGCCACGACAATTTGTCCACCCGTTTGGTGAGAAACTGGACGGCCTCGTTCGCCGAGCGTTGGAAATGCAGGACGCGGGAGTCCCCACTGATCGCCTTTAATTTCCTCAACCCCTGGGCTCTGCTCTGGGCTGAGGAAACGTCAGTTGCTTCCCCGGGGTCATTCAGTTCTAGGTAAGCGAGGCGGGCTGTATCTATGCCCATTTACTTGCTGTACTAGTTCGTCTGATGACTCTCCCGATTTCTCATGTTGAGTTTTCAGACAAGAGACTAGAGATGTTATGAGTGGAGGCCGGTGATGTCACACACATATATATACACAAAGAGTGCGTGACAGACGGGCAAACGGAGCCACCAAGGCAATACCGCGGGATCCACAACGGGAAAAGTAGATTGTGTGGGGATTTGGAACATTGAGTAAGGGATGCCAGCAGAAATCAGAAACTAAGGAGAGCCAAGCCTTTCTTTTTGCGCTCCCATGTTGGTGACTTGTCTTTTCAATTTTCGCGAACCTGTCGTACCAGGGACATAAGGGGAAGTTCTGTTTGATGGAAATCAAAAACAAAAGTCTAGAACCAATTCCGAGCGGGAGACTGGGATGCTTCCCAGCCCGCCGGGACGGGAGTGCCGCGCTCGATGGCTGGCCGCCTTTCAAGCGCTCGTAATGCGTCGTTTGTTTGAAACGCGGGCCCCAGAAGCAATTTACATTGAACATACGCTACCGTCCACGAACTATATTAGATCAAGATGAGGGAAACAAAGTCAGGGATCGGTCGACTATGGATATCGACACTGGACAGTTCATGTTATGTGAATTCGACGCGACTTTCACTTTCTTTAAAAGGCTTCACTCTCGCTCTCGTTCTTGACACAAGTATCTCTATTTCCTGCAACAACGTTGGCTGGACTCGGATCACTCTCGTTTACCAACAATCATCACCAAAGAAAAATACACTCGTTTCCTCCACGAAAACTAGCGCCAAGATGCAGCTCTCCGCCCTCTTCCTCCTCGCCCCCGCCCTCGTGCAAGCGACCCTCAACAAGTCCACCTCCAACACCAAGGGCAAGTGTCCCAAGAGCTACAACTGCAGCCCCACCATAACAACAAAAACCGACATCCAGGCCGCCGAGTGCGCCTTTAATACCCGCACCCACAAGACCCAGACCTTTGCCGTCTTCAAAACGAACCACGCGGAAGACAGCAGCCACGGGGCCCCCTACGGCCCTTGCTCCGCGTACACCTGCGAGTCGCCCACAGACGCAGAGATGATCGACGACGCCGATTGCTGGACCTTCTTCTGGAGGTGAGTAGAGAGATAACCGTGATGTCTGGTATTGGAATGGACCGATGGCTGACGGAATACATTTCGCAGCGGCCACGGCGAGAGCAATGGAGCTGGCCTCGACTGCATCAAGGACCCCAAGACGGGCGTCTGCGGCTGCGAGAACTCTGACGGCAATTTCATCCCCGGCCGCTCGGACTGCAAATAAAGGATCTCTGCCTCCTTCATGCAAGACGTCTGTGGCGGCTGCAGGGAGAACATGGCTATACTTGACATGATTCAATCCTCCGATGGTGTGTCCTATTCGTGTATTTACACGCGACCAAAAAAGCTTTTTGTAGAAACAGGATCACAAAACCATTTGTCAAGTAGCCTAGATGAGGTGTGGTCAATACCATTCCGGCACAAAATTTTTCTGCCTTTATAACGTTGTTTCCATTGTTCTCCATGTTAGTTGGTAGCTTGATACTCGGCTCCCGTTATGGCCCGAGCCAACCCTTCCGTAGAAAGAAAGCTGAATGATCTTTTGATTTTGAGCCTGCATCTCGTTATTAAACAATGATATAATTCGCTGTCTGCAGATGGCATCAGGATCATTAGTTGGCGGGTATAAAGTTGCGCAACCAGGCAATTGATACGACCAACCGTCTTTCATATCCAGTCGGCGCCTACACTGCAGCCGGCAACAATCCTTACCTGATTTTACATCCCTTGACTTATTAATACGTCGGGGGAATTGGCAACGCTAAGTCTCCCATAACCAATGACCGTCCGGACTTTGCGATGGGCAATAGGTTGAGGATTATCATTGTGCCCTAGTCCATGAGCTACCTCAATGAAGACCTCGTCTTGGGGTTTGACGCAATGTGGCAACGTAAGTTCTGGCATTGTAATAAAGCTTACAGCGCTGTTTTACCTTCCCGGTAAGCGTCAATCCAGCGCCGAGAGCCAACGAAACCAGCCCAGTGACGTCCAGCAATTCTCAGCGCGAATGCCTCCCTAACCAGCGACCAACGGCTCGCGGCCACACTATGTTGCAGACTCCTTGCATCCCACATCTAGAAACGCTTTGATCTGATATGTGGAATTGATTCCTATTCAGGGATTATCCTCCGCAGAATGGCAGACAACCAAGGGGCTGTATGCAGTTTCCATGTTGGTTGGACCAGCAGCGCTGCCCAGGGCCAAGAAGAGGGGTAATAAGGCTCGGCTGTCTCCTAGTACTTCCCAACGCTGGATCTTAACTATAGAGTCTGAAGAGCTTCATTCTAAATGCTCCGATCTTCAAACTTGCAAAATGTGTGAAGGTAGCAGCACGAACCCCGCGACCCGGCCGGCCACATCATCGACGCCTGCGGCAACTCAACCCAACAACGCAACCGATCATGAAGTCGTGCTTGTTGCTGAGAACATTGAGGTAGGAGACACGGAATAAATCTCTTGGAAGACTACTAATGCACAATTGCTATTATCTAGAGTGATGCTGCGTCAGACCTCGGCAGCGTAAGCAACGCAATTTCCGAGTTCTAGCCTTTGGTAATATTAACCACTTGGAACAGAGTGTCGCATCCTCAAGTACGAGTGTCAGCAGCTCTGTTTTGGAATACAGGATGGAAAATGGAAGAACATATCACGCTTACAAAGATGGCAGTATGTGGGAATCACAGCCGCCCCCGCTCTTTGTCGTTGGAGTCTCTGACATAAGCCGCTCATCAGAATACTTCTTCCCAAATGATGAAAGGGAGAATGATAGACTCGGTGAGAAATATTCTGGTTTACTCAAAGACCTAGGATGTTAACCATACTACTACTGTGGTAGACCTCCAGCATAACCTCTTCATCCTGACTTTTGACAACAAGCTCGCGACAGCCCCGCCCAATGACCCAGGAGCGAAAGTCGGACATGTCCTTGATGTTGGAACCGGCAGCGGCATCTGGGCTATTGACTTTGGGGAAGAGCACCCTGATGCTGAGGTTTGGCGAACCCTGTCGTATCTACACGAGAATGTTGCGTCTGTAGTTCATCATCTACTAACACCGTCATGCCCTCTTAGGTTTGTGGAGTTGATCTCTCGGCTGTTCAGCCTGACTTGTACGTCTTAAGGGCATAAACCCATGGGCTATGAACTAAGAAAAGTTTACAGTGTGCCACCCAATGTCAAGTTCGAGATAGACGATATTGACCAACCCTGGACATTCTCGGAACCATTTGACTACATTCATAGTCGGATGATGAATTCGTCTATCAAAGATTGGAAGGCCTACATTCAGACGTGTTTTGAGTAAGTATAGCAACTTCCGCGTACGGGATATGCAACATACCCAGAACTGTCATGTGGCTGAATTATGACGCAGTAATCTAAGCCCTGGAGGGTACTTGGAGCTGATCGAATTCGATGCTGTGCCGACGTCCGACGATGGGACGTTGAAGCCCGACTCGGCGATCAAGAGATCCGCTACGCTGCTTTTCGACGCTGCAGCCATTTTGGGTCGACCGTTCGAGGACATTAGCAGAATGAAAGAAGTCCTGACCGAGACCGGGTTCAGGGATGTCCACAAACAGCTCTACAAGTGGCCGACAAACTCGTGGCCCAAGAACCCTAAACACAAGGAGTTGGGGATTTGGAACCACGAGAATGCCATTGCTGGGTGGGAGGGTTTCTGCATGGCTCCGTGTACGCGGGTCCATGGTTGGAGTAGGGAAGAAGTTCTCATTCTTATGGCGGAGGCCCGGAAGGAATTCAAGGATAGGACAATCCATGCGTACTTCAACATGTGAGTTGATTGAGCTCCGTTTCTTGTCGCTACTGCTGACTCCAGCTCAGCTGGTCTATTTATGGAAGGAAACCTCTCGTCTCTGAGGAGCCTTCGAATTAGCTTTTGGGATATGGACGAATAGTCCATGAGCAGAGTTGAGAACGGAATGTCAAAGAATTTGTATTCGACAAACAATTCGAATTCATTGTTGTGTAATTGGGGGATCCTGTTGGCGGATTCCAGACAAAGCAAGCGTAGCATGGTAGTATCCTGGCATCTTGAATCGAATAGCTCACTCATGATTTTACTTGACAAATGAGAAGAGACTTGATAATCGATCAAAGTTTTGCACACTCCCTCTGACTATGATCTATTCTCAATATACCACACCACCCATGCTAAACCAAAATTTGTGACTGGAAGCCAATAAGGCATATCAGCCCGCATCTGACTCCAATACCCGGAAGCTGTCAAGAAACAGCCGAGGACAAGGGCGAAGATTCCCCCACGAGTTTGCGGCAGCGCCAGAAGGAAGCCCTCCGTAACCATCAGTGCTCCGATGTATTGCATGTGCAATTTGATTGTGCGCTGACCAGTGAAAGGGTAGAGTGGTTGCAGATACGGTGCTGTGATCTGGGATTTACGGTAGATCCTTTCGTGGAGCGTCTTGAACGGCCAAGGGCCAAGTCTAGGAATTCCGCCGACAAAGTATTCGAACGCAAGAAGGATGCGGGGGATGGCGAGCAAAATGGAAGCCATGGTTGTGTTGCGGCCGTGTAAAGCGGAGCTTTAACTCAGACATAGATAGGGCTCTTGAATCGGAGCATGAGAGTAGAATCTATTTAGACAATACCCCAGAAGCGGGGTGCATATGATTATTTCCGGGACGGCCGGGGAAATAGTTGTGTTCAGAGATCAATCAACGTCGATGATGTAATGAGTGGCGGCCAGTCACCCAAGTTCTGAGACACACTGCACGTGAGTGTACTAGGTAAGAATCAGGCTTTCGATCATGAAAACCAGGAACCGGTCTGACAATGCAGTGGCCACATCACATGCCCTGCGAAGGTGTAAGTTGATGAATGACTGGCTATACAGTTAAGGGAATTGAAATTCAATTCGACCGCTGAGTCAGGGGGTCAGGGAGGACCACCTCGACGGCGCATACCAACTCGGAGCTGAGATTGGGCCTCTGGCACCAGCTTCCATTTCCCTCTTCCACTCCCACGCAGAATTTATAAACTATCAATCAACTATTCGTCAGCCCCTTGACCGTACTGTTTGACTCGCCCTTGGTATGATACCAACAGTTGCATTGGTAGAGAAAACTTACTTCGGCACCTTCCCGATGGCGGCCATTGGTTCTTTAGCCCCTCGACCCAGTATAGCAGAGTTTTGTCCCCTGAGAAGAAAGCGAATGCCTAGGCCATTAATCGCCCAGTAATGCAGCTCATGGCTGTTGTAAATACCGGTCAGGCCCATGATCTCGCCATTTTTCTTGACAGGCCCAACTGCCTGTTTCTATGGCTTTCCGGAAGACTGGACTCTGGGACTGACTTGGAGCACCCAGCTCAATGGTAAGATCAATCGATCCGACGAGCAGGACATGAGCGTCTTCAACGGAAGCGATCCCGTCGATGTTCAAAGTCATGAACCATGGGTGTAATAGCCGGTTTCAGCTCTTGAATCTGACCAATAACGACTGGAAGATCCTGCAGAATGAGCTTGCCCGGCGCGCTGGGATAGTAGGAGTGGAACTCAGCCAGGTCGTGGCCGATGCTGCCGCCAATGTCCACCAAGAAGGGTGCCTCAGCATCCGCGTCGGCCCCGTGAATGAGCCTCTCCTCGACGGAGAAGAAGCTGGGGCCATCCAGAGCGTGCGGCCCTGGCGGTAGCCGGACATATGGTGGTTGAAGTGGATACCATCTACACTTATTTGTGTCAGTTCCTATCCATTGTCATGGTTGATAATCCTACATACAGCCAAGATCTTGCCGCCTCGCAAACATGTTCTTGTCAGTGTCGTAGGCGTACATCACAGATGTATCTTTGGCATCAGTGGGGTTCTTAAAGCCTCATTTGCGAGAGTACTCATTGAACCGTAAAGGGCCGGCACCAGTGCAACTTTTGCTGAAGGTGACATGAAGTTAGAAAAAACATGGAGAGAGAACAAGATTCATTGCACCGTTGAACAAGATTCTGTATCAAACATTACACAGAAAGCGAAGCTGACATCGCGATGTATCCATCTCCAATTAGAGGGATGCTCAACGACTTTGAGAAATTGGTAGGCTGGTACTCATCAAGTTCTGTATCCTTGATGCAACCCATGGCACCGAGATGGCGCATGGGACGACCTGTAAGGGAACTATGACTTATTTGAGTAGAGAGAAAACGGAGTTCGTTCACTTATTCAGTAGAGCCGGGTCAACAGCAAAGGCTTCAGCAACTTGCTTCACCGATTGAGGACGATCACAATTCTTGGCCATAAGCTTCCACAGGCCCAAGGACCGGTCCGCGAGACATCGGCTCCGAGCCGATGGAGAGCCATTTAAGTAGCAGGTTCAAGTCCTCAGATGCAAGCTTTTGCGATGTTGAGAAGGCACAGTGAAAAAGTTGCGCAGTAGACCCATGCGAGGCGTAAGCCACGTCTCCCCACTATCAACGATTAGTATTGTTGAAGATATGAACTTTTCGAATAGTCTGAGAAGTACTCCGCAGGTGAGGTGATCTAATCGTATGACTTCGCTTTCTGAACCGATCCTTTCTGTTGAAAAAGGCTAGCTTGTGAACAAAGAACCATCTCTCTGCAGTGCTGACAAGGTGCTCTTATGAATGCTTGTCGCAGATCCTTCAACGTCCTGCGACAATGTCGGGAAACAAACGTGGGCGATGAGAGCCGAGCAATTTAGGGACATGCACCATGCCATCACAGGTTAAAATGCGAATGGGTCTAGAATCGCTATCCGGTTATCACAATAGGAGGTGTAACTTGGTCGCCTCGCATCATCTTATGACTTCGTCTATGGCCGGCTTAAGCTTCTGCGTGCCAACCAGTCGGCTTTCCTCGGCGACTACACGCCACATCTCGCCGAGGCTACCGCTTCGGAACAAGAGCGTGGAAAAGAGGCGGAAGTGATTTGGCCAAAGCAAGACCGCAGGTCAATCTTCCATTAAGGGTCGATGGCCAGCTGGCTCCCGGGATGTAGCGAGGGGCAATCGTAACGTCGGATCAAGGCAGACCGTTTTCGTCGAGTCCAAGCACAAAGCAGTGCGGGTAACTTGGGCTTACGTTAGGTTGGTAGGTGATTGGCATTGAACAGAAACGTCCCGTATGTCTCTGAATTTCGCCACGCTCACTCGTCTTGTCTCACTCATGCCCGGATATGACGGTTTTGGAAGCGGCGGTCGGCGAAGTGGGGCCGACCTGACGGCGGTCCCGAGTATTCGTGCAGCCGGGAAACGGGGTTTCATCGGAACTAGATTTGGGATGATATGCAGCAACTTTTATTATATCTGAACCGTTACAAGTGAACACATTAGAGACCTATAATAGGCCATCAAGAACCCTTAGGTGCGGATGTGAGAGGCAAGAGGCAGCTTTATCATGTTCGTCCACGGCAGGCCAAAAATTTGAATTGAGTTGGCAATTCTTAGCTCAGTAGGTGCTTTTCGTCAACTTTCATCTTGAAATCGTCAGGCTACCCGGAAGGCGGTTGGAGAGAATGGGTCAATGAAGTTCAATCGCAGAAAACTCAAACCTAAATGCTGATCACCGGGGCGAAGCAATCAGTCTAGAATCCCGCGTTGAGTTGAACGCCCTAACCAGGACATTAGAGCCTCCTTTTAAGTGGTAGCTAGCAGATGGGGGGGTGTTCGTACGTCCGTATTCATCAAAACATCGGAAAGTTATAGTCTGGAACGGTTTTGCAGCGTCTAGCTCGTCCTTCGGGTTCTCCCTGAACTTAGTTCCCGTCTCGAAGGCTTGAAGCCTGCGAATAAGCTGGCTGGCCGGCCCACGTGCCGCCCCGGGCCTAGCTCACCGCATTGGTCTCAGGTCAGCCAATCTACATAGATTCGGATAGAAGCCACACTATTTAGTGTACTTGATTTGGACAACGCGGATCAGGCTGCGTTCCGATGTGCTGATGTGCCAATGATCGCACAGACTGGCGCGATGGGCATCGAACCGGCCCGTGAAGTCGGGTGAATGGGTACGGACGAAACGGAGTGCGCGAGATGCATGCACGGAGTTTGGCTGTCTTTGAACCTTTCCTCTCTACAGAAAGCTTCACGATCGTTCCGACCAAGGCGTCTAAGTGGCCCAGCGCGTCTCCTGTTTTGTGTCCAGAATTCTACGTGCCGTTTCCTTTTCGGCTTTCTGATCTCGAGCCCTGTCAAGGGAGGGTTGCAAATGAGCGGGAACCGATGACATGCAGCACCGGCGCTCTTTGAATTTGTGAACGAATTCGGTGAGTGGGTCAAGGATGACAGATCTCAAACCAGATGGTGACATGGGTGATCTATTGCATCCAAGACAATAATTACTCCCCGTTGCAGGGGAAAATCATGTCAGCCGACCAAGACACTCGTCTCAAACCCTTGATGAACATGCGGGACCCGCCCATATGGTGATCTTCGTTCAAGCTGTTATTCTCTGTCGATAACAGTTGGTATGAGAATCGTTTGTCCAAAATTTCCTGCAAGCCATGGCCACATCTTTCGCAATTCTTTTGAGGGGGCCTGCCTAACTACCTGTAGCAATTTCAAGCATGTGCTAGAGGGTCGGCCGACGGGCGCGAGATTCAAGGATAAGGTTGAGCACTTCCCAATCCGGATGATGGATTCGGTATCGTACGTGCGTTTAGTTCGAAATCGGACAACGGAACCAGAGCTAGTATGATTCTCATCCCGCGCTAGGAGTAAGTATGTCTCAACTAGCGTCCGCAGGCATTCAGCTCCCTTCTCATCCTCCTTTATAATTCCAGACGCCCAAATCCTGAACAGGGTTCAGCAACGCGTTGAAGATGTGACGATGGATGATGGCTCACTTTCCGACCCCAAAGGCGGTAACAATCATAGTACGTCAGATTGCTCATTTCGAAACCTCTACGTCGAATCATGCCCGCTGACTATACTCGCTACGAAACTAGACTACGGGATGGGTGACCATATTGACCGCTGGTGCAGTACTGGCCGCTTCGCTCCATCTTCGAATCAACATACAAGGGAGGAAATTGCAGATTAGCGACTATTTCCTCTGTCTAGCGTGGGTCTCTGCGGTTGTGACTGCATCGTTCGATATCCAGTTCACGGCGATGGGCGCGTTGCATCAAAACATCAAGATCAACCTCGATGGTTTCAAAGGAAGCGACGAAGAGGTTATACTGGTCATGAGGGTAAGAAAATGGACCATTTGCTTTCATCACAGTCATTTAGCTGACACAACATGCCTAATAGCTGTTTTGGGCCAGCAGCATACCATTTTTTACAACATTCTATCTCTGCAAAGGGGCCCTTCTTGCCGTCTACGTTCAACTATTCCCCATTTTCATGTACTATCGAAGAATGATGTTATGGACGGCTATCGTGTACTGCGGGCTGGCGTACTTGGTCAGCATGATACTGCTTTTTACCGTTTGCTTACCACTCAGTAAGAACTGGTGAGTCTCCATGAAAGAGCAGATCGCTATATCCACACATGAAATCTGACTTGAGCTACTCAACAGGGCTGTGGAAGATCGGATTGTTGGAACAGAAAATGTCATGTGCTCGGCCTCATCTCCTGCTATTGTGTTCCAAGTCGGATGGGCATTGCATTTCTTTGGAGATATTATGAGTAAGTTCGTCACTGGACAACCCTAAAAACTGAAAGTTGGCTGACTTTGCAAAGTCTTTTGCCTCCCCTGGCTCATCCTACCTGACTTGAAGATCAAGAGAGCCCTCAAAATCGGTGTTTACTGTACTTTTGGTCTCGGAATCATCAACATGACGTTTTCTCTCGTCCGCTTCATCACTATTCAGACTGCACCGGTGGAGGCATTGCCGTTCGGTTTAGTCGGTGAGTACCTGGACTCGATTCTTTAGGGCCTCTGGTAGACATGTGCTGACAAAAGATGATCCATAGAACTTTGGAGCGAGCTGGACGTCAACATTGGTCTTTTAGTTGCGACCTTACCATGCCTCAGGCCATACTTCCGATCGAACCGACGAGCTGGCTATTCGGACAAGTCGAACGGGTACAACTACAAGTCAACTGTCAAAACACCGATGCACATTACACGCATGAGCAGATTCGAAGTCATCAGCGAGCCGGCATACTACCACAACGTTGATCTTGAACATATGGCGGCTTGTTCGGCCACTTCGCAATCACAGAAGTCCAGTGAGACGGTGTAGAGATCTTGGAGATGAAAAGACACAAACAGTAGCCTATTGATACCCCAATGCCACCCTAGGCTGGCATTCGAACGAGACTTATTAAATAATGAACTTTCAAGGCTTATAAGCCGCTATACTTGCAATAAACCTCAATCGAGATTCTTCCGTTCACTCCTTGGACTTCTCACGAAGCAGGCGTATGTAAGAGCGCCTGACAGAGCAGTAACCAGCCTTTACCATCAGATGGCCTAAAATGCCGTCAAATCGAGGGAAGCACCCAGCTGTCTTGTGACTGCTCAAAAATAGTGCCTCATAATGCCGCGAGCACAGCAGTAGACAGATTTTGGGCAGTGATAACTAAGCTGCCTGCTGCATCTTGGTACGACGTCGGAACTTTCGAGATGATGAATGTAGAGACAGCCGCAAACAACATGTCGGGGCCGAAGGTGCTGACGATGAAGCAAGTGAATGACAGCGTCCAGCATAGTGTACTCCTTTGTCGAGGCAAAGAAAAGGTCAGAACCGTGGGCAAATGCGAGCATGCTTCCCACCATGATGAAGTGTCCCGGTGCCACATGAAGCGTTCTCGAAACAACCCACGATGCAAAGATTCCACTGAGACTGATAGGTAGAGGTCTCGTAGCAGGCGAAGTTGGCTGGTGACTTTTGCTGGATGGTGAGCATAAAGAGGACCGCGTAGAGCTGCCAGGCTCTTGCATAAGCGTCGTATCCTAGGAAGTAGAACAACATTAAAGGAAAGAGCCCGGGATGTGCCCACAGACGCTTATGGATCAGCGGCCGTTGCACGCGGCTCTCGATCAAACCGAGACTGGCCAAGCATACAGCTCCAACTATGAAAATAGAATTAGTGTAAGGAGTTCAGTGCGTAGGTCATCCCTGAGTGAGACCAAAAATGAACAATCCGCATCCAAGGATCGCTGCTGCAGCGTCGGCGTAGTCAAGTGTTTTTTGAGACATTGATTCTACTGGCAGAGTAGGTTTGCAACAGATAGCCGCGACCAAGACATGCGAGAGACAAAGAACCTGTTGATCCGAATACCAAAGCCAATGCGTACTCAGCGCACCGCCTTTCATGACTCCGATAGCAAAGCCAAATGGAATCATGGAACTTATCAGAGAGAATACGTGATTTCTTCCCAAGACCAGGACTGCAAACCCTTCCGAGCACACTCATTGTCGGGGAGCAAAGCATGCCAACCGCTAAGCCAGACATAGCATGAGTGACGAAAAAGAGAATCATTCTATCGGGAGTGATGAAGAAAGCACCAATGCAACTCCATGGGTGTTTTGAACTGATGAGTCGGCTATAGAGCCCGAGATGACGACAGAGACTCCATTGGCGACGAGAAATGAGCCGATGAGCCAAGGATTGTTGAGCGAACTCGTATTAGGAGCGTCAATAAAGGTGATTTCCTTGATAAATGTGTAAGGTGAATGGCAAATATAAGCTGATCCATGGAGCATATGCAGACAAACCCGACTTCCTCTGCGAAAGAGGAGAACTCTGAAGGGATGGCGGAAGTACCAATTCGACGGGAGGCAGCCGACAATCGTGTTCCCGTCTCTGCACCGTCTCGAATTTAAGTCGATTCAAATGCCAATTGAGGAGGCTGAGCAGCTACGACGGTTGCCGACATTGTGATTTGAGAGATAATTTTCTTTCCACTGAGCAAAAGGTTTAGAGCATATTTCTCTGAATGTGTTGGTTTACGTAATCACAGGGTGATTTGTTCGATCGAACCGTGGTAACGAAGGGTCAATTACTCTTGTATTGATCTCTGCGTGAAGTGGAAAAGAGAGGTTCCAACCGTTGGTTAGATCGCCGGTCAAACGCTGATATAGAGACCCTCAGATGGCCCCTGCGCTGGCGCTGACTCGAGGTCGAATTGGGCTTCCAATCCGACAGAATGATTAAACGGACAACAGTCTACACATCACTTCCATCAGATATCTATCCCGCTGAGTTTGCCTCGGGTTAATCAGCCAAGCTGAATTACGAACTCAAATTCCTACTAAGGTAGCTCATCGAAATGCAGGCAGCCTAGAGATGGATCTCAAAGCCGAGCTTGTGGCCCTAGTAGAGGCTGGCTACTCGATTTCTGGAACACTACCTCCAGCAGCACCATGAACCCGAAACAATTTCCACAACCAGAAAGCATATCATTAGGTATGTAATGGACTACAGTAGGGCCTTGGATCATTGTAAGGGTCATAGTTCTACACAACCTTATCACCTTCAGCATGCCAGGAATGCTTGCAGCTTCACCGTAAGCGAGTTTTATGGTCTCTTCTTTCTAGTATTGTCGGATTGGAAGCCCAATTCGACCTCGAGTCAGCGCTAGCGCAGGGGCCATCTGAGGGTCTCTATATCAGCGTTTGACCGGCGATCTAACTAACGGTTGGAACCTCTCTTTTCCACTTCACGCAGAGATCAATACAAGAGTAATTGACCCTTCGTCACCACGGTTCGATCGAACAAATCACCCTGTGATTACGTAAACCAACAAGTATAGAGGCCTGTGCTGAAGATCACATGTGGACCTCAAGCTCTCGACTCTTCTTTCATACAACTCAGATGCGAATGCACAACTCTCCCTTCCTTCACAACAGCCAAGATGGACCCCTGAGACTCGTCCAGAATTGTAATATCATCCAAAGGGTTACGATCCAGGACCAACAGATCTGCCAGGAATCCCTCCTTGATCTGACCCAACTTGTTCTCCTGACCAAGCATTTTGGCGGCATTGATAGTAGCACTTTGTAGAACCTGGAGAGGGGTCTGAACTTGACTGCGGATAGAAAACTCTTTCGACTGGGCGAAGTGAGTCGGGCCAAGCAGATCGGTGCCAAAACAGATTGTGACGCCGACTTCTGTCGCCATCTTGAGCGTGGCCAAGCCCTGTTCAAGTACAGTGGTGACTTTGGCCTCTGATTCTGCATCCAGGAAATGCGACTCCTTTGACACGAAGTGAGTTACAAGCGTCGGCGTGAGGAATGTTCCCGTCTTCACCATGAGTTTCGCGGTCTCCAGGTCGATCATGTTGCCGTGCTCAATACCCCTGACGCCCTGGTTGATGGCCTGTCTGACTGCTTCTGTGGTATAGCAGTGGCTTGTGACATAAGTCTTTGCGTTATTTGCAACAGTGACAATGGCCTTGATTTCGTCGTCGGAAAACTGAAGTTGGTCGATGCGATCAGTCGGGCTCGCGGCGCCGCCACCGCCCATGATCTTGATGAAGTCCGCGCCTTGACGCAATTCATCTCTTGCGATGCGATAGCATTCTGGTACGCCGTCTACAATACGGCTGATACCTGATACAGCGCCGCCGCAGCAGGGGATAGTATCATGTCGTCCACGCATGTCGCCGTGGCCGCCGGTCTGAGAGAGCGCCTTTCCAGATATGAAAAGGCGCGGACCGGGATAGATGCCCTCTTCAACGGCTTCTTTCATGGCAAGAGTCGCACCGCCGCAGTCTCTGACGGTAGTGAAGCCGCGATGAAGCATTGCTTTGAGGACACTGGGCTGCCGCAGAAGGCTTTTGGTCTCCGTCATGTCTCGGTACGATGATAGACTTGCCGCGCCCGGGGTAACTGCTATATGGACATGGCAGTCAATCAGCCCGGGGCAAACGTACTTTCCTTCCAGATCGATGATGTTCTCCGGCTTGACGTCTAATCCATCTGTCTTTGCTGGATCGCCTGCTTCAACGGAAACAATCTTGCCAGCGGAAAGGGCAATGGTGACATTGCTACTGATCGATCCATGAACAGGATCGACGATTCTGGAGTTCTTCAGCAAGTATGGTTGCTGCGGATCAAGCTTCCACGGAGTGATGTATTTCGACAGATCTACACCGGAGGTATCGGGTTTTGATTGCGTGGTGACCATTGTGTTGCAAGGAATATCAAGCAGGTTTGAAATGAAGAGATGCAATAACCATTTGTGAATGTAGAAATTAATAGCAAGACATACATATACCTGTTGATGCACTTGTTGCAAATCGCGGACAGATAGGACTGGAAGAAGACATAATCGAAGCCAGCGGATGAAAGCGTCACATTCGGCTGCAACGGCGTTTACAACAGGCGTTCAAATGATGCTGCTTCCAGTGAACAGGTGATATTGAGAATCTGTGAGAAATTCGGCCAAGACCAACGTTGAGACAGTCCGTCTTCGGCTTGGGAAAGTTGTGGTGTGGATGCGTATTCACCAGTGAATATCGGACGCATCCGGCGATGCATATGGTCTGACTTTGAGACCCGTTCGCTGAACGCCAGCTTCAGCTAGCGCGTCATATGCAGGAGTTCAAAAGCGTCCTCGTTCAGCTTGAACCTCGTTTCCTCGGTTAACAATCCTGCATTGGTCGAGTGTCGGTTTCCAAGGTTCAGTTCGGCCAAGCCGTTGGGGGCTGAATTGTGTGGCCGATTCAGTGATTCCGGTCATCCGAAATTCGCCTCAAGGGGCCCAGTCAAGTGCTGTTCAAAGGACGTGACTACAATTTGGCCAAAGACACATCGTCACGCAGTCATGTGAAATTAAGCTCATACTTTTTATGGTCCGATAGCTCGATTCGGGACCATGGCAAAACTCTGTAAGCAAGCTTCGTTCGAGTATTGTTGATTTGATCTTTGACAAATCGTGCACCGAGAGAAACATTATATTATGTTCTGTGGGCAAACGGACATGCTTCAAAGGCTTTTAGGGTCGTAGCAACCTGGGGCTCTGAGTCGAACGTAGGGGGCTTGCAGGCCCAATATTCATCTTGCATGTTTGCTAGCGACCAACAAAATCCAGGAGTCATGGAAATGAAAGTCAGGTCTAGACTGAACATGGAGAGACAAACAACAGTGTGCTTTGTTTTGAGTCAATGCATACTTACACAAACATATGTGCCATCATTAGCCAGCATGGCCAGCATTAATTTATCTGAGCAGCTAGGCAATGACAAAAAGCTTGTTGGGCGGCAACACAGACCAAGGGATATGCAGAAGAAACGTGATCGCCACTGGGTGCTCCCACTCCAAACGCATGCCGACTTGGCCGATGACAGCCCTGACAGGCCCGTCAGATACGCGCGGGATCCGTGCGGAAGACCGGCATGGGAAAGAAGAAATAGGCCTGACCCGAAGACATGGTATTTGAACCAGTCTTGCCCCGTTTCACAATGAATTTCCACAACGCGAGCCGTCCACGTGGGATCCGAAGTGGAATTCTGCTCACTTAGAGAACGTGCAATCTGAAATACGGCACCGCAATATCGCGACTCATGTCCTCTATCCACTCCGGTCCAGACTCACGGCCAGTTCCCATTCATTTGGGTTAGCATCGAATGTTTAGTGGAACGTTGAAAGAACTCCAAATCGGCACGCACTTCCACCAAGTAGAAATCTGATGTCGGCAGCGACGCGGACATGAGAACCTTGACAGGACGACACCTGTTAGTCAATGCAGGTAGCCGGGGAGCCGACGAGCACAGGCCGCTGCTAATATAGGGAGAGGAGAAAATTAGCCCATCATGAACCACTGTGGCTCTCTTCCCCGATCGAGATTCCGCCCACTCCACGCTCTCAGCTTGACTTTGACGAATGACAGGGCAGAATTATACATGCAGTTTCACACAGCGGAGAAAAGGGGCTGTCCTTGCCGAGTGGCGGGTTTCTGATTGAGTTCCGGGAGCTGTTAGTCTATGGGAACAATACCCCAAGGAGTTTGTCATTCGGGAGAAATAGATTAAGGATTTGAGTATTGTTTCTTCTGTGGGTTTCCGTCTGACTATCTGTACGAATATGCCAGCTCATTCCCTGGGACCTTCTTCATTGGGTCGTTTGAAGTGTTGTGGTTGGAAATTGGAAAAATCATCGTGAGCTTTCTGTATAAATTGAACGGGCTTTCCTGCGTTGATTTTTTCCCGTTTCGCCTTCCACTCAGTCTATCCGCAACTCAATCCACGGCATCATACTCTTCGTTCATCAAAATGCACGGCCTTTATTCCATTGGCGCGGCCCTGGCCGTCATGATCCAGGGCACGAGTGCGGTCACCAGCGCTCCCGCAACTTGGTATGGCGGAAACCTGAGCGGAGGCAACTGTCTTTTTTCTAGTTACACATTGCCATCAAGCGTCCTGGGCACTGCCTTGTCTTATTCCGATTATAATGGAAACTGTGGTACTTGCCTCAGCGTCAAGGGTCCCAAAGGAAACAGCATCAAAGTCATGGTAAGTGCAAGCAGTTAAATCCAACCGCGTCCATGGGCAGTTCTAACATAGGACAGGTCGTGGACAAGTGCCCCTCAGGCTGTGGCAAGGGCCAACTGGATCTCTTCCCCGATGCATTCGCCAAGCTCGACGACCCTAACAAGGGCAAGATCAATGTCCAGTGGGAGCAGGTCCCCTGCGGCATCACCTCACCCTTGATTGTTCGTAACAAGGAGGGAACGTCAAAGTATTGGTAAGGACCTCTCATCGTAGTCGCGGCTGGAGATTTGGCTCGAAGCACATATTATCCACAGTCTCGCTGACATAACATCTAGGTTCTCCATGCAAGTTGTGAACCACAACTATCCTGTCACCAAGTTCGAAGTTAGTACCGATAGCGGCAAGAGTTGGCAGCCAACTGTCCGCCAGGACTACAACTACTGGCAGAAGAGCAGTGGCGATGGATTTCTCGTGGACACTGTAAGCGTCCGCGTCACCTGCTCCAACGGTAAGCAGGTTGTCGTGAAAAACGTTGGTACCAAGGAAAATGCACCATTCACCGCAACTGGCAACTGCTAGATAGGAACGATCGACTCGAGAATTTCACAATTCCAGACGTTTTAGACTGCGCGCGTTAGTGTCATGGTAGTAGAAATATTGACTTCATGATGAGAGAGATGGCGGGTATTTTGTACATAGCCCTTAACTTCTTGCACATACTTAGGATGTTTGTAGTTTACAGAGTGGTCTAGGTACCAAAAACATGGTATCAATAGCGATCGAGTTACCCATTTAGCATCTTGACTTTCAATCCTTGACTTGTGGGTTTGCTATTCATTGCGAACATGTAGAAGACGTAGAACGCAGTTGGAACTTGCTCTGTTGCCATCTTTCAGTTACCCTACTTTACTCAGCCGCTCTGGTATGGCTCAACCTCTTGTTGGCCAGCAAACAAATGATACAGATATGGGTATTCTGAAATCCCATTCATGCGGCATTATGCTGTAAGCCTTCTGTTCTATTCAAATACTTTCTCCTTGAAAAAGGCTGATTGGCCACTTATCTATCATCTTACAGCTCCCTCTTCTCGTCTTTCGTAGCCTCGCCCTCATAAGTGACATGCTCAAGGTTTTGATACAAAGACCCGAAGCAAAGTAGTTTCGGGCTACGTTCAATGTATAGATCACCGTATACTTGCTAAGGAATCAGGATTTTGTATAGATTTCTTAACTTGCTCCGTAACACAACTCCAGGAGTTCAACGTCGTGTGAGGAATTTGCTGACTCTATGGAGCAGGCGCGACTTTTTATTTCTACGACCAAGGTTTGATTACAACCTTTTCCTGATTCACCCAGACAGGCAGTCACGGAAGGAGTATGTTGGTACGCTATCAATACTAATTTTCTTCCCTTCCCTCAAAAGCCTATGAGCTTTTGCCAAGAGCTAGTTTTTTGCTGCCCACTCATTGCCTTGTAATTATGGCCGAAGAGGTAGGTGTGGAGTCGAGATGCCTACATGGACGCATAGCCAAGCCAAATATTAGTAAATGCAAATACGTTACGCTAGCCTAAGCTCCTTGAGTCTCCTGATTTTTAGCATGAAATTTGGTTGCTTTTATCCAGCTCATTGATTAGATATACACATCCTTTGGATATTCTTTCCTACATGTACCTTCATTCCACTCAGGCCACATTAGACTCACGATATCAACCTCCTCCAACCAGAAGCTCTCTTCGTTTTCCCGTGAGTAGCTTGCGCCGCTTGAGCAGCCTCTCCTCTATTCTGCCGACCCGTCGCGCCTTCATACCACCCAATCGCCGCATCCAGCGGCTCAAAGGGGTCCCACGGCCGATTCACAGGCTCGATGAGCACATCGGCCATCAGATACTTGCTCGCATTCGCAATCACCGTCTCGACATCGACACGCACCCTGAACCGCTCCAGCTCGACGTCGACGCCCGCCCGGCTCGGCCGGAAGATGCTCTGCAAATCGTCAAACTCGAGAGGAGCTTCCGGCGGCTCCTGGTTTCTCGCCGTCTGGTTCATGCCCGGGAAACGAGGCGGCAGCTCCCGAGCGTGGAACCCGGCCCTGATGCCGTCGGTCGAGCCGAACATGACGAGCAGCCTCGACCCGTCTAGCCGCGCAAACGTGACCGCCCCGGCAAGCTGGCCCGCTGCTTTTGGGTTACGAAAGGCTATCGTCTTCCCGGTCGTAGTGTGTATCAAGTCTCTTCCCGTGCCTCGGCTCGACGTGCAGGCCATCGGCCGATCTCTGTCGTGCTCCTTGGATTTCACAATACTGAGGACGGAATACTGGTCCCGCGGTGGCCCCTTTCGAAGTTGGATTATGTGTTGGGGGAACACTCCCTCGGCATCAACGACGCCGTTGAACGTCTGCCTCACATAGAGCGTCTGTCGATTACCTCGCTCCTGAACTTTTGCAAACTGGTTGACCCGCACCCGGGCAAACTGCTGATCTCCTCCGCTCGAAATCTTCTTGAGATAAATCGCCAGAAAAGTCGAGTCCTCGTAGTCTGGCGGCGCCGGACAATCCAAAGCGGCAACGAAGATGTCCTCGCCCCGCAGCGTCAGGGGCAGATCGATGCGCAGGCCGCGGTTGCTCATAAAATACGGCGGTCGCGGCTCCCAGTCCTGATAGGGCATAATGGTGTTGGAATAGGCAAAGTTGGAGGGCGACTTGGCCAGCAGCCCGTGGTACGTCTCGGTCGACGCCGATAGGTCGACCCACGCGAAGAGGGACTGGTCGTCGGACTGCTTCATAATCTCCTCCTGGAGCCGGAGGAAGGCTCTGTCGCCTTCACCGTAGAGCATCGGCATGTTGACGCCGAACAGCCCCATCAGGCAGTACGCCACGTCTTCCGGCCTCGTCGTCTGTCGGTGCGCCGCCCATGACATCCTCTTGGCCAGGCTGGCCGACTCTAGTGGCTTCAGACCCGTGAGTATGTCTTCGTCGATACCCGTAATCACGGACAGCGGCCGGCTCAGCGCAGTCTTCACCCCGACTTTGACCCAATCCTCAGAGTAGAAGACCATTTCTGCCGGGGCCAGGAGCTCCTGGAGCGTCCAACCTCGCGTGAACCATCTGCACGACGCAAACACGCCGTCCGTCTTGACCGGGTCGACGGTGGAAGGCACGCCCGAGAGGTAGGTATAGCAGATTTCCGACTTCATGTACCACTCGTACATGGAGTTGATAGCCTCGGAGAGCTCGGCGCTGCTGCTCTTATCGATGCAGCACGAGTCGATCCAGACGTACTCGAGGTCATCTGCCAGAGTCTGGATACAGCTGTAGCGGACTTTTGAGAAGGTGCTCTTGGTTGCGGCATTCTGGTTTCTAATGTCGGCGTAGACGACTTCGTCGTCACCCCACGTGTGCGAGAGGATTGCATACCGGGGGAGTTGATCGGGGTTGAAGTCGACGAGCTCTATATTGGGAGGATTGTTGTTTATGGAAGAAGCTCTGATCAAGCGCATATTGACGTAGATGTTGGAAAGCTGGATGCTAACCCTAGGGTTGTTTTCCACGAGTCGAAGGAGGGGGTTGGCCAGACTACATCAACGTAGTGGATCGTGGACTGTCACCTGCCTTGCTGGCATCATTTTGAGCCGTTGAGTTAAACTTGGAGTCCAAAGGAGCGGAACCTGCATATTAATGTGGCTGTGCCGACGTGATCATTCGTGAGGTCGAAGTAAGGCTGGGCATTTGGATCGGCGTGTCTGCTCACCCTTGGTCTACTATCAAGGTACGGGAATAACGCTGTCAGCGAAAATGGAGTGGCATCGGATATTGCATCTCCATACGAGCTGAATTAGGCAGCCAAGACCACCTATCATACAGAGCACGTGGTGTAAGATTTCGGGGGTATCTCTCAGCTTTACCCCTGGCAGCCGCGAGTTTACTACCACACAGTCACACACACACACGAGTTGAGGCGCAATCCGCCCTGGTTGTAGGGCTGCGCCGCCCACCCAAGTCGCGCAGAGCCTTGCGGGAGAGACATTGTGCGCCCCCCTGCCGGACAAGTCTATTTCTGTAAGCACCAATGGCGATCGTTTCAATGTTACGGTTCTGCCTGACTATGGATTCCTGCGATGCTGTGCCGCTGCTAGTGCGACCTCGGAGGGCTCACATGTGCCGGAGGCAATCTTCCGTAGAGGGAGAGTTTAACACGATTGAAAAGGAACACATGTTCATCGGTTCAATTTCCATGTTTGATCCCTGATTTGATTCTCTGTGTTTAAGTCTGCCACAACAAATTCGTTCTGTTCGGTCCAGTTCAATCACTGGTTATATCTTTCAAGGATTGCGATTGGAGTGTTCCATCGTGCCAACGGCCTATACCCAGCACATATCAAACCTCAATAAAAAGATGTCAGAATCAAAGACTGCCCCATCACCGGCGGTCGACGTCCAAGAGCCTGCGCCCGCGTATGAGAGAGAGTCGCCGCCACTCGGGACCACGGTGCAGGGCAACGGTCCCGCCCCTGCCAGAGAGATGCCGGCAAATTTGGTGCAGCTCGAGTGAGTCTCCTACACGTTCACTGCCATAGTCTGAGGAAGCCCGTTGACCGTGTGGCAGACAACCCGCAACGCCTCTAGCCGCTCAGCAACAGGGCGGTCCGACAATCACCCCTCTCGCCAACCCACTGACCGTTACGCCATTGCATATGCTCGGCGACGGGCCGCAATGGATCGACTGTCCCTTCTGCAACCAGAGGACTCAGACAGTCATCACCAAGGAAGGAACCGCCATGCAAATGTAAGGTGTAGTCTGCTTTGTGTAGACAAGCGAGCACTAGATCTACAATCAACCGACTAACACACATTTCTCAGGGTTGCTGGTGCTCTATGCTGCCTCTTCTGCGTCTGCCTCGCCTGCGTCCCCTGCATCGCAGGATGGTGTGAGAACATGCACTACTCCTGCGCACGCTGCAAGAACAGAGTTGCCACGCGGCCGTACGACGGTACGATCCAAGTCTTTTCGCCGCAGGTTGGCGGTGGGGACGTGCCGACGAAGTATGCGACGGTTGCCCCGCCGGTTGCAGAAAAGCAACAGAGTGCTTGAGCCTCGAGTGCAATGTAGAAAGGAGTGTGTATGATGAGAGATTTGGACATGCAGCTGGATCAACATGATTATGGGAGCGTGAACACGAACTAGAAATTGGTCTAGGGAGGAGGGATTGATTTGATCTGTCGGTTTTGGCAATGACTTCAAAGTTGCATGGCGACGAGGAAGGAAACAGCTTGAAGTACATTCATAATAGGTACAACGAATATATACCCTAGCTCCAAATCGAATAATTCAACAAGACAAGTTTATCCGCACACACTGCTATGAAGTAAATGATCTCAAGGGCACTTTCGTTCTGGTCCTATTGGGTCATGGTGTTACACAACTGCCCAGTCGCTCTCTGACACTAGCCCGGCTGTCTACTAAGCTCTTGGAGGCTAGTCCTTGATACCTTACGTTGTTGAAGAAGTGGTTAAAGAGTTAGACCCCATGCACAGCTTGGAGATGCTTCTCCCAGCTGCCCTGAGATTTCCCTCAGTTCTCGAAATGACGCCAAGGGTTGAAGCAATGGGTCCCTCCATCCGCCTGGGATTCACTACATGACAAGCTTCTTCTACGAATATACTATGAACTTCGATGAGATAAATTATTAAGGGAACAAAACGGAAGAGAAAAACCGGTTCATACGCCATGAGCTCAGAGTAGGCAATACGACTATGTTGCGCCATAATCCCCGGACCGGATGTCAGGTCAGACTAGATGGGGGAGGTAAAGGGTTGGAACCCACGCCGCGGTGCGGTATAACCCCCTGTATTGATATCGGCCGTCTACAATACATGTAACCAGCTGCAACTAGCCACTCGGAAGATCTGAGTAACCTTATGTACCTGAGGTACGACAAAACATCCCAAAGACTGCTTCCCTCGAACTGCCGACTTGGATCTCCAGGTGACGGCAGCGCGACCCAGACTAACCCGACGCCACCATCCCCCTCCCTTCTCCGAAAAAGTACAAAAGGAAAAAAAAAGGCCCCACACAACCACTCACTGACCGCCGTTTCCCACGGTCCCCTTCTCCCCGCGCCTTCCGGCCCCAGAACCCGGCCGGATATCTCTTCCCCGTCTCTCTCTCGCAGCGCAACCTCTACCTACACAGCACACTACAGCTTGCTGCTGACCTTACCTGAACCCCCTCGTCCGAGTCTTGCCCGATTCTCCCACATGCATCTCGCTCTTCAGCAAATAGCAACCTTGATTCGTGGATAGCATGGTTACAGAGAATCATGCACTAGGCAAGACTCGTGCTCCGTAGACGTAGGCTAAAAGAGGACCGCAGGACAACAAGTGCAATCTCGTGATGGGCCGCCGAGTCGGCGAATCGGCCGCGGCGCCCGCCGCCTCACCCTCCTCTCTCACCCGGACTCGTTCTCCACTTCTCCTCCCCGAATCCAATGACGAGAAGCAAAGACGTCTGTACTACGTATTATCTCACTCTCATAAACAAAAGAATATCCAATGAAATTCTCAATGCTCACCGAAAAAAAAACACTAAGCAGAGCAAGCAATACTGCATGAACATGTGCTATTCACCCTTCTCCGTGCCCGCTCTGGGTAAGTAGCCCCTAGGTTCCTCCCGGCCCTTCCCTCCCCAAGGACCCAGGTATCCATCTACCCCATCCACCGCAGGCCACCGCCGCCAGCCTACTACCTTACCTAAGGTAGGGTCGTCTCTCCCGTCCGCCTCCTAATCCCGCTGATCCACTGCACGTCATCACCAATCGCTCTCGGCCGTTATCATCAACGACCACACCGCCTGGGCGATAAGAGCCACCAGATGAACATGCCAATGGCCGTTCCGTCTTTAAATTCGCCACCCTTGCCTGGCAGAAACGCCTCCTTAAACGGCGTTTGGGTTGGTGCGGCTCGTGACTTGTGGCATGTGGTCATGGCTAGAGGAGCTTTGGCATGTTGGGTTGGGGGAACCGTGGAGATGGCGCGAGTAAACATTTCATTAGAGCTGTGAGGCTCTTCTATGGAAACCGAATCTATCAAAGGAGAAGCAGACAAAATCATCCATCACTCATGCTGCTCTGTGCTGTGCCGGGTGCCGCCTCTTCAACGAGTGCGAATCTCAAATGAGGTATCCATCGAGACAAGACATTGGCATGTCCCAAGAACAAGAAGAGGTCTGGGAAGAAACAGCAGAGAAAAACAAAATGCTGGTCGTAAATCCGTCATCGTCATCATTCTATGCCATCATCCCCGTATGCTCTTCGTGAAATATCAGCGTGCGTCTATTAGCAGCCTCGTCCTGCAGCGAAGAGATGAGGCCAAACGTTATGTATCGTTGTGGTTGGTATTCGTGGTTTTTGTAAAACGTATAGTGATTGCCCTGGAAACAAGAGGCAAACATGTCCCGCTCATGGGCTGGGACTGGGGCTGGAACTCTCATACTCCATAATCTCGATGGAGTAGTAAGGAAGCTCTCGCGCCAGCGTGCCACTGTCGCAAAAGATAAAAGTACCTTCAACCTCGCTTTCGGGCTCTTCGAGCTCGTCGATGCGAGGTGGGGGTGGGTCTTGGAATTGTAGATGGATAAAGCTACGCCTGTGACTGTCTCCGCAGCGTCGCCGGAGTCTGCGGGCGCTGGAACCAACGGCATCCGCGTCGAGTGGCGTCATGTCTTCGTGATCAGAGCCACTACGCTCCGATATCGTGCGCTTGCCAATGCTGGATCCGTGGGTCCGACGGTTGAGCATCTTCAGCGCCCGTTGCCTGCGCACAAATTCGGCGTGGGCCCCATCGTCATCCAAATCATTATCCGAGTCTTCGGAACTGGATTCATCGACGCCCAGGTTCCCCATGCCGCGTGTGAAGCCGGGAGGGAGCCCTTTAGGTGCTGGAGGTGCTCGTGATCGAGAGCGAGCAGATGACGGGGAGGAGAAGCCCGTGGGGGCGATGGTGCCAGTGCGGTCTTGATCCATTGGGTCAAAGTCGGAAAGCTCCTCCAGTGTAAAATTTGCCTTGACAGTGGCAGTGACAGTAACTACGTGGTGTTCTTGGCGAATCTCTTGGATGGGAGGTGTGACCAAAGACTCTGATTCCGAATCTGATTCGGACTCCGCGTCTTCGTCTTCCTCGTCTTCATTTGAATCCTCTTCAGAGCTCCTACGGACAGCCATACGAGACGCCGGCATAGGCGCAGGCCTTGGAGGGAACATGGAAGCCGACATGGGTGCTGGCATCGGTGCCTGCATTGGAGGCGGGGCGGGAGGAGCAAAGCGCATAGGTGTATCATCGTCTTCGTCTTCCGAGGCTTCGTCGTCTGAATCCTCCTCTTCCTCTTCATCGTCGCTGTCTTCATCTTCGTCGTCATCATCCTCCTCCTCGGGTTTCGCTTGCGGTACAAAGTCTTGTTCAGACTCTGATCCAGACTCGGATTCCTCCTCTTCATCAGACTCAGAATCTTCGGACGAGGTGCGGGGGGACAACTGAGCAAAGCGATTAGAAGGCGTGAAGCTGAATTCGTGGCCATTGCCTGTAGGCTGAATGCTGGAGTCATCCAGCAGTATTTGGTGATGCCATTGCGGTAAGTGTCGCGCGGCGAACTTGCGGTTTGCCATCGGCATGGTGGAGGCAGGGGTTTGAGGCGGTGAGTTTGGGCCTCCCAAAGGGCCCAACATCATACTGGGCGTCGCCGGTCGCGCCTTACGAGGCATGCTCAATGGAGCCTGCGATACGGCAATTGAGGTGTTTCCAATTGAGGTGTTCTGAAGCGGTACCTATTTGAAGAGGCTCAGAGGCTGATGCAATGAACTGTTGCTCTGGCCTTGTTTGCGGGTTCGTGATCTATCGATCGTGGCTTTGGTGCAGGACTCGAATCCTTTTTTTTTCTACTCCCTCGAATTTGCGGGGAAGATGAAGTTCAGCGGGTATATGAGATCAGATCAGCTCCGACGAGCGACAGCCAGTAAGGAGGCTTGGTGATGTGATTGGTTACGATGAAGGTGATATCTCAAGCAAAGTAGCAGCAGTCAAGGCGTCAACACCCAGAGTAAGAACCTCCGACAAGGAGAAGAAGATATTCGGCTGAGGCTGTAGGTTGTCATGATAGATCTGGCGGAAAATGCTTAAGATTGAGCAGATCGCGCGGGAGGAAGCGGACCAGTTCGACTGCACTCAAAGAGCAACACAACCAGGGTCCCTTCGAGGAATGGAAGTAGAGTCCAGGTATCGGACAAGTGACGGGAAGCCCCCAACGTTCTCTTTGAACGCAAACCGGCTTTCCAAGCTGCTGGATGTCACTGGCCCGACACTGACAAGAGAGACAGTGGGGAGGAATGTTTCGGGGGAGACACGGTGGGATGTGCGGGATCCCGGGTGTGGGGACGACGAAAATCGGGCGGGCGGTAACGATAGGACGACGGGCTTTTGTCCAGAGTGACCAGGGACTGCCTTGTTGAGGGGCGCTGCGGGTTGCAGCACAAAATGGCTGACTGAGAAAAAGCGGTGGTGCAATGCGCACGCGAGCAGAAACAGTGCCAGTGAGGTGACTTCGGCTGCTTGCTGGTCTGAGTAAGGGAATGTATTGGACGAAAGATTTGGGGAAGTCGAAGACAAGCGTGGGGGACCTGGGTCGAAAAGAGAGGCTCAGGAATTTGTCGGAGCAGAGGTAAGTGGGATGAGTACCGTGGAAGAAGGCGGAGGAACGACAACAACAGAATGCCGGCGCCACGGATCCCGACTCTGGATCTGAACCTGAATCTGAATCTGGCTGGATTTGTTGTGATATGCTGGCGTCTCAAGTGGAATGGCAGGCCAGAGGAACGGAGTGCCGGAAGAGGAATACTGTTGTGTGATTTCCTGGCTGGATCCTGAAATGTGGATGTCCGAGCTATCGGTGGTGAGGGAGTCTCACGGCGTTGCTCGAATCGACCGTCCAAGTTGTGTAAGGTACACTTAGACGACCCCCGTGATAGGCCGAGAGCGGGTCGTTGGCGCGGCCAGACAGTCCGGTCTTATAGTTATGGCTGATTTAATCCGTGAATTCCCACCGATCGCCCCTTTTTGCTAACTAGCAGAGGGGATGGGAATCGAGAGCGAGATGATGGCCAGACGGGGGATGGTCAAGCGGTAGGTAGACGCAAGTCAACGACAAAAGAGAAAAGAAGAGAGGGGGAAACAGAAAAAAGATTTTTCAAGAGTGTGTGGGATGGGGAGAGAATTAAGAATTAAAAGAAGTCATTGCACATGTGCGCTGCAGCTCTGTGGCATGCCCATGCCCATGCTATGCAGCAAGAGACTCCGTCCCAAGATCACCTAGACGAGAGCCTCTTCTCATCCAGCTACCGTTACTGGTGCTACTGGAGTCGTGTGGGTGCTGCTTTGCTATGGTGTAATTATTGCTGGCGTGAATGCTCCCGCGAGAAACCCCATCCTGCTGCTGCTGCTGCTGCTGGAGACTGCAACCCTCGTGGAGGTCTTCCTATCAGAGGGAAAAGTTTTGTTCGGCCAGCGGTTGGGGTTGGCTGCGGTTCCTCTTTTGCGCATTCTCGCGGGGCGTAAGTTGGACTTTGGGCAGCAATGCTCCAGGACTGCCCCCGGTCTACCCGTGTGTGTCCCGCAGCGGCTTCAAGAGAATTGCCTGTTTGTGCGGTCGCGCATTTGCGGATACCGCAGCGGCGTACGGGCTGACTGGACCGGGGCCGCCATGGCTTGACTGGTTGCTCGGCTGGAATGGGCTGGATTGGGGTTGTGAACGGTATCGAGCGACGAAGGAGGTCCAATGCGAGAGAGTTGAGAGTCGACAGCCGAGAGGGCGTGGTGCGAAGGAGGGGTAATGGAGGGGTGTGGCAGACTGTGGACAGGCGCCAGATCGCCGACTATTGGCGATTCCTGGTCTGCTTTTTTCACTGCTAGTATCGCCTTACACTAGTCGGAGCCCTGCTCGGCCTGTCAAGTCTTTCTCCCATAAGCCTGTTGAATACTACATCATGCTTTGGTGGGTTCTCCTTGGGCCTAGACTAGACAGCGTCTTTGCTGTTGGCTGTGCATGGTCCTCACAAAGCCGAGTAATTAGCTGGCTTTTCGTCCTCTGGTGTAAGCCTGACACCGTGAGAGGGTGGATGTCTGCCACTCGATAGCCCAAGAAATCTGCATTGTGTTGTCGACATGCACGGGGCAAGATTATCTCCCGTCTGGAGACGCTGCTGCTCGTGTCTCGTAGAGAGTGGTTGAGGAATTTGACCGGTAGGGCTACGTGCTTCTCGCTGGAGGCCGTGGAAGGGTTTCGAGCACCAGAGAGCTCTACCTAGCCACGGCTGTCCGTCCGGAAGGAAAAGAACAAGCTGTGATTGGTGAGGATGGATTCTGAAAGACTGCCTGGGAGCAGAATCCGGGTATTGCAAGAATCAGAAAAGGGTCGACTGGGTAGCAGCACTCGCGCCCAATCAGCGAGGGTTGAGGGAGGTAGTTTGGAAGGGATGGCGTTTTCAACGGCCTGCAGGTTTTCTGCGGTCTTTGCAGGAATGGTCCCCTTCCCTTCCTGGAGCCACCGTGATGCTGGAGCGAAGAGCCCAAGCCTCAAAGACTGCGGACTGCGGGAGATTCTGGAAGGAGGGGTGGATGTGACGAGGGGTGAGGTAGGATGCATCATGCTCGTGGCCGGATCAGATTTGTGGAGAGGAAAAGAAGAAGGCGGTCAGGATGCACACGCCTTGACGCCTACCGGGAAGGGGACGGCTGGATGGAAGGGCCAGAAACGAAAACTGACGGAACGGAAGCGACCACCGCAGTCATCAACACCTTCCCTCCGTCTCCTTCCAATTCCATGGTAACACTACCTACCTTACCTTACGCACCTTGGTTGCAGGGTCGGATGGAAGGTGCCTCCATTGCTTACCTCACCTGAGTTATTGGCAAGTTCTAGAAGGCGCGCCGGGTGCATGAAACGGCAACTCTTCGTGTCTGCGTCGGGCCTTGACGTTGTGTCACTCTCGTCCCGTCCAAAATTGGTCCATGTAATTGGGAATGTCACCACCTAACAATCACCACCGCCACTGCCACCGCTGCCGCCAGCACCAGCACCAGCACCCTCACCATCACTGTCACCATCGTCACCTCGGGATGCCTATGCGAATCACTGAATTCTTGCAGTCACAGCATCAGACCTAATCCTAGACATCAGGTACAAAGTACCATGCTTGAAGAGACCAGGATGCATGGGCAGCAGGCTGGCTTCGTTCCCTGCAGCCCAACGCTGACGGACCCTCTTCTTAGCCTTTCTTCCATTCCTTGCTGGATGAGAAGATCCCTCACCCAGGCGGCAGGCCCGATCATTTGTTTGCCTTGCCCATCACCATCTCCTTTTTTTTTTTTTTTTTTTTTTTTTTTTTTATATACTCCCCACCCTGGGCGACCCCGGCTTTTGTTGGTCTTTCTCTTCACACAACCCCCCCTACTTTTTCCCTCCCGGAGTTTTTCGCCACAGAGCACATAAGATTGTGTATCAAAATTTCTTCATTAATACATGCTACGACCTAGGCGTCGCACAGTCTAGGTTGGTTCTCGACTGTCACAATACACGCTAGATTTTACCACTCGAGGGTTTTCTCACCAGAGCACAATGGATGTTGTACTAAAAGTGCTTCATCGTCCTTCCTTCCTGGTTAGGGCATGACCGCCCCCCTCTCCCACCTCGTCGTCTATGCACTGCATCGTCAACTTGCGCAAGTGTGCATTTGTGAGTTCGCGCCAGAGTGGACAGCCCAACGCCCCAAAGCCCCGTTTATCTGCAGGTCCGACGGGCCTTTCCCGCAGCAAGACCGGCCAGAGACCAACTCCACGTGTAAACGACGTTGGTGGGCTGGTGTATGAAGGCCCATATCTGTTCGAGAAGCCTGGTTTCTGTGGAAGAACAAGGCACCTTTGCCTTGGGAATTGAGGCTCTGCCATTCTGCAGTTGACTTGGTGTCTTGCGGGATTCTGAGGACCCGAGAAGGATGGCTGCAGCCCAGTGGACGATGATGGGGTCTGACTATTGCACTATGCCAAGGTTCAGATGACGCAGAGCTTTGTCGTCTTGATGGTCCTGAGATCAAGCTCAAATGAACCATACCTACCATGATTGCCTCTCCTGTGCAGCAAACAGAGTCCATTAGTCCACCCAGGTAGAATACATCCAGAAAGGGGAGGGTTTACTATGACTTCTCTTTTGACCTGGGATAAGGCAGGTGAGGTCATGAGGCAGATGGAATTGTTCAACAAATCTGCTCATGAAGAAGACGCCAGATCTTCCGTTGATAGTGCTGAGACTGCTCTTCTCAACTGGCCGCACACACAATGGAAATCATTGCGGAACGTTTGCGTGGCTCACATGGTGTCATCTGCTTGAAGCACCTTGAAGCACTGTAGTGAATTAGGTAAGTTCATTGTGGTCCGATACTTTCAAGACTTGGAGACCTTGATTGTCTGTCCCAATTCCAAGTCAATGTTTAATTCCTTAACGATGCTCAAAGGGTCGACGTGGTCTGTTTGAGCAGCGGCAACCTTCCCGCCTCGTCGGTGCAGGCAGATACCTGCCACCTGCCCGATCTCCAAAACCAGAGCGCGTCCATGCGACATCCAATCACTGCTGTCCTCCCAACCCCACACGGAACTTTCCAGCTACGCGTGCTTCGCCGCAACTACACCCCTTTGCCATCCATAAGAAAGAGTAGTTTCCATTAATCTACACACCGTCCTTCGTCAACTGAGCGTAGATCATCAGTCGCATCATTTAAACGCCTTCCTGGTCGAAATCTAGACCACATCTCAGCGAACCCTCCTACGTTGTTGTCGAATCTAATCTCCGTAAGAAGCGCGACGATGAACAATCAAGGCCAGCCTGGCCAGGCCCCAGCCGGTCAAACCGTGCCCAGTGCGCGACAGCCGCCCATGTATCGACCCGAGATGATGCGAAACCTTCCCATTCTCAATGATGAGGAGAAGCAGAAATACGAGAGGGGTCTGCGCCAGCTCTGGAACCACTACGAAACCCATCCAGAGGAGTCCGCTCAACACCAAGACGCCAAGAAGAAAATCCAGGACTTCACCAAGATGCTCTTGAACAAGCTCCAGCAACGCCGGATGCAGGTCCAGCAACAGCAGCAGGCTCAGCAGCAAGCCGCTCAGCAGCAACAGGGTGGTCAACAGGCTCAGCAGCAACAGAGCCAGCCTGCGCAGTCAGCCGCCCCCGCGCAACAGGCCCAGCCGGCTCAGCAGAAAGCACCAGCTGCGGCGGCCAGTCAGGCGAACGTCGGAGGCGTCACCATCAAGACCGAACCGAAGACCGAGAACACAGCGACGACGACGGCAGAGCCTGCACATGCTCCCACACCTGCGCCCGCTCCAGCGGCGGCCGTGCCAACTCCCACCGCGCCACAGCAAGCGCCGCAGACGACGCAGTTTCCGGACCATATCCTGGCGCATATCCGACAGATGACCTTCAACCCGCCTCAGGGGATTCTAGACAAGGGCCAGGAGGCGGCTGCTAGATGGTCCAACGACTTCAAGGCCAAGTACCTGAGGGCGCTGATGCAGATGGATCAGCAGGGAATTCAGATACGGCGGATCGATGCGCATGTTAAGAACCAACAGGAAAAGGGTGCACTGGGCGCAGACGAACAGAAGCAGCTTCAAATTAGGAGGGATCATGCGCAAAAGATGCATACCGAGGCACAGACCTTTGTGCAGAACTTTAGGAAATCTCAGGAAGGCATTAACAAGGCAAGAGCGGCCGTGGCAGCAGCTGCCGCGGCGGGGCAGACAGCGGCAAGTGCAAGCGCGGCTGCACAACAGCGACCACCTTCTCAACAGCAGCAACAAAACAGCCCAGCCGTCGCGACGTCGCAACCTCCATCGACGCAGCCGGGTGGTGCTCAAGCAAGCCCAGCACCGACGGCCCAAGGCACTCCGGCAACACAGAACGCGCAGAACCCCACCACAGCAGTGAATGCCGCGATCGAGGCAGCCAAGAATCAACAGATGGCCGCCGCTGCCGCCGCAGGTCAAGGCACCCCCCCTCAGCAGCAACAGCAGTTGCCTCAACAACATCAGCAACAGGCACAACAGCAATTGCAGCAGCAGCAGCAGCTTCGACAACAACAACTCCAGCAGCAACAGGCTCAAGCTCAGGCTCAGGCTCAGGCTCAGGCTCAGGCTGCTGCGTCCTCTGCCCCGACACCGACTACTTCTCAACCTCCCCAAGCTCAACAGCCCATGGCTTCCGCACCACAGCAAACCATGAACCAAGGCCAACATCACCCTCCGCCCGTCAACACTGCTATCGCGTCGGTCTCTGCAGGCGGCGGACTTCCCTCGGCAGGCACTCCCACCCAACGGGTTGCGACTCCCCAGTCTGCCGCTCCTGCCGGCCCTGGCCAAGCTCTCAGCCACTCGGCCGCCGTCTCCCGCGCGAACCAGCGCAACTCCCAGACCTCAGTCACTGTTCAGCAAGCCACGGGCACTCCTGGCTCGGCCGGCGCACACGCTCAGGGTGTCATGGGATCTGGAGCTGTTCCGCAACAACAACACGCGCACCCGACACAGCCAACTCAAACATTGCAATCTAAACTCCCGATTCCTAAGCAGCTTCCGGAAAAGGCTACTGCCGTGCCTCAACCCGTAGCGATGGCTGGTGGTGCTGGCGCCGGGCGTCCTACTTACACGGGCGGTGGCGGTATTGCCGGAGGTGTCATGGGCCAACCCGCGATATCCAAGATCCCCGCGTACACTCATGAGGCCGAGGGCGATCATGTCCTCAGCAAGAAGAAATTGGATGAGCTCGTGCGGCAGGTCTGCGGCGGAAACGCCGAAGGTCAGGAGATCAACATGTTGACTCCAGAAGTTGAAGAGGTACGTTATCCTAATCATTCCCGCCCCGTGGATTACAAACGTTTGCTGACTCTTTTGCAGAGTGTCCTGGCCATGGCAGACAGCTTCGTCGACAACGTCCTGGAGACGGCTTGCCGCAACGCCAAAGAGCGAGGCTCAAAGGTTCTCGAGATTCGCGACATTCAGCTCGTCCTGGAACGCACCTACAACATCCGTGTTCCTGGCTACTCCTCTGACGAGCTGCGCACCGTCCGCAAGATCCAGCCTTCGACGGCTTGGATCACCAAGATGAGCGCCATCCAAGCCGCCAAGGTCACCTCGGGCAAGGGCGAGTAGTACGAGCCCACCGAGAAACCGCGGGCAGCTGTTGCTGGGAAGCGAAGGACTGCCAAACGAAGTACGACGAAGAGTGTTCGATTCAAACAAGAAGGCGACGGATCGTCTCGTACATCGCCAGCCAAGACTGGCTCATCCAAGGCAAGGCCAATCAAAGCCGCATCTCCAGCCAAGAGGGCCCCATTTTCGGGAAGCGGTCTGACCCATGCCACCGGTACTCCCCTGAGGCAGTTCCCGGTTGACGGCAGTAGCCCGCAGGTGGACTTGGCCACGGCGAAACATATGGAGATCAACTTCCTCCCGGCAAATAAATAAGCTTACTCGAGGTTGAAGACCGACTAGACGATAACGGCAAATGGGTTTGTTTTCACGGGCATTACGGTATGGTTTCGGAACACAAAGAAGGCGTTTGGAAGAGGCAGGGATTGCCAGTCAACTTGCGACTTCTCACTAGTTGCAGTGGCCATTATTGATGGCTTTCATAGTGATGGTATACCCAAATTGATACTACAAGTTTAATGATAGTGCCTGCTTGCCTGCTTGCCTGCGTGCCTGCCTCATTATTTCGAGGACTAAGCGTGCCATCAAGGTCCTCAAGGCCATAATCCATTGCAACTGTGGCCAATTGGTACACAAGTCGCTTCCGGCCCGATGAGACAACGGCAGGGGACTCAGAAGCATCAGTCCGCATTCAGCGAAGCATAACAAACAAACATGCAAGCGGCGTTGACGCTCTGATGAAGCCAGAGTGTATTAAAGAGCAGGAAAGATATGGTGCATTGAATGCAATGAGAAATACGAGAGTAAGGTAACAATGAGAGAATGCGAGATTGAAGCCCGGATGTAATGCCAAATTGGAGAGGAGCTTGAAGGCGGGATTAGAAGTTTGATTGAAGGCGGGCCGTGGATAATTACATAATCCCAGCCAAGATATGCATAAGTGTGGCACAAAGGCACCAGGACCATGCAGCTGAGGCAGGCAGCATCGACAACGTCACTCGCCTGGGACCTGGTGGTGGCCTAGGGGGGCTGCTCCATGCTTCCAGCAGGCCCGGCAATCTCACTCGCTAAGGAAGGCTACGTATAGGGTACATAGTCTCATGATTCCGTCCCCACATGCAAACCATTTTCTGCCGCTTGCTTGTTCCCCATCGTTGTACCCGTGACCTGGCAACGGCTAGTGTAGTGGGTGAGGTTCTTGCCCGGTCCGTGTCATCCTCCCATGGCTAAAGAGCAGCAACCTAAGCCTCAGGTGTTCAGTCTTTGAGCTCTCCTCCATCGACCCTTCCTGCATCACGAGGCAAACGGCCACACAGCAACCGCCTATTCCCATCCACGAAAGCCGACTCCGACACAGCTCCGATCACGACTCCCGTCCGTTCTGACTCTATCAACCTGTGTCACCTGACTTTCCCTCCCTCAATACTCTCAGACGACGCACCTGACGGGACTTCATATCTAAGCAAACCAACCCACCCGCACTCTCCTCCCCGGGCGCGACTACACGATCCCATTCGACTGCTGCCATCCCCAGCAGCACTCAAACACATTTCCTACACACATCTACGCATAGTCGGCTGAGCAAAAATGCCGGGCAAAACACCCTCACGTAACGGGAAGGATCCCCTCGAGAATGGTGTCCGCAAGAACAACAAGGATGCCGAGTCCAAGAGCAAGAGCAAGAAGGGACCCAAGGATGGCGACGAGGAGATGACTGTTGTTGTTCCTCCATCCAAGAAGGCGGCTGCTCCCTCAGCGGACGCTGACGGTGACGTTGCGATGGGTGACGAGGCCGAGGCTGATGCCGCAGAGGTCAAGGTTGACCCCGTGGTCCAAGCTGTAGCTGGTATGTGATGATTGATTGGTTCTGACTTCCTTGATGCTCTCGCACGCTACGTTGAAAGCTAAACGACGTTTCTGGTATAGATATCAAGAGCAATTTCGCTCTGCTGGACCGCGCAGTCGCACTCTTCGATGCCAGATTCTCCCTCCGAGCCCTGCGATCAATCTCGACCATCCGCAAGCGCCTGACACCCGATATCATCGCCCAGGCCATTGCCGAGAGCTTCCCTGCGACTGTCGCCTCAGGAAACGTTGCCAAGCAGCTTCTGATTGCTATCGGTCGCGAGAATGTGCCCCTCGGCCGCTCTAGCGGTCCGGAGATGGAGGTGGACAGCGAGCCGGCGAAGACGAAGAATGGCCAGAAGAAGGAAGTGAAGGAGATCATCCCCGAGATTGACATCTTCCTCGGTATTTTGATCCAGGTCCACCTCTACGACACCAAGCAGTTCCAGCACGGAGCCGAGTTCTCCAAGCAGCTGACTGACCGTATCCACACGCTTAACCGCCGCACATTAGACTCCCTTTCCGCCAAGGTCTATTTCTATTACTCGATGTTCTGCGAAAGCCTCGCCCCTCAGCCTCCATCCCCTCAGTCTACGGTCGTCGCTATTCGGCCCACTCTCCTGGCTGCCCTACGGACTGCCGTCCTCCGAAAAGACATCGACACGCAAGCCTCGGTCATTGTGCTTTTGCTTCGCAGCTATCTGATGACGTCTCACATTGCGCAGGCCGACTTGCTCGTATCCCATACTCAGTTTCCCGAAAACGCAGCCAATAACCAGGTCGCTCGCTTCCTGTACTACCTTGGTCGCATCCGCGCCATCCAGCTGAGGTACACCGAGGCACACGAGCACCTCACGGCCGCGACAAGAAAGGCCCCCTCGAGCGCCTGCGCGGTGGGCTTTTCGCAGACGGCGACTAAGCTGCTGTTGGTGGTCGAACTGTTGATGGGCGATATTCCCGAGCGGTCTACCTTCCGCCAGCCTACCCTGGAGCTTTCTTTACACCCGTACTTCCTACTTGTTCAGGCTGTCCGGGTTGGTAAAGTCCAGAACTTTGAGACCATCATTGCAGATCACGCCGACACCTTCCGCCGAGACGGCACCTACAGCCTGATTCTGCGTCTGCGCCAGAATGTTATCAAGACCGGTATCCGGATGATGTCTCTTTCCTACTCTCGCATCTCCCTGCGCGACATTTGCATCCGCCTCGACCTCGGTAGTGAAGAGTCGGCCGAGTACATTGTCGCCAAGGCTATTCGCGATGGTGTCATTGAGGCTACTCTGGACCGCGAGCATGGATACATGAAGAGCAAGGAGGTCGGCGATGTTTATGCTACGCGGGAGCCTGGTGAAGCCTTCCACGACAGAATCCGCGCGTGCTTGGCACTTCACGACGAGAGCGTCAAGGTAAGTTTTCCTGGTGCTTCACTACCAAGACATTTTCTAATAGGATTGTGTTCCAGGCCATGCGATTCCCCATGAATCAACATCGTCTCGAGCTGAAGAATGCCCAGGAGGCGCGCGAACGCGAGCGTGAGATGGCCAAGGAGATACAGGAAGGAGATCTGGACGAGGACGACCTCGGCGGTGACTTTGACGGCATGTAACAACGCTATTGTCTACCTCGTTGTGTTATCAAACTCCCTGTCCGATGCGCCGATGTGCCGACCCGCAATCACAAATTCAACTAGTGGTTAGAGACATCGCGAGAACTGATTTTACTGATTCTTTAATGGAAGAGGACGGCGCTAAGGGGGTGGGAAAGGGGCCTTTAGCTGTGATTCCGGATGCGATAGACAGATTTCCCTTACGCCGGCCATGTGTTCAGGGTGCCTGCCGGTGTGGTAGATGGGGGCCTGAGCTTGGCTGTGATGGCCACTGGCGTATGTGTGAACTGAGCTGAGCTGAGTTGCATATAATGCGACTCTGTGTATTAAATAACGCAAGACGTGGATGACGTTGCCAAATCAACAGTATCGCTCTAGCGATGTCACGCTCGTGTTGTTTGACTTTTGGATTGCATATGACCTCGGCCCCTCTGATGTATTCTGCTCCGAATTGCCCTGTCATCGGCTGTAGCCGAATGCCAGTTGGTCTCTATGGCTGCTCACTACCCCTTCACCTCTGATGGTAGTCCTAAATTCCCTGTGAGCACCTACTTTTCGTATAGAACGTCTTCAAGGCCGGCTTCAGGGCACCAATCGCCGGTCACAGCAGCCTGCAACTTACCTTGGTCATTGAAGCCGTAGTCGATATCGTAGACATGAAGTATGGATGCCGGAATCTTGTACCAGCCAACGCGCCGGGTTGGCAAAGAGCCAGGATGTGTATGTTGCCACATCTCACGAGTTCGTTGTTCATCGTAGTGTGAAGTAGGACCAAGGTTTCGGTTCGTGACTTTTCTTGCGGGGGTTCGTGGCTGCGTGAGTAGGCCTGGATATGCCAAAGGATGGTTTAAATAGGTCACCATCTATAGAGCCCCCGAGTATATATGTGCAACCCATGATATATAGATAGGTGGGTGAATGCTGTGGGTGGAAGTCACCCCATGGGTTGACTGGGTGTCCTAAATATTTGGTTTTACTGCCATAGGGACGTGGACCCATGGGCTGGGTTATCCATCCAAAGCTCGTGGGTGCCCATGGGGCCCCATGTTGAATTCTAGTAGTGAATGGGATAAGTCTATATAATGACCGAGACCTCGGCACAAGTCGTAATCAGGTAGAATTTGAATGAGTGCGCAGAAAGTAGTCCAACTGGTACTGAGATGATTCGAACCTCATGTGCTAATTCCTCGAGGAAACTTCAGTGGAGAGAAATTGTGAGTTCATATATAAGCGTTATCCGAATACACGTACACCTTACTGTGAAATCAATAACGAATAGGATTGCCCAATCGGTATGCATAGGGGTTACGAAGGCTATTCTGAAAGATACTGGCGGACAGCGCCCAATCATGCCCATCATCACATTGGTCATGAAACCAGAATTTTCTTCCGTAAGTCATGAAATGAGACCAGGTGTTTTTCGTTTGTAGGCTGTGATCTATTTCAAACCTGCCTGTAGAAAACCCAAACTCATAGGACCAGGCGAACAGAGAGTTACATTGACGTGGCAAAAAAGAGAGGTAACCCCGTAGCTAGAGAAATGGCACAGAAGCCTTGTGTCTTGAGACTATACCGCCATCAACTTCTTGAACAATGAGAATTGCCAATGCAGCCACCTACGATCAAACACTATCAGAATAGCAGAGGATCTCGTATGATCGCAACCACCAAGCTAACCTTCCAGCATAATCTGCGTCGTACTGCCGGAGGGTTTTAACCGGAAGATGATAGTTGACGACTGAGAGTCGCCCTTCGCCAAGAGGTTTTCAGTATCGAGGCATGGTGACAATTCAGTCCCCTATAGGCGCAAAAACGTTCAGTCAGTGCATAAAGGTCTAGGAGTGGTCTCTATCGCCTTTTTCAACTGTCTCCGAATCTAGACCTCGTGGCCGCAAGCTGGACCGCCGTCGACCTCATCACCGGATTATTCCAAGCCTTGGCGGCCAGTGTGATGATGCGAGATGAAGTCGATAGTCTTGGATCGACGTTACCAATTATCTAGAAACTCGAGGTACGCCGTGTACATTGAAAATTCCAACATGGGGTTCTTGAGTATTGGTGCAATGTCAGACGTCATTCGAAAGATGTTGAGAATCTCCTCGGCAGCGCAGATGAGTCTGGTTCTGCTCCATCTCTTCATACTCTCCGGCGAGCTGAAAGACTCCAGCCTGGCGAGAGCTGCTCTGTGCAACAAGATGACCGACGTTTGGGTGATGGCGTTGACAAAAGTGTTTCGCAAGCAGGCCCATATCAAAAGTCTATAACATCATTCCCACATGCACGAATATCACCCCCCCCCCCCCCCCCCCCCCCCCCCCCACCCCCCCGACGCACGCGCTCCTTGTGCCCGCCCTCTCTCTCACCCCCACCCCCCCCCCCCGCCGCCCCCACCACCCCCCCCCCCCCCCACCCCCCCCCCCCCCCCCCCCCACACCTCCATCCTACCGACGTTGGGACTCATTGTTATGCACAAATCTCGCTGATAGATCATGACCGGCCAATCCGTGCTTCCGCTGGCCAGGCGATCAGAGCAGACAATCATCCGCCAGGTCCTTCGTCTTTCCTCCGCTTCGGACCGGTCTCATGACGGCGGAAGCAGAAGGTTTGCCTCCGCGCCCTCCTCATCAACCCGGTGACGACCGGGCATTTGGGCGACTCTGATGGCCCGGCAAAGACTCATTAACGACTTTGAAAAGTAGAGTTGTTGAGCCTCGAAATTGGCTAGCAGTGCCCAGCACTGAGCGGGTGCTAATATCGCGGCAAAGTACTGCCCGTCGTCCTTTTTTTTTTTGAGTTGTGAGAAGCGCCTGCGTAGCCAGCTTGAGGCGGGTCCCGGGAACGGCAATTCACTCTACTGTCATGGACTTCTCTGTAAGCCCTGGCGCGATGGTAGAGAGACATGGGGAAAATTTGGTGAATTTTGGCAACTTCTGCCCCCGAAGCCATAGCGATGCACTGCAGGCACATCAAAGGCTGCGTGTGAGGCGGCAGGTCCAAGGACATTACGTAGCGGGTTCGATGCAACGTTGGGTAAGGGTAATGCCACCATCAAAGTACCTTTTAGCCTCGTGCTGCGAAAGGGATCATTAGAAAAGGTTTATTTCAGAATCGTGGCTGTCAGTCAGTCCTGCAGAAACTCAATTCCATCTTGAGAAGGTTGTTGCTGACAGAGTCGCATTGAGAATAAATCGGTAAATGTCATCTCGTCCTCTAGTGGGGTTTGATCTGGAATGTGCTTGTTGATACTTTCGGATATGACATATTCCCTGTTAGAAAACCAACACTCTCACCAGCAATGTGGTGAGGCGGAGTTTTGTCATTATATAAAGTCGGAGGGTTGTCTCCGGTGTTTTCCAGCCGCTCGAGTTGTGCTATGATGCTGCTACGCGTGAGACTGCGGATATTCAATGTTTGCACACGTCGACAGTGTCATCAAAACCCCACTCCAAACGTCTCCGCCCACACGATGAGAATCGACCGTCACAAATCCGTAGTTAACTTGGATTTTAGCTCGTGTACCCTTTTCCACCTGCCAAAATTGGCTCTTCTGGACTGAGACTAGTCGCAGCTGTCGCTGAGCCTCGCACACTAGCCACAACGAGGGCGCACGCGGTCGTACCTGAGTTTCCTCGTGCAATATCGGGTGCATGAAAAATGGCGAGCGGGAACATGGTGTCTCTTCTGCGATTGCATCTTTCAGCGTTGAGGGCCAAGTAGGCCATCGGGTCGGATAATGCGATCATGGTTTTCAAAAAGCAGATTCCTCGCGATTACCGAAAGGAAATGCTTACCTAATGATTCTGCTACGAGTAATGCGCAAGATTAGGTTCTCTACGGATACGTAAGGGGAACTGTCCATTTGGCACGTAGGATCTCCGATCAAGTGCGAGCCTGTCAATGCGGGTTAGGCACCCCGCAATTTACGATACCTGGAACTCATTGGACCAAGATACGAGCGTCCCACCAGGGATCGGAGTATTGGACCGTACCCGGACTAACGCCGCGCATTTTTATCTCGGCGGAAGCCCTCGGCGGAAGCCATCCTTATCTCAAGATCTTAGGGTTCCATAGAGTACAGAGTAGTGTTTGATGATGTTGCGATTGGACCGTGAGATATGAGACACGACACGCTCGCTGCCTCCAGCCGACCTGTGAAGCTAGCTAATCGATTGTGCTTGCATACCCTTGTTCCAACAATATGATCGACTCAAGGAGCTCGTCGATCTTGTTATTGCATCAGTTTATTTTCTTACGTGATGCGTGGGGTCGAATTCGTATTGTATTCGGGCTTTGGCTTAGATCACGACAGGCGTTTTACGGTCTTAGGACATGATACCTGATATATTGCATTCAGGGAACGAGAATTTGAAATGCATTCTCAAAGGGTCGCAAATTATAAATACGAGAGCCTAGGTACATAAATTACGTTTGCCTTTCCTTTGATCGGAAAGCGAATATGCTGGAAAATGTTACATATGCTACGTGACATTCCTTACAGTTGTCCCCTGAGACTTTCTTCCCTCCACTAAAATCCAGTGGCATATTGAAAGGTGCAGTTGTCTTCCGTAAGGAAAGACTCTGATTTTTTCCTTTCTTTTTGCCAGAGCCTGTCCTCTTTCAGGCAGCTGAAAAGATTGCTCACATGGTCACCATCCTTAGGAACGACATGACCGGCCAAAGAAGGGGGTCAGGCAAGGAATCGCAAATTATCTCTTGCTCTCATTAGCATCAAATACTATTGCTTTTTGTTCGAATATCCATAGCCAGCTCGAAGAATAGCAGGCTGGTATGTCTGAGGTCCTGCGAAACATGATCATTTGAGGACAAGTTGCACGTAATTGTCCACGAAATTGGGGCCGGGGATGCGTGTGCTTCGCAAGTTGCAACAGCAATGAGGCATACGAAGTTGAAGAGTCTCGTGATTTTTGAAGACAGAGCGAAAGGCCGCAGACTTTGATTCAGCCGCTGGAAAACCCGCACTTTGCAGCGTGTATCGTTTCTGTTAGACAGTCGGAAAATTTATGTTTCTTGTTCTGTTTGAGTCCCATGTCAAGTCTTGCGTAACTACAACCCCTTGGAACCAAATGTCAGCGATATGAATCCTCAATGTTCAGACGAGACTTTGAAGGAATGGAAAAAATACTCTGGTGCCGACTCATCCGCAAAAAAAAATTGGTATCGTGTTGTTATTATTGGTGCAACTGGTGGTTTTTCGCGATATGTCGGGGGGGGCGCATCGACTCTGGGTCCCATTCTGCCATCTTGGGCCTTTTCCAGGAGTCCCACTTGGCGTTCAACGACAACGGTCTCTGGCAAGAAGGCTGTTTCAAAACACCAGAAAAATGTCACAAGTGACAGACACGAAACCTCTTTCTAAATAAAAAGGCGGGGTAGAATTTTTTTTCAGCCTAAGATGCATTCAGAAAGCCTCGGAAAGTCAATGGAGTTTATAAAATTGTCCGCTTGCTTCGTTCTCGTTTCCGACGGAGCCTTTTTGGCTGGCGGTCACCGCGCGTAGCACGCAGCCATCTCGACAATAGCCACATTCTGGGCTCTGCGAACAGCCGCGGTGGTTCTGCACTCGTCATCTTTGAATGGAAAGTCAATTCCGTCAGCAAAAAATCCAAATATGACTCCGGAACGAAAATTCGCCATTCCGAAGGGCTCAACGGTCCTGGTGACGGGTGCGAACGGCTTCATCGGGTCTCATGTTTGCAATGAACTGCTGCAGCTGGGCTTCAACGTCCGCGGAACTGTTCGTGACGTTTCAAAATGCGCCTGGCTACCGGTGGCGCTGGAGCGACAGAGACCAAAGGGCGACTTCATGTTGGTATCACTGCCGGACATGGAGAAAGAGGGTGCTTTTGACTCTGCTGTTGAAGGTGAGTGTTTGGAGCGCGCAGTCGACACCAACAAGGCTAATAATTGACGCTTTCAGGTGTTTCTGCTGTGATTCAGGTCGCCTCTCCTGTCGCTCTGAGCCCAAATCCCGAGAGCATCATTCCTCGCAGTATTACTGTGGCCATGAACGCGCTCAAGGCCGCTAACAAATCGCCGAGTGTGAAGCGGTTTATATTTACCAGCTCTTCCGTCGCCGCAGCCCTGCCTCAGCCAGATAAGAAGAGAATTGAGGTAAGCTCCGACAGTTGGAACACTGAGTCGGTCGAGATAGCATGGAGAGAGGCACCGTACCACCCCCAGCGAGCGTGGCATATTTATGCCGCAAGTAAGGTCGAAGCCGAGATGGCAGTGTGGAAGTTTTATCATGAGAACATCCGTCGGCGTTATGACTTGATAGTTAACACAGGTAAGCAACTCGCGCTGCCGTTGTCATCCGAACTACGCAGCAAAGTTGATTAAAATGCCAGTGCTTCCCGGAACCAACTTTGGAAGAACTCTGGATGGGGCCAATCAGGGCCATTCGTCAACCTCATCCTTCATCGAAAGTCTATGGAATGGAACGCACGTGGACCGTTTGGCAAGCATCCCGCCGCGTAAGTGAGGAGATAATCAGCACATGTTGGCCTGATGGGCTGATGAAAGACTATAGAGTATTTTGTCGACGTAGAAGACAACGCTCGGCTTCACGTGGCTGCTGCCGTGCTCCCCAGCGTGCGTAACGAGAGAATCTTTGCATGGGCCGAGCCCTTCAACTTTGACACCGTGCTTGACATTCTACGCACTCACTTCCCAAATAAGGATTTTGTTGACAATTTTCACCACTACCGCGAGCTTTCTGTTGTTTCGCAGCCCCAATCGCGGGCGGTTGAGCTGCTGAGGCAACTCGGAAGAGATGGCTTCGTTCCGTTGAAGCAGAGCGTCCTTCTCAATGTCGAAGATTTATCGTGAGGGATCCAGGAGAACGACAAATGAGAGATGAATTGAGAGCAGGCAGTCCTGAGGATGTGACGATGACCGGCAGACGCCAACACTAGAGTTCACCTTTTGGCTGAACCAAATTTCATTGACAACGTCACCGAGCCGTGGCAACTTTTTTCCTTAATTTCTTTATGTATATATCTATACTTGATCTACTTATTCGGTGTCCTTGTCTAGCTTCAACACAAGGCCGGGTCATAGTGTCACTCCTTATGTAGAGTCTCTCAGGGGTGCCGATCGCGACAGGGAAAGGGTTAGCTTAACGGGCATCAACCCAGTCGTCGAGATGGCCGCGGTCTATAAGTCTCACACGTACAGAGCACAGAGCACGCAGCAAGACATCATCTGATCCGTCATCAGAATGCAAGCGTTGTTCAGTATCTTTTGGTATCTATATGTGCCCCTCAACCACGCTGCAGACACATGATTCGTGACAGCACATCCAATCCGCGTGCGGAGATGGCACAAAGTGCCCGATCCACATATTCGTACTCGCCATGTCAAGCATCGCCGAGAGACTCCGAGAGGCTTGGGGCGATTGCAAGATGTGGAAACAAACCCCGCCTGACTGCTTTCGGTCTGTCACACCTGCGCGCTTGTCCAAACTTTCAGTCCTGCTGCCATGGCGATCCTAGACGCACATGCACGGTATGAAGATACCTGGACTTCCGCGTCAGTGGCAATCACTCTGGGGCACTTTGAGCCGGTCATAACCTACCTTCTACTTGGAAGACACTTGAAGACCGAGAGAGGTGGAGTCGGAAGATTGGCGGGACGTGGTGCAGGTCTGGCCGGCCTCGAGGGGGAAGCAGGCCGAGCCCCAGTTGCAGAACAACAGCCACTTGTTGGACGTGTTCTTGACAGTGATGGTCTTGGCGTCGAAGGTGACGGAGCCGTAGCTGGGCGCGGTAGCGGTGAAAATGTTTCCATTCTGGACGTAGCTGACGCTGGCGACCTGACCGCAGCCGGCGCAACCGCTGTCGCGGACGCACTCAGCGGCGAGAGCGGCGGGCACGAGGGGGAGGACGACAGCAGCGAACTTCATTTTGATAGCGATTGAGATATGCTGAACGAGAGAGAAGTTGTGGACGAAGTGGACAATGCTGCGCTAATGGGATCAAGATGGGATGAACTACCAAGTGATAAAAGCTGGGAAGGGCAGGGAACTCTGCGGCTTATATCCTATTTGCCATGTTGCATTCCCATCGAGTCCAGAAGGCAGCATCTAGCCCTAGCGGCGTAGATAGACATCCATGATCTTACGACGTCCGATATTCTGCTTCCGGTTTTTGTCCACTACGATCCACCATTATTGCAGGCCAATCGCACGAGAGCCCATCGCCGAATCGAATCATCTAAGTGAGGGTCCGTAATCCGTAGTTGGCTAAGGTCTACCGAGATACTCTACATTTACTGTACGTTTACTGTAGAGTTGTACACATGCGATGTTATCCCCGTAGTGAACCACCCACTTATCCACACCTAGGTCAGACCACATGACTCAATTCAGAAGTGTGCCCCGAGAAACCCCCTGAAAGTTATTTGTAAGGATTGTCAACCAACCCGTTAATCATCAAAGCTCCTTCTACAAACGGGGTTTGCTGATTGTCGGTGAATCCGGAGCCGGAAGGTTGAGTAATAAGGTTGTATTGACAAACTACAGTATGCCTTCTACGGTTAGTCCGGTGCGGGCGCGATGTGGCAATACACTCTTAACAGGACCGTAGAACTGGCCATGGAGAGGCGGCCGCCCTCTGAGAGATGCAGGTTGGCCATGGAAAGCAGGACAGGGTTCACTTCAAGCTCTTAGATAATTGATTGCTGTATCTGTACGGACGTGCCTTCCAAAAGTTTCTGCTGAGGCCGCTCAGATAATGATGAGCCTGATTAGGCTAAATACCTCAAAAGACATTCTCTTATCAAAGATAAGGGCTGATAAAGGGCTATTGAATGAATTATGTCTGGGGGGATGCTCGAATCTATGAAGTAGATTCATGCATTATTACTATTGGCCAGGTGACATGGAATCTTGTCTTGGCAGCCCCAGCGGAGACTTTGGAAAGGCACCTTCGTACTTCGGCATCAACTTATTGTGTATGTGGAGTTGCTACCGTGTTGCTGTCTTGTGTGTACATTGAATTGTGTGATTTACCTTGAAAGCTTTCATATAGGTTGATCCCCAAAGCCAATAAAGCCGGGGGAAAATAGCTTCACATGGAGTTGCTTGCAAAGTTTGAGGGTCACTAATTATCTCCGTCGGTTCATCATCGGTTGCCACCTTGCTGTGTAGACAGACCCATCATGAAAAATGCAAGGTTTTGTCGAGAACCCCAATAGGCGTGCACCCGCGCGGGTCGGGTACCTATTGGAATGGGCATATTCAAGGTCTAGGCAAGGGCATACAATCTCGCATTAGCTGCAATCGACCCATCTGGCCGGCAGATCGTCCTGGGTTCGATTGAGTAGCCCCTGCAAGTGACGTCACTGGACCAGGTGCTTCTGTGGATTGTCAAGGTCGGTGTATAATTATACAGTACTTATGTTTTTGATAGGGCTTCCATGTTGCACTGGTACTTTGCTGTCATCTGCGAACTGCTTATGACATCACCTATAACGGTCAAGAGACAAGCTCTCCAGCCTACCCTACCTCTAAGACTGGGGGTTAGTACACTTGAAGTACCAGAAAATAGAATATCATCCAACATGAGAAGCAGATTGAACACAAAGCCCGAAAATAGCGGTCCCTTGAACGCAAGTTCAGGAAAGCAGGAACTGGAGGCGTCATTGAGGACGAGCGACATTTCTCAAGCAATCAGCTAGCACAGTTCTTATACGCTTTTAGCCGATGCCTTCAATACTCATCAACACGCACATTCAACCGAATTCAACGGCATGAAAATTGGCAATACTTGCTTTATATACAATTCTGTCACAGGCTTGCCTAATTCTCCGTGCATGAAGCAGGATAACCTGACTTATTATCCACAGCTCCTTGTGCCGAGCAGAAGTAGTATGTATCCTGTGCCTTGTCGTAAGCAAAGTAGATGCTTCCCTTACCAGGCACGCTGCCCTGCGAAAAGATTTTGGTCAGCACGTAGGAAGTTCTAGCCTTTGAGGGGCGGGAATGATCTCAAGATCGAACGCAGAGGAACTTACTGCGTAAAAAGGAACACCAGAGAGTTTGACGCATTTACCAGAGGCGGCGTCGGCGGCAGAGTTGTTAATCACATTTCCGTTGGGGCCTTTTACAGCATCCTGGGCATCTATCTTTGTAATGTTGGCAAATTCTTTGCCGGCTCCGTCCGTCTGGCACTTCAAGCTGTTGGGGAAGTCTATGAACTTTTGGGCGGAGGCGAAGGCGCCAAGGGCGAGAATGAGAACGGTGGGGGCGTGCATGTTGTCGGTTTAGGGCTCTAAAGATGCAAGCCGAGTGTGGGTATAGGAAGGATAGAGATGCAGTGGCGATGTAAAAATTGAATGCAAAGACTGTAGAAAAGCGATTGTCTTTGTTGTGTAGAGCTGTTTGAGTGTTGTGTGAGGAACGACGAGGAATGTTGTGGGAGGTGGACCGAGAGGGTGTTACTTATACTCGAGAAATCTAAATTTTGAACTACCCATCATCATTGAAGTTGAGTTAACAACGCAATTTCCGATTAGTCTGCAACAACCCCTTGCAAGGCAAGCATGCCGGCCATGAACCTTCAGTTGACGTCCGTCTTCCAAATGCGCGACAGCTAATGGCAAGGCAAGATGACACAGCCGCGCGCATGTAATATCGGCGTCAAACTATCTTTCACTGCCGCATCTCGCATGGAAGGTTCGCGGGGTTCTAGGTTAACAGCTGTAAGCTGAGCGTGGCCCGGTTCATCGGAAGATACGGAGGTGGCCGCTGTCAGGTGGTGTATTTTAAGGTAAGCTATTGTCTTAGAGTTCTTAACGAGCGTTTGGTGTTAATAGTAATGAGTAATGGCTTTGTAAGCTCGGTTCGGTTGCCGACGTCGACTTTTCTGAACCGGCACTTCGAGATGACGCCTCGGGTGGGTTAGCATCGCCAATAATAGCCTTTTTCGAGGAGGACACAGTTCATGATAGGGTTTGCATTTGAGGCACATTTCTTATTCGCAATAAAAGCCCTCAACCTAATGTAAAACGCGTCACCCTCGCAGATTTATGCCAGTGGGATGCGTCTTAGGCAAATGACAAATTGAAGAAGGAAATTCATCAGGTAGAGATATTTTATTCGACAAAGAATCGGCTATTAATCAATTCAGTCAGTCGACAACTTTCTATGGCGTCTGGTACTAAGGCTTGAGTTCTTCAATATAAACTGGAACATTCCATCGTCACAAGGCTGTCGCCCTACCGCCGACATGGCCACGCATTGAGTTTGGCTTAATGAAAGTGACTCTCTTGAACTTTTTGCTAAGCACCGTAAGCTCCGAAGCAAGATTATCTTTACCTTTTATTTGAAGGGAAGATCCCTCTACGAGTTTGGCGCACACTGTCTCCATACCTTTCAACCAGTGTTTGCAAACTCTGGTGTGACCATTACTGACTGAAGCTCGTTTCTGTTCCCCAGACTCCCACTCTACCTGACGCAAATCTGACATGAGAGAGCATCCTCATACTAATATGAACAACAGCATAGCTTGTTATGACGATTGGGTGTTTTTCATCTGTATCAATATGGAAATAATAGTTCATTCTGGTCTCGTGTGAGCAATTCACAACACCTTGCTATGGTCCAAAGGATCTTTCTACATGGCCGTCGACATCTTTGCCCTAATTAACTCACATTAGTAGGCCTCGTATTGACTTACATTCAAGTCTAAAAGAAAGTTCTTTGGAGTCCATCCACCAGCTACACCTCTTGCAGTAGCAAAAGCGCAAAATGCCAAGATGTACAGACCACCCGCGAAAAGTATGAGGCTATCACAAGTGCCACCAGACCATTGCAGAATGGCCCCAGCGAACGGCAAGCCCACGAGGGCACCAAAACTAGAAACAAAGAACGCTGTGCCGCTTCTTTCCCCATGGTCTTCGATTCTACATACCTGCCCAACGCAGACAGGCGTCAAGCTGATGGCAGCTGCGGACCAAAGCTCAACAGAACCGCAAAAGCAGTTGTGGTAGCCTCTCATCCATGGACTGTCATCCAAAGCGCCAAGATGAATGTCGAAAATACCAAGGCGGCGGTGTACATGAAGTTGAAGGGGCCAAACCGGTCTGCGACGTAACGCGGAAGGGCCCGGCCTGGGATAGCGCCGGCGTTGAGCAGAGCACTCAGTACTGGGGATTTCTGGAGGTCGATGCCCTCATGTATAGCGTACGAGCATATGTAGGCGTAAGGTATGAAGACGGCGAACTCGATCAGGATTACGGCCAATGTGGCGAGACCGAATTTTGCCTCTCTCAACGCCTTGAGGTCGATTGCCGCGCTGGATTTCTTGTTTGGTGCACGGAAATCTTTTCTTCAAGAGCGCGCATGCCAAAACAGACGCAACAGCACAAACAAACCCAATCGTCCTGATGGCCCTTGGGAAGCCCACCTGAGAGGCCAGGCAAAGAATGATCAGAGGGAAGGCGACGCCGCCAATACCTCCGGCCGTGCAGGTTATCCTGGTAGTAAGAGCACGGCGCCCCTAGAACCAGTGCTCGACTGAGGCGATGCTGGGGTTAAAGAGGAGCGAAACCGACACGCCGCCAAGGATGCCAAAGGTGAGCAAGAAATAGTAGGACTCTAGCGAGGAACGAACATTCAACTTTCAGGCTTTCAGTGAAATAAGAACTTGTACATACATACATTTGCAGAGACTCACTAGCATCAGTGACGCCACAATGCCTACGCATCCAGGTATCACCAGAAATCTCACGTCATAAGCATCAAAGATTGGACCTCATAAAATAAGGTCGTCAGTTTGGGCCTGTCATTCCTGGTTTATTGCTCGAACTAACTTGAGCGCCGCAGAAGTCGAGAAAAAAGGCATACGTGCTGAAACCCAGCCAATGGTCGGGCGAGGAGGAAGCTCTTTGGCTACTGCTGCAGACAACATCAAGGCAGCCTTTCACCAGAGTACACCGACCACCAAGTATACGCCTGAGGCTCTTGCAGCTGGGGAGGCTTTCAAGTCAAATCCAATATCAGCAGCGTCAGAATTGCCGGCCAATCTAGACCTGGTTTTGATACGAACTCGCCCACCAGAGAGCTTGCGCCGGGAAGGTGATGTACGAAAACGGTGCCACGGGTGAAAATGTCCGGCGCAGAGGTGGAGCTGAGGGACATCCGGAGGACTTAAGCCGGATGGCGTGGTCTCAACCACCTCAACGTCGAGCATGTAACTCTGACAAATGCATGTTTAGTATTATAGGGCTTTTTCGACATTCAATTTTGAAAAAGTCTAGGGGCAATCGAATGGTATGAAAGGGAAAGCTCGCAGCTATGCAGATAGCTTCAATTTACTGAAATAGGTGATGTGACAACTTTGACCAACGGTTAGTGGTTCGTGTTTCCATGTCCTTGCCCTAATGTCAAATCATAATTATTGTCAATGGATTCCAAGGAGCAATGATCCGCTGGCATCCTAGTTCTATGAGAAGTCATGGTCATTTAAGGGTCTTTGTACCTAGGTTCATGACACTTCGAATTCTTGATTCAACTGACTGGTAAGAATGCATCTCCTGCCATATGTTTTCTCTTCATCTTTGATGCTGAAGAGCTTCGCCGAGCGTGTGCCACCTTGTTTATTGAGCCATAGTTTCGGATCTAATTTTTTCTCCTCTCCCTGAAGCTTTTTGGTACTAATGGGTTTAGCATGGCTGGGGAAACTGGATCCAAGGAAAAGGGGAAGGGGGCAGATGAATGGGATTCGCTCTTGCAACTCAAAATACTACTACGGGAGTGACAAACTTTCTAGAGGTTCCAGACAAAAAGGTGACCCGCGAATGATCTAGCCCTACTTTCAACACTTTTTTTCTTCCGGAGATACGTTGCACCAGCAACGTCCCTCTACTCCACCTGCTGGTTCCGCCCTCGTTGACCTTCAAGAAGTCATTCGATGTCTACAGCTTCGCAGCGCCTCCCTGTACCGCTAGCATTTCAAAATAAAGATCCGTCTTGAACCACTTTATGACGAGTCCTTGTATCATTATCAATCCTACCCTAACCACGGCATATTCATCATAATGACTACATTCATGACCAGCAACAAGCCGCCTGCCGAGTCTTACCCATTCGGCGGTGGAAATGGCTTTCGATCTTACATCGACAAAAGCAACTGGAATTTCATCATTAACGAGTCGGCAACGAATACTCCCCGCAAGGCCATCTCGAAAACGACCATCATTTGTCTCAGCATGGCGATGGGCTTCATCACAGTTTGGGCCATCATCGCGATAGTACACTTCAACTTCGCCCTCCACTGGAACATTGTGGATCACTATCAGAGTTCGTGGGTTATTGATAACGAACTAATGTGGCTCGATGCGCACGGTATCTTCTGGTTGGCAATCTTTGTGGCAGCTTGGATATTGTGGACAGCGGTCATGTATCGAATGTTCAAGTACGTCAAATTTGCCCCCTTTCGTGAGGCAAGATACAAAGAACGTCAATGTTGTTGAAGGATCCGCTTCTGCGAGCCGCCTCGCCAAAAGTCCCAACACCATCACAGCCAATATGAGCTACCTCACCTCACCGCCTTGCATATTTTGGAGGCAGCTGGATAATGTTCAACCTTGGAGCCCGGACAAAGACCCTTATTCCAGAACCATATCTACTAATGTTCGGAACACTGTCGGGCTCACTACAAACTGCCCTCGACTTCGGATCCTCCACCGCATAGTAGCCTTTCATTAACAATAGAGGCCGTATGAATAATGCATTGCGAGACTTTGAGGTGAATAGAACAAAAGCAGTCGACAGTCATGAAAGACCCATGAGAATCGGGCAGTCGACTGTTTCCTCAGATTGGTGGAAGGGGATCAATGCCCCCGGGAGTAACGAGAGAGAGTCGGTGATGGGAAATGAAGGAGTCGAGATGAAATAAATTGCACGCATAGCCCAAATAAGAAACGTTCACCACTGCCTCCAGCTGCGTATGATCCTTCCTAAAGCCTTATGATTATTTACAAGTTTAATGTGAGATATAGCTTCAAACCTCAATTCTTTTACCGGTGGCCAACGCAAGTAACGAATTTGAGATCTAAAGACGCATTACGCCAACTTGACTAAGAAAGATATTATTGTTGTGTTCGGCGTAGCGCTGAGGCTCTCACTTCTACGTACCTACGTACCTACTGACCTAAATAGCATCTTGAGGAAGGAGCCAAAACTGTTACAGGCTATGATCTATAGTACAGTTCTCTGCCGAATCTTTCACCATCGGATGAGGACACCTCCTGGCGCAGTAGTTAAGGCTGCCCACCCTTATACCCTTCACGCCATGAGCTGGACCCCCGGTGGCCTTCTGTTTTTGAAGGTCATGAGTTCGAGTCCTTTCTGTAATTTTTTTCGGGCTTTATTTCATCATGGCTTTTGTTTTTATTACATGATAGATACTTAAGTAATGATGGCTTGTGCTAAGTACTACACTATTCGATTTGATTGGTCTTTCTTTCACCCTTTGGCACTTTGGCATGTTCCCAGTTCAGGTAGTAGTTGACACGTGATCATGTTCAATGCAATCAATAGCTGCAGTTTCTCGGCAAAGAACAGAAGTTTCAGGCCTTGCGGCGTCGACTGGGAAAAGCGCGATACACTCAATGCAGTGGACTTAAAAAATATAAAAATCTGTTGAGTATATACGTTTTCTATGGCTTAAATACAGAGCATTTGGCTATTTCCTTCGAAAAATATACAGTGAATCCCGTGACGTATAAGTCATCAGAGACCAAGCTTTTCGACAAGACGGCGACATTTACCTCCCCTTATCCTCCTCGCATGTGAACTCAATATGTAAATTAGTAGACAGTTTTAATGGGCGTCTTGACGTGAGCAGCAAGGCTGGTCGTGCCGTTCATCTTCTGGTAGATGGCCTGGACGAAAGCCTGGGAGCTGAGGTCGGCACCAGCGGCGCTGGTGTGTGTATTATCTTTGATGTACAGGGCCTTGACGGCCGACGATCCCAGCTTGAGGTACATATTGCTGACGGCCTGGTGGTGGTCGACAAAGGTGACGGCCGGGTCGCTGATTGCCGCGGCGGCCTTTTTCTGCAAGGCGACGAACCGTGGCGGGGTGCCGACCCAGGTATCCGTGGCCCACTGGTTCTTTGGCGTCTGCGAGCTCAGGATGACGGTGGCACCCTTGGCCGTCATAAGCTTGGCGGCTTGGATAACGTAAAAGACGTAGGTGTAGACGGTCTCGCCCGTCTTGTCGGAGATGCAGGTCTCGGTGCCCTCGCCGCCGCAGACGGATCGGCCGTTGTCGTTGGAGCGAGGGGAGCCGACGTCGTTGTGGCCGAACTCGATGACGACGATGTCGCCGGCCTTGACCTCGTCGGCGACGTTTTGGAAGCGGCCCTCGTTCCAAAAAGAACGGGATGAGCGGCCGCCGATGGCGCGGTTGACGACGGCGATGTTGAGGTATTTGGAGACGTACTGGCCCCAGCCGTCCATCTGGGAGTCGCTGCTCCTCGCCATGGTGCTGTCACCGCAGAGGTAGAGGGTAGGGGCGCGAGCCGCGAGGTCGGCAGGCTCGGGAGACGCAGCGGGTGCGGCAGAGGTGAAGGCGCTCAGCGCCAAGGAGGCTAGAAGAGAAGTGAACTTCATGGTGTATGATGGCGATGTACTGAGAGGTACCCTAAGAAGCAAAACAAGACGGCAAAGGCAGGGAGGCTGAGGCATAGAAGTCCATATCCGTGAGGAACCGGGACAACCACGCTCTACTTATGGGAACTTGGATCCAAGTCTTCTCAGCGTCTTTCTGACCGGTGATGAGCTTGAACGGCAGTGGTAGTCAAGGGTCCACTCCGCTCGGCCGAGACTCACAAGTTCGTACTATTTATACCTGCCAAGAGAAGTAAAAGTTATTGTTCCGCCAGTCGGGATACCTGCAAGACGGACTAAATAAGGTAATTAGTCAATTTTATGCGTAGTTGTGCCGATGCGACATAGGAAAGTTTGAGGCTTGTCAGCTCAGCTTTACTTGAGACTAACCACCACCGGTTTGGAATGGACCAAATGGCAAGGGGCCCCCTCTGCTCTCTGTTGGAGGGATTCCATCGATTAAGAAACCCGTCCAGTGTTTGAGGCAAGTACTATAGTATGCGTCTTTGTTAGCGAGGGAGCCCGGGGTTCATGAGTTTATTTCTCCTGGGCCCTTGCCCGAGTCTTCCAGTGGCTGCCCACGTGCGCCCTAGCGGCTTGGCCCGTTGCATCGGCACCCGGTAGACCAGGCACCTTCCCTCTTGGACGGCCGCGCTGGACGAATGTCAATGGTCCGCCTAAAGGACTGCGGGGAACTGCCGATCCTTGACTGAAATTGGCTCCGAGTTGGGATGAACTTGCAGTTGTTCGGCTGATATTTGGTGCGAGACACTTGACAATCACGTCAACTGGCTTGCGGCCGCCATAATTCCTGGGCGAGATACTGCTGCTTCTAGTAAGGTCCTCTCTTGACTTCAAGTTCAGAGTTGTGTGGGCATAGGGTAATGGCAGAACGTTAAAATAGCTGGCTGATTAGTGTTAATGAAGGTTGGTTGGTTAAGCCGTGGAGATCCGGTCGTTCAACCAACGCCTTTCAGATGTTCCATGCAGCTCTCAGTCCAAATAAGTCTAAGAAGCAACCTTTTTATCAGAGTATGTGTACCTCAGTAATAGTACTCCCCTTGTAATCTTGATGTTGTTGTTGTAAGAATGAATCTTACAACATCACCCTCCGCTGTATATGAAGTACATATTTCTGAGGTTTATAACCACAACCACAGAAAGTCTCGCTAGTAAGCAAATTGTCACAAGGGTGCATATGGCGTTAATTTCTGCCCGCAATTAACGGCGTCGTTTTCGCGACACAAATAAATTCTAATAATCCGATAATCCACCCAGCTTCAGTCTCGTCAACAACCAGGATACGCCTCCATCATTCTCATTTGAAATTAGGAAAAACATTCATTTTGAGTTTCGTATAACTTAATTCACTCGTAGCCAAGGAGGCATTCCTGTGTTACAATCTACTTCAGAACCTGTATCGTCACAGCAGACGTGACTCCTGGAACAGTTTGGCCTATCTCAAGATATCACAAGCCCACTCATGAAGCGGGCTAGTTGTACGTATGAAGATATAGTATACTGCAACATGGAATAAATTCGTCTGCTAATCTGGAATTTCTTACAGCGACATCCGGATTCCCTTATCCATCTCAGCAACACAAATCCACGGATACAACCAGACCCGTTTGGATATCCCTGTAACGGTCACGGCCTTCCAAAGTTACGTTATCACCAGGTCATATCAAGCCACAACGCTTCAATTCACTTCACTCGGCCAAGACACCTTCGAGAGATGTAGGATCAAGCCGCTTCCTCAAGTCGCTGCCACTGCCACCGCCCCGGTATCAATACGCCATATAGACTATTGCATGGTTCAGTAAACTAGTCTCACAACCAATTGGCCTCCTTGCCTTCTACTACATCTGGCATCTCTTACTGTCACATTTCCCACGACGCTAAAGAGAGTAAAGGTTATGGAGATCAACCCTGAGATGAGTCGAGAAAGATGCGTCGATTCAAACGCAGGGAACGTTTATCAAGCCCTTCCTAAGCACAATTGCAACGCTTACCAGAAGCGTCTGGGTATTCGCCAGGGTGAACGGGTCACGACCAGCGTCGCTGAAGGAGCCGCACGATTTCTCTCGTATCTTTAGGTTCCAGTGACGTGAAGCAATGGAGCGTGATTTGGATTTTGAAGGCTGATCCCTTGCGTTTTCAACACGACACGGCATTCATCTGACTTGCGTCTCACTTTTCCGATATCAGACTATGGGGAAAAAACATCCCACTACACGACTGCAAAGGATACGCATCTCGGCCTCGATCTGGGAGTGGCTCAAGTGCCTGAACAGACAAGACGGGCAAAGTCACTCCAGAGCATCTTGCGACTAAGCTTGAAACTTCTTCACAACCACATCAGTCACGTTGCTTCCGATTCTCCGCTACCCCATCCAACCACTTCATCCCTTCTCCCCTCCGCTCCTCCCGCTCCCGGTCCCCAAGTTTCACAACTAAACAAACTCGGGACCTCCATCAAACCCTCCTCAAAGCATCGTTCCTCGCCTCCAAAGCCCTCTTCACCCAGCCAATCTCGGGCGCGCTCTCAAACCCATGCGGCAACCCAGGCCACAAATGAAACTCAACCTCCACATCCGCCGCACAAAGCTTCCTCACGTACTCGGCACACTCGTCCCGGAACAGATCCAATCCACCCACGTCGACATACGTGCTCGGCAGACCCCTCAAGTCCGCCACCTCGGCCCTCCCCGGCGCAGCATACAACGAGATTCCGACCTCGGCCCGCGGGCGCGGGTCCCCGGCCTTGTCACCGAGCACAGCACGCCACGCGAGCAGGTTATCGTTGGCCTTCCACATCAAAAAGGGATAGATGGCAGCGTCCTCGCGTACGCAAGTCCGGTCGTCGAGCATCGGGTACACGAGCACCTGCTTCCTCAAAGGCGGATTCAACCCGCGGTCCCTCGCCATCAACGTCGCGCCAGCCGCCACCCCGCCGCCGCCCGAGTCGCCCATGATGACGATCCTAGCCTTATCAACATTCCAATCCGCCGCGTTCTCTGACAGGTACTTGAGCCCGTGATACACGTCCTCGGCACCAAGACCGTCCGGAAACTCAGGCGCGAGCCTATAGTCCACCGCAAAAAACGGCATCCCCGCCATCTCTACGAACCGCCTGATCTGCGGGCTGAAAATGTCCACGTCGCACGAGACCATCCCGCCGCCGTGGACGTACACCACGGCGGCCAAAAGTTCAGGACTGTCAATCATCTCCCGCGTCGCGAAGCGGTACAGCCCGACCTCCTGTCCGTCGTGCGAGGCAAACGAGATCCTGGTGTCGAGGATGTTCTCTGGCGTCGGCTGCGCGCGGAAGACGGTACGCAGCATGGGCTCGGAGACGGCGCGGAGCTCAAAGACGTTTGCGAAGGGTGCTGGGGCAGCGGAGCCGCCTTCGCCGTCTCTGGCGGTGATGGCGGCCTGGTACTGCGGGTCGAATCGTAGTGTCATGTTTGCGGGGGTTGCTATCGTGATGAGGTGATCAAAGCCCTTCTTGATAATAAGGTTCCCGAGAATGGCCTTTGGATCGCGACGTGCAACATGATTCAGTGACTGCGACACGGAAGGCGTGTTCCTTTTATCCGCCAGACGAGGGTCGGGATCTCCGAAGCCGTGGGTTGCAACGGCTACCTGCCCGCATTACCGAAAGGAGGGGGGGGGGGATGGTTTCCAAGGTGTCTTCGACTTTTCGTCTTGGTGCTGTGAGTACCTAGTCCTTGCCCATAGAAACTCGCTATTACGCGACATCACGCCGTGAGGAATTCCACGGAGTTTTGCATTCCGGTCGAAAGGATCACCTCTTCGAACGCCGCCAGAGACCGTCTCGACGTAGCCTCTTTTCTGTAAATTGTCCGAAATCCACCAGTGCGGTAGCATCTGTCCGACTCTGGCAACATCTCGCCTATTTTCATCCTTTGCAGCTTGATAATCACGGCCGACGCAACGGACGAGCGCTCCTTCGCTCCCAACTCGCTTTTCGAAGCTTCGAGGTTCACTCGACTCGGCTCGCGAGAAAGGAATCGCAACCTCGCACACTAGTTGTGGTCCTTGCAGATACCCTGGTCTCGAGGGTTCAGTGTGAAGGTAAAGCGCGAGCTGATCGGGAAAATCTTTCTAGATTGGTAATTCATCACGATAAGCACGGAACCCCAAGAGAGGGATCGCTGAGCAACCATCGCGAGAAGGGGTTTCCTCCGACAGCAACCAATTTAGGAGACGACGATGCCCTCACTTGAGAGACTGATTTTTGAGCCTTAACAGACTTTGGAGACGTCGGCCCAAACAAACGTCCATCGCCCACCGACTTGAGATGATCCCAAATGATTTCCCTAGGCGTACATGCTCAAACCAAACGTCGACGATAACCTCCACTTTAATGGATAGTTTCAATAGCCAAAACACTCGACAATCCGGACGTCTACCACTTTTGGTCGTGGCGTCTGTTGCACTGATAGCGTGTCAGCGCCAGTTGCCAACTCAACGGAGTTCATCGCGCGCATTGCCCGTCGTGGCTAAGTCTCGTCATCTCTTCGTCACCCCTTCGTCACGCTTGGATTCAAAAGTAGTCCTTGCTGCTTTCTATAGCGATCAAAAATCTTTGAAACGAAATAAAGCATCGTCCAGCATCGTCCAGCATCGTCCAGCATCGTCCAGCATCGTCCAACAACGAGGACATCGTGAGATCCGTGTGACCGATCGCTTAGCTGCCGCCGACTGTGCTACGCCTATGCGCTTAGACTATGGCTTCTCCTTCCTGCTTGCGCTTGCACCAGGATTTGGCTTCGACTATGAAGCGGATGGCGTTAATGATCGAGCCTGGGAGAGAGTCCTGTAACGAGCGTCCGGAGATAACGATCTGAAGACATTTCATCTCAAATAAAATATTAGGGATGGTGAAGAAAATGTGCGGCAACGCCGCAACGCGCGATCCATACCGTCGCATCGAGGTATCCGACCCAATCGGTGTCCTGAATCATGGTATGCCACATTACCCTTGTCCGTCCCGAACTACTGCGACGGAGAGAGATGAACTCCCGCTGCAGGATGGACCGTCGTTGGTGCGACGCCAAGCGGTGACAATTAGTGGCAGCGCATTGAAATAGCAATGCCAGGAAACGACGATGCGCACCGTAGGTGACAGTTTTCTGTGAAATCGGAGCTTCCGTAGACGCTTAGTCGTTCGTCTGGTCGATGCAGGGCTGAAGCCAGGTGGGGGGTGGGTTCGGCGGCTAGATTAATTAATCGTTGCTCCCGATCCAGGAGAGAGCAGCTGGGCTACGACCCAGAACGTTGGAATCGGGGTTGTGAATGTTCCGATGGCACGTTGGCTGCTTCGATCGGTCCAACAAAGGGACCAGTTCGTGGGGCCGGGGAGCCTGTTTTTGATCATGCCACGATGCGGACTGCCCTGCAGAACTTGAGGGGATCGCGATATCCGGGGCCCACCGTCCGATCGACGAACATGTCGCGTGAATCGGAAACAGGGATCCAGAGCGACCCTTCCTGGGCACTGCCACCCGATTCTCGCGAGTTTCTTTGGCAATCGGGGCGGAACGGCTCAAGGCTCACCCTCGGCCGTGCGTGCTCGCCTCATCTTAGTCTGCGGATTCCGCAGAGCGCCGCAGAGCGGCAGCACAAAGTGAGAGAGATGAAGACCTAGGACCACATTAGAGCGGGTCGATTGTGACACGGGGCCGTAGAGTTGATGTCTCCTGCACCATCACTCAATTGGGGGTTTGAAACTTGCAGAGAATGAAATTTGGCCATAAGATTGCTGATATGTTTGAAAGCGGGTGAACCACGCCGTATGCGTTCCAAGGGGGCTTGACCAGTATTTAGGGGCAATATCCGTATCCTGGAAGCATCTTGGCTTTGAGCTATCCAGCAGCAAGGTGGGATATCAGTACGCAAGTCTAGGCACGACACCAACTTGTCCCGGCATCCCGATGACTCCGCAGGACCCTATGTTGACTGGCAAGCTGGTAGGACAATAAGTAAACCATACTGCCAGCTCCTTGGCTGCTTGCGCACGTAGTGCACCATAAGCAGGTCACTCTTCCAGCGTTCCGTAAATTCGGGATTCTCAGTTGGCACTGACTATTGGCAGATGGATGGAGCATAAGCAACCCGGACCACTCTGGCCGGATTGTTGAAAATGGCACGATGTCTCTAGTTTGAGTACGCAGTGTCTCCCTAATGACAGGGGTCAGAGCAGTGGCTGGCAAATAATTGCGCGAGCGTCTGGAACGCTGGGTTCCTATCCCAGGCTGCCAGGCTGGTGTGGTTGGGGCAGCCCGGCATGCCAAAGAGAGAAGCTGGAACGACTTTTGCGCAGGCAGTTATCGGCCATCCTCAAGATTTCTGAGCTGTTGTGCAAGCTTCCTTGATCTTTTCGAGCACTAGCGGCAGAGCCAGCCTGTCGGTTAAGGACCCCGTCGCACTCGGTGCGTTGGATGGTGCCACAAGCCGCCCGAAGCCAGCCTAGAGAGGAAGCTCTAGTGTGATAGCGCATCCAGAGATCGCGATCACCATTTCTGATATTCTGCGGTCGGGGGTCCAGACGCTCTCTAGACTGTTCAGAGCATCAGGAAAGCTACGACTGAGCAGTTGTCTTCGTAACAGTCTATGTATCGAGTTGCAAACCACGTGGTAAATGATCGAGATGTGAGATGTGTTGTGCATTGTCGGATCACTGGCTGCGACCGGCGTAACGTTAATGCACAGATAGAGTCTTTGGGCGACGGCGAATTGTTGCAAATACAACTCGCTGGCCGACCTCATATTATATCTCCACGAAAGGCTCAAATTCTTGAGCAATATTAATTGTGCCGGTCTCTAGGGTTCTCTTGTCAGTACCGCCCCCGGCATCTTCCCATGGAAATCGCAGCGCTGTTCCGACGTCTCTGTAATATGCATCTGCATTTGCATTCCCAGTGAATTGTATCCGTGGGCGTTCTTGGTGCCCGCCCCTCGCATCCAGCCTCCAACCGACCCGCGAGACTTTACGTCAGGGTTCAGGAACGTGGCGCCCACCCCCCGCTGTTTAAGAATCTCCAAACCACCCCAAGGCGTGCGTGCCCAGCCAGTGCCATCTGCCGACGTCTATCATCGATCGCCTGATCGACTGGCTTTGGCCTCCACGGCCTCCAGCCCTTGCCCGGCCGGAGACCATAGGCGGGGCGTCTCCAACGGCGTCGGTGGCCGTTTCTGATTTACGCTGACACACAAAGAGGAGCAAGGGGAATTTGGAATCAAAATTATGAGCTCAGGATCCGGGGTAGGAGGCGAAATTGTCGATTGGCCATCACGGCTCCAGACATGAGATGTCAGCGCGCGATCTCTCGCTTATCTAGAAATGAGAATCGACAGGAGCTTTCATCTCAGACGTCGGTGTGGACTCCATCAATACTCTGTTGCGCGTTGGGACAAAACACTTGCAGGATCGTACAGAGTCCGCCCCAGGGCGAGTTCCGAGTACTTGCTGAGATGAATGATCATGATCTCTTTCGGACCACCATTACATTGAGATTTCTTTGACGTGCCGGATCTGAGGTAGGCGAAGATGCACGAATATTCAGATAGTTCCCAACATGATGGCGCACGCATCATGGTGAAGGAGAGGAACTCGTTGCAGGCTTACAGCCCGGGGGAGGGGGGGAAGCAGAATACCATGCCTCAGACAATGGGAATTTGCGGAATGTGTGAGTGTCCGGCAATCTCGTTTGCCCCCTGCGTATCGTACGCTCAAAAAGGGCGATACCTCGCTGGGCGTGCACGGCTGTGGCAGACAGATGAGACGAAGTCGAGTGTCTCTCGTTATTTCGCCACATGCCACTGGAAAAGTTGGAGAAATGGGGAAGGGCTCTGGTTTGATGCCTTCTTCATGGGCTGTGTGATTGTGTGCTAGGCAGTGTTTGCTTCAGTTTACGGCGGCCAATGGGATTTCCGTGATCTTTCGAGGTGTAGCAACGACAGTTTCTGCATATCTACAGAGAAGGTTTGTTGGTTAGCACGGCTTGTAAGCAGCCTGCAGCAAACAGAACCCTGTGAGATGGGTGGTCGGCGCGACGCTATCAACTGAAATTCAATGTCTGACGACAAAGATATGTCATTTCTCATGGTCGGTACGGTAGTGCGCGGGTCGACGAACTACCTACCCGCAGCCCCGCAGTGGCAGAAGGTCGATCAAAGTGGTGTACTGCCCGGTGTGGTTGTGCGTGTGCCCCTACGTAGGATATCCTCTTCAGGATAAGCATGGAGATGCCGGGCTGGGGAGTATGGCCTGTTGATTGGTCTCAGAGAGGTTCGTCCCGCTCGAGGGGTCTGCCATAATTCTGAGGTAACTCGAGGTATTCGTTTCACGCACCAAACGAGAAGAGCGAGCTAGTGGCGCGCGGACAGATTGCTCCGTCCTAACGTCGAGCAACGCCAGTCGTTAATGGCAAGTCTCAATTTTGTCGTCTGCCGTAGCTCTTGAACCAGAGCTAACCCACGGGCGAGCAGAATCCACCAAAAACAGAAAATGACTGCTATTCTCAGCTCAGTACGGAGTACCGTCCGCTCTGAGTGTTTTGAGTGGCTAATTCTTATTGATGTGACGTCAATTCTCAGATATCTGGAAGCAACCAGGCAACTCACAACGCCGACTCCAGGCTGGCGGGAGAAACCCATAGGAATTGGCCGTTGTTGCTGGACTTGATTGACGTTCGCAAGATTGGACGATTGGTAGACGCCTTGGATACGGCTACTTGACGCGATGAGTAGCGTCGTTAGACTTGTCTGACCGGGCCAACCATTTGGAAGCCAACCGCTGAGGTTGCAACCAACAACGCGTGGGGGGCAGTGCACATCGCACCTTCGGAGAGAAGCAACCACCCTTCCTCACATCCTCGTTACTGCTGGCCACGGCGACGGCGGGGTAAAAGCAGTTTACTGGCATGCTTTGGTCAACTGGGCGTCGTTGCTCTACTGACGGGCCTTGTCTAACAGGCTCTCTGGGTTGGCCCGGCTGGAAAGGCTGGAGAGTTCGCGATCTGCTCTGCCAGACGTATACAAGCAATTTGGTGCCCAAAACTCCGTCAAACATGTGATATCCAATAAGACCACTCGCGTAGAAGGCAACTTGGTCTGAGGTTGATAAGTGCGAAAGTAGTTTTCCATAGCCTTTGCCATATGGTTGAGTGTTACGCTCTCTGGACTTCTGAAGCAGTGAGGCAGGACTTGTCAAAAGGTAGGTTAATGGCAAAGTTTGAGTACCGCCGACGAGAGTCTAGACCCTATGGAAGAATCTGGTGCGTGCGCGTCCCAGCTTCCTCGGATTAGACTGAGCGGGCCCTTGTTGGTCGGATTTAAGACAGTCTTATGCCACGAATTCCCGCCGGCTAAGGCACCTGCAGATGCCACGTTCTCAGAATATAATTTGGGTGCAGCCATCCCGTCAGTTGGCAAAGCCCTGGTCGTACATCTTCCATAAAAGGTCGGCCTTGCGAATTCAGCGTACCGCAAAGCTATTCGATGCAGACAGAAGTGGGAGAGATTACGGCGGTGCTACCCCAGCTGGCCTGCCACGTTTGATTAAGTATGTGAGAAGGTATGCTGGCTTATCATCGTGTAGTTTGCAATGCCCTCTCAGAAAGTGATTCCTCAAATATTTCCCGCTTGTATAGGGCATCAGTTTGAGGCCAGGCGGCTCTCTCGGTGTTTAAAGGTAGAGCTCCACCAGCGCAAGTCGTATTGCCAGGGCTCACCGAGCTCGCCCGGCCATAAGGCCATTATAGCTGAGGAGGAGCTTCCTGCTTTGAGTAGTGCTAGAATATTGCGACAAATGTATCGGAGGGTGGCAGTGGGTCAGTTCTCCTCGCCGTCTTGCTGGGACCGTTAGTGCTCGGCATCGGACCCTTGGGATCGATGATCGCTATCGCCCCCATGCCACCGGACCCACTCTTCTTTCCGAAATGCGGACGCGGATAGATTCTAGCACCGAGTGTCGAGGCATTCGGATCAATAGCCCGGGGCGCTATATCCGTACCGCCAGAGCAAGTATGGATACTGGCCACAGCTTGTAAGCTCCAGCACAGGCACAGGGGAACGCATTCGGATCGACTTATCTACCAGCCATGTCTTGCCAATAAGAACAATGGTGGCGACATCATGGTATTGCCTGTAACGAATAGGATAGTCGCAACTCGTAAGACGATTGCTGTGTATGGTGGTTGTCAAACCCCAGTGAGTTTCCCAGCACTTCCTAGCGAAGCTGTTGTGCCTCCCGACTGCATTGGGCTTATTGGCGGTGTGGGCTCGGAGTGCACTCTTGGCTGGAAAATCAGAGGAGAGAAGCGAGGTACCAGATTGCCAAGGGTCAACGGACGTGGCCTGTCAGCGGGGTACCGTAGTGAAAGAACTCGAAGTTGTGGATGTGCCTTGTCTCGAGGCAATGCGCTCCCACGCACACCACGCTCCGTACGTGCATGGATGCAGAGCAGAGCCCACGCAGGGCTCGTGGAACATTGACCGGGCCCTGCCTCTCTTGTCTTAAGCTCGCACATGTTTGCGGAATTCGGGTTGCTGGCGAGGGCGGGACGGCCTGGTAGGCTGGCTTGGCTGGTGCTCAATAGCCCGCAGCAGTGAGATGACGGGCCATCAATTGCGAGATGTCAGAGAGCATCCGTCAATTAGTGAGCGGGCCATTCACAGGAGCGATATCACTCACATGGGGTTGGCTGAGGCCTGTTGATACAGCCAAGTAGGTGGGCAACTCTTGGGATGGACCTAAGACATACCGGACAGAAGTGCAGCTGTTGGACATGAAACGATGTCCTCGATGTCCTCGATAGGACACTCATGAGAGGCGGCGAGCTGCAGCAATGCTAAGCGTTTTTAGACCTTAGCATGACAACAGAGCTTGACGAGTTGGGGAGCTGGCAGCCAAAGGTTCCGTCCGAGCGACAACTCTGGGCCCGCCACAGCGACCTCAGGGAAACAGCACATCTGCAGACACAGGCGCAAATCAAGGGGACGACATGAAGGCGAGCTGGTTGGGCGACGTGGTTGTCAACCGTGGAAGGTTGTAGTTGTCAGTCGGTGATGGTTGCAGCAGGCCGCGTTAGGTCCCCCAGTCTCTGTCGACTCTCAGGCTTCCAAGGTACTTCCATATGTACCAGCTTCTGAGGTACTTACTGTAGGTACCTAGGCAGCACTTTGGTCCCGCCCACCCTCTTTTTCTCTGACTGCCAACGTGGTTGCCTGCTTACTCCGCTTGCAAGTGGTGGTGGTGGTGGGAAACCTACCCTATGGCTGAGGTGCAGTGGCATTGGATAGGAAAAGAAAAATACGTACACAATGCCTCCAGCTGCGATGGCGAATTCAAGCAAGGGCAAGACACGAAGGACTGGGCAGGGTGCATGGAATTATGGGATTTGGGGGAAAGACGGAGGAGTTTTGAGTTTGGAAGCTCCTGCCTCTCTCTGCAGGCACCTCTTTGTATGCAAGCTACAGCTTAACAGTCCTCCCGTATGATTGGAAAGATAACTTGCCAGTACGGACCGTATTTCGTCCCAGGTTCCAATTTTTACGATAACATTTACACAGCTGTGACAGCTTGAGCATTATTGAGACGGGATGCAGCAAAAGGAATCGGTGCGGAGCTGCCCAAAATGTCGCTGCAAAATGGGACTACCGGTACTATCTCTCAGTTCGCGACCGGGATGGGGCCTGGAGCAAATGACCCGGGGATTGTTCCCGCCCTGTCGGTTGCATTTGGATGCACTGGATGCACTAGGGTGGGGATGTGGCACAGGTGAGAGCCCGGGCTTACCTAGGATCGCCCACTCAGGCCAAAGCTCCACCCCATGCAGCTACATCTGCACCTGCCCTGCGGCCATCAAGACATTTGATGCTCTTGCCTTCGTAGTGCACACGGCTGTCTCTTTGGACTAAGGCAGTAAGAGGGCGGGGGATAGAAGAGGTAAGGTATAGAGCAAGCATAGCGTAGAGAGAATGCATGTGGAGAGGCGAGAGGATGGTTGAAGGCAGAAATAAGCTGCGCCTTCCCCAAAGCTACATTGTCACTGGCAACTGCTCTAACCCAACCCCTGCCAACACCACCGTCCTGTGCTTGCCTTTTTCCAAAGAAACCGGCACTAATCCAAAATAGGAAGGGTACGAGGAGAGCGAGGAGACCGGCAGAAACAGTCAGTCAGTCAGAAGAGAGGGGGGGGAATGGAGAGAGACCCAGAAGCGAGGGCAGCCCTTTCCGTCCGTTCGATCGAGTGCAGAGTGACTACCTCGATACTTGGCTCCACGGGTGTCGGTCTAGCACACAGTCCCTTCTCATCGAGATCGATCACCAGAGCGTAACCCGATCAAACCCTCCTAGATCGTCTAGCGATCGAAAGCAGTCCAATGCCACTTTTCCTTTCCCCTCTCGCCCTCCCCTCTCTCCGTCTCTCCGTCTCTCTACTATGGAGTCTGGAGCCTGGACTCTGGACTTTAGACTGCCCCGACAGCAGTACAGCAGTACCGCATTCCCCAGCGCCTGCTTGTCCCGCTACGACCCCATGTATCCTTAGCGTACCTAGTCCAGCTCCCATCTCAAATTCTCAATCACTGCAACAGCAACAGATCAGACAGACAAACCCCCCCCCCCTTTCCCCCATGTCAAATCATGTGCCATGTCCCCGGTCTCTTCTGTACCCGGTCGTCTATTTGGTCTCCCCTCCTCCGGCAACCCAGCCTCAGAACCTAAGTAAGGTACCCCCAGCAGTACCTCCTCAAGCTCTCTCATCTCTCCCGCCTGGACATAACCCTCTACCACGCTTTCTTGCAAGGAACATTGCTCCGGGGTGTCCTCCGTTCCTCCACACCCCTAGAGGTAGCCAGTTCACTCGCTGTCTTTTTCTTCCTCTGCTCGCTGCTTCGCACCTCAATCCTGATACCCGCGCCATTTTTCCCGAGCATGTACGCACGTACCCTGGGATTGTATAAGACTTGGATACCGCCCTGCTCCACCATTTGCCTCTCCAACGTCTACACACCCTTTGGTCCCCCGACCGACAAGCTCCCTTTCGAACGCAACCGTCTTCGGCCACCACGATAGACACATACGACTCACATACTCTTATATCCCTAGGCACAGACTAGGTTTGACCGACTTTATTGCGACATCAGGTGATTTTGGCTTCAAGGTTCTAGCCACAACGAAGTCCATCACCGCAAGTGAACACAAGCTTCCATTAGACACACACAGACTGCGTCGCGCACCTCGCTGGCGAAGCCACTTTCGATCTCATTACCACTCGACATTTTTATAATATTCGTCGATCTCCGAGTCCTCGACGTCAACGAAAATGCCGAAGCGATCCTTGGACGCCAGCAACCTGTCGCCCACGATGCAGACTGAACGGGCACAGAAGAAGGTACGACGCTTCAGCTTATGCTGTGATTCCCCACTCAAGCTTCCTATTCGCACCAGAGTCCATTTCTTGTCCATCATGATCTATCCACGATTCCAAATCAACGTTTTGGACCTATCCGCACTCCCGCGTAACGTTTCAGCCACGTTTCTGTACACTCTTTTCATGAAAGTTTGCTTTTTCCCCCTTCAACCGCTAACAATCAAATCGCAGACCGAGAGATCCCATGAAGAGAATCAGGAGCGCGCGTACATTGCCGCTTCAAGGCGAGCAGACCGCAGTATCGAAGCTCGTGTCCAGTCAGCCAAAATGGCAAGCGAGATCCACAAGAAGCGCACCGGCAAGGGATTCAAGATATCTGAAGCAATTGTCCAGGCCGAGGAAATGTACGAAGAGGAAGAGGATGATATGCCCCGGTCCTACCGCATGCTGGCTGCCCACCTTCAGACTGGTTCCCCAGAGTTCGACTACCGCGTCAACGCCTTTTTGGCTAATCGGGTGGCCATGGCGAGCATGGTTGCTGGGCTTCGTAACGAGGAATGGGCCCAGAATCCAATCAACAAGATGTTTGCTGAGCAGTTCCCCAACGCCAACAAACAAGCACAGGCTTTGTCACGTAACATCACCAACTCGATGTACTCTGTTCCTGGGCAACGCTCAGTGTCGCAGCAGCAATCCACTCAGCCCGAAAAAACAGTTACGAGTCCCATGTCACCAACCTTTGCAGCCGTGAACTTTCAGTCTGAGCAACAAATATATCAGCGCCAGAGGACGCAGTCCGTAGCCTCACCGATGGATGTGGCCACACCCGTGTTGCGAGATCATCCACAGTCTCCGCCAGCATTGTCTCCGGCATCGGATGCTGCTGCCGGTACTCCTTCGACGCGAACCGCATCGACGTTCCCTTCGCCCATGACAACTATTGACCACAGTCTCTTCTCGCCTGAGTCATTATTTACCGCCGAGCTGCCTATGGACGCGAAGATGATGGTGCCAAACTTGGACATGAACGACCCAATGGCCCAGATGTTTATGGGCAACCCTTTGCAGCAACAGATGTACTTTCCGGACACTCATTCGCTGGCCGATCTGAAACATGAGCAGCATCAGAATGAGCTTACGATTTCCTCGCACGAGTATTTCAATGGACATGTCAACCCTTACGCGTCCCGCTACGACGAACTGAGAAGCGATGAGGCTACCCCTGGCCCCAATGCGACCGACAACTGGGACGCCTATCTTGATTTCGGCGAGCAGTCCGATACTGGTGCCATTGACCCGACATTGTAAGTCGGCATAACACACCGTGTCATTTGGCACAAGGAGCGCTGGCGGATGTAATAAGGATGGAGGTGTCGAAGAGAGGAACATGACAAAGCGGTGTGAGTAGATGAAGGGACCCTGGCTGGTTCATGAGCATGACTTTTTAGAGTACGCATTGCATCGGTCGGTCCACAAAAGGCGGCATGGAATACCCATGGGAAAGGCAATTTTTTTCTTTTCTAATTTTTGGCGTTACGGTACGGGAAATCTCCCCGATCCTGATTTATTTGTCGTTTCCTTTTTCTGTTCACAAATGTCCGGTATTTTAAGGACGCAAAGGGGCATGTATGACCTCAAACCATGTTTTTCTCATGTTGGTACTTGTCGATGTTTGGAACTTACACGCCAAAGGTATGGCCTCTGTATGTTCGTTTGGGACGGAACACAGGATTTGCAAGAGAGCACCAAAGCTGGATGGAATGAGAGTGGAGGGGTACCGATGACATTTACGAAGGGAGCAGCGACAAGACTAGACACGCCGAGAAGAGGAGGACGGTATACGAAAAGTCTAAATTGACGAAATGTATTGGCAGGCCTCGCCTCCCGGGGGTTCAGCGGAAGCTAGTGCTGGTAAGAGGCACGAATCTAGCAAAGGCCATGGGTCAGCCAAAACTACAAAAAAATGACAAAAATGAGAAAAATAAGAGAAACTTCAATTTGCCATCCTGTCCACCTCATTCTGTGCTGATCATGCTTCCTGAATCCAAGCCAGCTCGTTGGCGGTCTAGGTTAAGTAAGCTCAGTAATGAGAAAGAAACCCTACTTGAATTCTACGCTCAACACGCACACAGAACGTTCACACCGATAGCAAGCTCTGGGCAAGGAAGAACGCTCAGCGATGCTTCTGTGTCTGACAATAATACATCACTTACAAACTTGAACAGATGAGTCTTTTCTATCCTGGTCCTGAATCAGTAGCTTTTGGCCTGCCCCTGTTTGCATCATCGTGGATTAAATTTGTTGGTTCTACACTACCGATCATGGCACCTATTTCTGCCATTCGTGGTCAGAGAAGCGACGTTACTACATTGTGAGGAGTGCACCATATGGAAGCAACAGCATGTATCGCGGCTGTTTCCCAGGTGATTGATTCAGGCTCCAAATTACTTCCCCTTAATTCCGTCCGGTTCGTAGGGAGAAGTCCCTGGACTGAAGAAAGACATAAGCTTCTTCGACCGAGGGAGATCTTGACACGCACGCTGGCGGCGGCCGTCTTTAATGTCTCCACCTCGGCATGCTGCGGGACCGGATGTGGGGCGGGATGCCGGAACTTCGAAGCACACTTGTACCTTAGCTTTGGCATGCTCTAATTTGACTCGGAAGAATCTGACTAGAGAAAATTTGCCACTGAACAAAATATAGATATGTCCAGCTGTCCGTAGCTCCGTGTTGACCGTTTAAGTGATGCTGTCAGCAAACTGATGAGGCCCGGGTTAACAATCCGAGCGATGGAAATCGCTTATCTAATCAATTCAATAACATAAGCAATCATTAAGTAAGGTAAAAGAGCTGCTGTGGTGCGTACCTAATGAGCACAGGTAAGGTAGGTGCTCTGCAGTGGCACTCGCCTTCCCTGATGACGGCGAGGCCCCACAAAGCCAACGGTTGGAAAACTTCCTACTGGCACAAGCCGCGGTCGCACTTACCGCTGTAGCAAGGCTCGAGTCCCCTAGCCGGTGGTTCTGCGCGCTCGCGACCGATCGACGACCCGCTCTTTGAACATTTCCCACCTCTCTCGGGATTTCGAAGTCTGGGCAACGTTCATGTTGGCAGCTTCCAGATTCACCCGCCGAGTCATGACGTCCGCATACGCCAATGGCTCTGCTAAGGCGGCCTACTTGACATCCTCCGCGACGACTACTGCATTGAGCAGATGGAGCATCGCGACGAAGCAGCTGCCCGCGGTCGACAAGATCAAAGCCCTACACATCTACGACTTTGATAACACACGTACGATGCTCTCTATTCACCCCCTCCTCTCCATCTCCAGCGTCGCATGATTATCACGCCAATTCGTACACACCAAGGCTAACGTCGTCTGAAATCCGCAGTCTTCAAAACTCCCTTGCCGAACCCCGCACTATGGAGCGGTCCTACGATCGGCGTTCTGTCAAGTCAAGACGTCATTTGCAACGGCGGCTGGTGGCACGACTCCCGAATCCTTTCAGCGACCGGCGAGGGCGCCGACACGGAGGAAAAGCGCGAGTGGGAGGGCTGGTGGAATGAGAAGATTGTCGAGCTGGTGAAGCTGAGCATCAAGCAAAAGGACGCTCTTTGTGTTCTGCTGACGGGTCGCTCCGAGCGAGGCTTCGGGGAGCTCATCAAGAGGATGATCCAGAGCAAGGGACTCGATTTTGATATGATTGGCCTCAAGCCTGCCGTCAGCCCGACGAATCAGAACTTCTCGAGTACGATGCATTTCAAGCAGCTCTTCCTCACTGCGGTCATGGAAACGTACAAGAACGCTGAAGAGATTCGCATCTACGAGGACCGCCCGAAGCACGTCAAGGGATTCAGAGATTTCATGGCGGAGTATAACCGCAAGCAGAACATCAATGCCACTCGCACGCGCGGGCCTATCACGGCGGAGGTGGTCCAGGTCGCAGACATGTCAACGACGCTGGACCCTGTGGTCGAGGTTGCCGAGGTGCAGCACATGATCAATCTCCACAACGAGGAGATTGCCAAGCAATCGTCTGATGTGCGCCCGCAACGCCTGAGGGTCAAAAAGACTGTCTACTTCACAGGTTATTTGATCAGCAAAGAAGATACGGCGCGCTTGATGAAGCTTGCCCTGATCCCCTCAGGCTTACCTGAGCAGGAGCTCAAGTTCCACGCCAACAACATTCTCATCTGCCCGCGTCCTTCCCCGGCCAGTATCCTGGAAAAAGTCGGGGGCATGGGCAGTAAAATGAAGTGGGAGGTCACTGGCACAGCGTGCTTTGAGAATAGCATCTGGGCAGCGAGCCTCCGACCCGTCCCCGCTACGGCTAAATTCCACACGGATAACCCGTCGCCTCTCGTCGTACTCGCACTCCGAAAGGGCGCCCGCCCCGTGGATGCCGGCAAGATCCAGAACTGGCAGCCCATCCCTGCCGATAAAGCAATGACCTTTGAGACCACGGTCGGCGAGAAAATGATTTTGCGCATCGAGCCAGAGGACCCCCGCGAGGACGAGTACGAATCGCTCTTCGCCAACAAGTCTTCTAAGCGGAAACATGACGGCGGCGAATACTCACGCGATCACCACCGACACAACAACCCCTACAACGGCCGCAACGAGCGCCGCGACTTCCACTCTGGACGGGGAGGCGGGGGCCGTGGTGGTGGCTTCCGCGGCGGTGGAGGAAGAGGCGGCCGAGGCCGTGGTAATGGCAAGGGCGGTCGCGGCGGACGGGGTATGCACGGCTACCGCTCTCTCGACGACGTCGAGCCCCGGAATCAGCAGGGAGGATATGGACAGACTGTCGAGTATGATGACAACAGCTACCCGTCCCTCCCGGCACAGCAGCAGCAGCAGCAGGGCGGCTTCCAGGGTCAACAACAGTATCAACCGCCGCTTAGCGCATGGAACTCAGGTCCCCCACCGAACGCCCCGACGGGCCCAGCCGGTCGTCCCATGGGCGGCAGTGGTGGTAATTACGGCGGTGGTGGAGGCGGCGGCGGAAGTGATCTCCAAAGCTACTACTGAAAGCAAAGGTTCTACTAGATGCGATCGTTCTGGGACTTTGGTTCAAGAAACTTGAGGCTGGATTTGGTCTGGAGATCGTGAGCTTCACTAGTGGACGCGTTCAAAAAAATTGAGTAAAACTCTTGCGGCGGATGAGTAAGCAAAACAAATGGCGAGGGATCAAGGTGATGGATGGATGGGTCGGAGTTTCGCATCTTTCTGGGGCAGGTTCAGCTCGGCGTTTGGAGGTTTATGCTTTTGATATGATACCTTCGTTCGTAGTAACCTTGCAACATAGCAAGTCATTTCAACTTTATGTGACACCAATCTGATGAGGCTCGTTCGTGGTTACTGTTTAATGTACCTTGTTCTTTGATTCATGTCTACCTCAACTTTTTGGTAAGTCCTGCCCTTCTTGCTAGTTTGCTGCATAGACCACGCCGCGCAAGCCAAGCCAAGCCATTCTTTCTACCACACTACCTATCCCATGTGCGAGACTCCGTTCATTTCTTGAACGGTTCTTTTTTTCTCTTCCCCTGTGTATCCCTCAGAATTCCCTGGACGTGGACCGAGATGCCAACACCTAGTCGTCATCCTCTTCCGAATCATCCTCGTCGTCCTCCTCATCGGCATCCTCCAACCACTCAACAAGGACCCGACACTTGTCCTTGAGCGCCGCCATGCCCTCGCCCTCCTCGGCGCGCTCGTCCTCCCACCAGGCCAGGATCCCTTCCTCCTCAAGAACGTCCAATCCATACAGCTGCTGCAGCATCGCGGCGAGCAGCACGCCGGCGCGCGCGTGCTCAAGGTTCCGGCACCCGAGCAGCGCGCGCTGCAGCGCGAGTACGAACTCGACCTGCTCCACCTCGCCGCCGCCGACGCCGACCTCGGAGACGAATTTCGAGGCGCCTTTGCTAGAGTTGAAGGTCGAGTCGGCGGCTTTGGCGGGCTCGAGGCCGCCGTTCTCGGGCTCGAGAAGCTCTGCGGCGCGCCGGGCAAAGGCGATGGCGACGGCCTTGCGCATGGCCACGTCTGATGCGTCGTTGGCGAGGCGGAGGCCCATGAATTCCAACTTTGCGGAGTCAAAGTCGCCCGACGAGGCGCGGAGGGCGTCGAGAAGGCCGTGGACTGCGTCGTGGTGGAAGCCTGACTTGCCCTGGGAGTCGTCCGAGACGAAGGAGTCTGCGCGATTGCGGGAGTCGGCGGAGAAGGGGGTGATTCCCGAGGCGGCGTCCGAGTCGTCGTCGTCGACATCGGAGGAGAGGGTCGAGATGGTCGAGGTGGAGAGGTTGAGGTGGGCGAGGTTGTAGATGAGGGAGCGCTGGAGGGTCGAGGGGTCTTCGTCGTCCATGTCCTCTGCTTCGGGGTCGACGTAGGGGGCGCCCTTGCCCGAGGGGCCAACGAGGGATTTGTCAGGGTTGACGGGCTGACCGCTGTGTGTGGTGACGGCGAGGACGGTGGCCTCGGGGATCTTGCTGTTTTTGCTGAGGACGACGCCGAAGGAGAGGAGCGAGCCGGCGACGACGACGGAGCCCTTGCCTACGACGCTCGAGTCTGCTAGAATGGAGCGTGTGATGACTGCGTCATCTTCGATGACGGCGTCGTCCCAAATGAAACTATTCTCGATGCGGACGTTGCTGCCAATCTTGCACCGTCTGCCGATGATGCTGTCTGATACCTTGCTGCCGGCGCCCACGGTGGCTCCCTGGCCGAGGATCGACCTGGCAATCTTGCTGTCCGGCGCCATGACCGTTCCATCCTCGACGCAGACCGCACCACTCGTCATCTTGTACGTCTGGCCGGGGATGATGTTGCAGTCGGGGACGAATGGGAACGTCCAGCGGCCGAGAACGTCTTTGCTGATGGACTCGTACATTTGGAGATTACTCGCGCGCGCGGCGTATCCGTCCTCGAGGACCTCTGCGTAGATTGCCTTTCCGTTCAACTCCCAGTCCTTCAAGACGCCGTGCAGAAAATTTCTCCTCGGGAGCTCGTAGTCGAAGCTCTCGGACCACAGCGCGAGCACCTCGGGGGTGCAGATGTCGATTCCTGCGTCGATCAGGTCGGCCCGGACCTCGAAGTCGGTCGAGAGCTCGTCGATCACGGCCCAGTCGAGCATCATGTAGTGTTCGCTCTGGAGGGGGTGTGTCTCGTCGTATTGTAGGCAGCGCTTCGTCTTGGAGTCGATAACGAAGACGGGGTTGATTCCGTTGGGTTTCGTCCTGTGCTCCTCCGCGCCGCCTGATCGCAGAACTACCGTCATGATATTCGTCGCCGCAGCCTCCTTGCGCGCCTTGTGCGCCGCGAGTGCAGAGTCGAGTGAGATATTGGAGACCACGTCGCCGTGGACCACAATGAAGTCACCATCCATGATGCTGCGCCCGTCGAGATCACGGAGGAAGTCGCCGATCGAGCGGGCGTTGGAGACGCGGATGAACTGAAGACTCGTAAACGGGGTCCGGATGGACATGGGGGACCATCTCGATGTGTTGATGTAGTTCTCGATCTGTTCGGAGTGGGAGCCGCAGTAGATATAAACCTCCTGGACACCGTTCATGGCGAGGAATTCGAGGGTATATTCGATGAGCGGCGTGTTTGCAAGGGGTAGAAGACACTGCGGGCGGGCGGTTAGTCGTCGTCGCATGGCTCCGAAACTCGTCTCTCGACTTACTCTTGGCTTCTCTGCTGAAAATGGCGCGAACCTGTCTTGAAAGGAGTCGGCGATGAGCTGCAATGGGGAAGAAAAGTAACCTGATTAGCCATTTCGCGAACCCTTCAACGGGCCTGCCCCACCATGACGCTTCAGTACTCACCACGGCCTGCAGAACATCCTCGCGCTTGCCCTCTCCGCCAGCCTTGCCGGACTTCTTGCCTTTGCCGGCACCAGAAGCCTTTCCCTTTTGCTGCGACATCGTGTAGAGAGGTGGATCGCTGGGGGGTGGGCGGGCGCTTTGGGGGGGATTTATTATGTAGGTCGCGGGGTCGTGAGTCAAAGCAGAATCGCAACCTTGGGAGTTGGAAATTTAAGGTGAGTGACTCAACTGCTCCGATGAGAGGTGGGTCGTGCACAGGTCTTGCTTCGGTCTGTCTCGGTGAGGGGCCTCACCGAGTACGTTTCTCTGCTTCAGTAGGCAGGTAGGCAGGTAGTCACCTTGTAGTGGGAAATGGTTTTTCTTCCATCAACACAGTCTCACAAGAAGTATGATCGCTTATTTTACTTGTAGATACAATTCATAGGCAAAGTGCTTCTCACTTCAACAAAAACACTAGCGGCATAATCCGGAAACCCCAGCTTCATCAGCTCTGGAGGAGAGGGTGGGTCCAGTGGGATGATGGAATCACGTCGCAAGCTTTGCATTTTCATCTGAGAAAGATGCTTCAAAATGTTTTCAATGGTTCAGGCAGAAATTGCCTGCATATTCAATGGTCTCGGAAGCTTCCCAAATAATCCGGAGTAGTACTAGTATTACGTCGCCGTCTAGATCCGTGCAATGGGTATTTCCTAAGTGATGAGCATATCAAGACATAATCCTTATCTCATTTATTTTTCTCATCTGTATGCTGAGTCCATCCATCAATCAGTATTAAAAAGCCTATACGGCCTCAGAACATAGCGAATCATGTTGTGCCTGGGCAACTGGGGACGAGGAGCTGATAAGGGGAAAAGAATTAATAAAGCAGTGGAAGAGGTGAGTCACACTAACAGTGTTGCCTGCTCGAGATGAAAGAGTCGAAAGCCGATTTAAATGCAGCATACTGCGATTCTATTTGCCTTTTCTGCGCTATCATCCAGGCAAGGCTTTGCAAATTCCGCATTGAAAGGGCGGCATAGACCATGGATACATGGAACGAACTTTCAGGCCCCTTGAGTGCTACTTTGGCTCCTTGCCAGCTGTGAGTCCCCTGTTGGCAAACGTCCCTTCCAGCGTATGAACAATCGACAACTTTCCTGGAAAGCATGCATACTTCCAGGTCCCTAACCCAATTTTACATCTCTCAATACCACAATGACCACTCCCAACATTCGCTTTGTGGTCCTGTCGGACACCCACGACTCCGCCTTCCCTTCAGAGCTTCCTCTCGCAGATGTCGTCATCCACTGTGGCGATCTCACGATGATCGGTGGCATGTCGAACTACAAAGCTGCTATTAAAAGTCTATCGGACTGTAACGCGGAGTTGAAGCTCGCGATCCCAGGAAATCACGATATATCTTTGGATCCTACGTGGTGGGCCAATAATTCAGACGAAGATGATGATCCCGAAGAGCCGAAGAAGGCAATTGAACTATTTACGCAATCCGGAATCAGTCTTCTGAGCGAAGGACTCCACTCATTCACTCTCAATGATGGTCGGTCCTTCACTCTCTACGCCTCACCCTATACCCCCGAATTCAACGGATACGCATTCTCGTACGGTCCGGATGAAGATAGATTCAGTCCGGCCGAAACAGCAGGTGACTGCGAGCGCCATGGCATAAACACCCATGGTCCAAACCCGATCTCCGAGAATGTCGATATTGTGGTTACACACGGCTCACCGCAAGTCCCAGGCAGAGACTATCGACTCGACCTCGACAGCGAAGGCGCTCATTGCGGCTGCCCGAAATTATGGAAGGCGATTGAACGCATACGTCCACGCGTCCATTGCTTCGGCCATCTCCACGAAGGTTATGGGTCGCAAATGATCGAATGGGGTGCCGATTCTTCATATACCATTGTGAGCCCTGTCATCGAAGGCGTCGAAATTACGACTACGGGAGACACTGAAAACACCTTACTCGTCAATGCAGCAATCATGAATCACAAAGGAAACAATAATAGACCCTGGGTGATAGATATGTAGTGGTCTTGATTCGGTAGCAACGGCAACATGCTTGTGGTGGGATCAACCTCAGTCGTGTTCGAAAAGGTGGCGATAATGGGACGCTATATGTCAGCAATTCGGGCGCTCTCGCTGCACCGGTGCATGGAGCGAAGACAAAAGGTGCTGAAGTACTTTCTGTGGAAATCAGATCTCCAGAGCTTAGACTTCGGGATTGCTGATGCACAGGAATTCCTGGTGCTCCGGCTTCCGGGGCCAGTTCCTGAGTTCCTAACTTGCTCGAAAGCATCAAGTCAAGCGGTCAGGTTTTCGGCGGAAATTCAAAGTAGCTTCTTATCAATAAGCCCGTATCTAGAAGCAGAAACTTCACACAGAAGTTTGCTTACATCCCACATCTTGATTCTGTCGTGTCTAAAGCGTTCATGTTGACTGCAGGGGTAGAAGGCCCTCACAGAATGTTAATACACATGCAAATTGCTCCATGAAGCAGATCGTGAAGCAAATCGTGAAACTAAGGGATTTGATTAGGGTGGTGGCGGAACTTGAGCCTGTTATGAAGGCAAGATGGATCAGGAAGCCTATGGGCGTAGGCAGCTACATACGTGACCCGAGACCTTCGCTGACGGCATGAACATAATTCCACACGGCCCGCCTCTAACAGTGATTGATTACCGGGCAAGGTGAGAAGTAGAATCCTCAGATCAGTTTTCAGGTTTTGCGTCATTTCCATATTTAAAATTGGATGGCGTTCAGTAATCGGGCGAAGTGTTCAGGCCGGATGAACAACCCGATCACCACTTTCGCGGTACAAAACTTGGAAAACTTGGACTGGTACTTCAGCGGCTCCAGTCATTTAATGATAGACAAAATTCAAAATCCCGAGATGGTAATTCATTGTTTATTCTTGTGTTGATTCATTGCCGTCGTGGAAGCATTCCACTTTTAGCTGGCGTCCTTTACCAGTCCTCGCTCCAACCACCTTACTCCCAAGTCAGACCGAGATCGTCACAGGCGGTTCCAAGGGGAGAGCAATGCAGTGGCTGTTTCTGACGATGGACTTCCAGTCTCAGGAAACACCCCAATTGTTTTTCCTGCATTCTGTCTCTTGAGTTATTCTTCCTGATGTCGCCTTTGTCATTGTCCTTCTCATCCCTGAATAGATGGGCTTGAACAGTCAATTTCTGAATTAGCAGATATTGGAGAGAACTGACATTCGGCGGCTTAAGAAGCAGCAAATGGATAGATTAGCCAGAGGCTAAATCAGAGATGTGAACCAAGCCAGTCAAGGATTAGGCAGCAATGCCTCCCGCCTCTTGTGAAAGACCACTAAACTATGAAAGCAATGAGTTTACCATGAACTGGGAATTTGAGCATCATTTTTTCGACATATACCTGCAGATACACAACCCTTCATAAGAATAACTCCCTGTACGATGGAAGCAGATGTACCGCCGCATCCAAGAAAATGGCACCATGTAACGAGAAACAGCTGACAGCTCAGCAATCTCACAAGCATGCCTGTCTAAAGCTCCATGGTGAACTGAAATTGGCGATGGCTTTTCGATATGGGCATTGCTGCCACACGCAATGAAAACTTTGGTGCGATCCAGAGAGAACTGGGATATTGCGCCCCTTAATCAAACCCGAGAACCTCCGGTACCAGGTCGTAGGGAGGCTCACTGCCACCTCGCTCAACAAGCAATCTAGATGCTATGAAAAGCTGCCAACAAGTGTCTCCCTGATACACCTTGTATGAAGGCTTTGACATTCTGAATGACGAGAGGTATCTAAAGACAAGAGCATAGCCAACCACGCCCATGGTGCCCGCCCCAGCCTGCACCAACATGGGAAAAGCAATGCGACAAACGCCTCGACAGCGATCTTCAATCCTAAACATTTGACCACATCATCCCTCGTCATGTCTCCCCACAACCCGAGGATATCTATCACTGGACCCGAATCAGACCACTTACACGGAATCAAAGCCCCAGATCCCGGAGTAAACCATCCGAAAACCAAGATCGAACCATTCATAAAAAAAACACGAGCAAAGTCAAACGCCACAGCATGCCGAGGTTTGCGTGCGGCTGAGGCAGGCGGCAGATAAAAAAGAGCGTAGGGAATGTCCATGGTAGTGCTCGTCAAACGGCTGCGCGGGCTGACAAGTTTGTTCTAGGCGTTGGGGCCCAGGCCGTTACACGAAAGGGAGACATGATGGAACTAAGCGGCCTTGTCTGATTGGCCCGAGTTACGCCCATCCGAAGACTTGCATGATATCGCATGCTTGCTGATACACTTATGTGGCTAGTCGATTCCAGACTGGCGTCTCCCTTTTTTGTTTTCCCGTGGGTGACACTGAGACCTTGAGACTTTGAGCTCTATGGCCTTCGGATGATATGGTGAAATCCCAAAGGAGGTCTGAAATTGGCATGTTTTATTCAATTCATTTCTTTTTGTTCTTGAGAGGCTAAATGGAGGCGTTAACTTGCCGCCTTGTTCTCGACCTTGGATTCATGGCCGAAGGCAGTCTCTCGCCTTGAAGAATATATCTGACAACAAGACTCAGACTAACTACGAGCTTAGGCAGGATTGAGAGGGAAGTTGAATTCAGATCAAGACTCGGTAATACTAATGGAGCATTTCAATGTTGTGCGAGTCTTCGAACTGCACTCTTGCCTAGTTGTGATTGCAAGACGCAAATCAGCAACCATTCAGCCAAGGAGGAGCCTGGTTGAAAAGAGACGGAGATAAAAAGAACTATTTCCCTTCCGAGAAAAAAGAAAAGTTGCCCTCATGTGTTTGTAAAAGAGATCCAGAGCGGTCCATGCAGACGATTCTTGATACGACCGTGTAGTAAGTGACCTGCAGATGATGACCTGATTTATTCCACTCCGTCCTCTACAACGAAAACATAGGTCCTTACTGGTACATCTGGGAGGGGAGAAGCCAAACGAGGGTGGTTGGACCAACGGAATACTTCTCTGCCAGTACTACTCGAGATTCTGCTTGCCAATGAGCTGCTTGAAAATGGGGCACCTTCGCGACGAAACAGCGTTGCACAGCATGCCTCAAATTTCACGGAAACAGCCTCTTCCACCGGAACAAACCCTACCTGACTTGAAATACCTCCAATAAACCATTTTTACATGTGCCTAGGTGGGACGAAGACCATCATGTTTCCGGTCACGATGGTAGGCAACTGTGGGAGATTCAAAGAGACAGTGATATCGCACTTTTGATGTCCTGCTTCCCCCGAGCGACATCTATTATCTTGCAGACTGTCACTGAGGGACCAGAGAGCATTCTCAATGTCTCTACTAGGATGGAGAGGCTGGCTTAAACAATAAGTTTCAATATTCAACAAACCGGGTCATTGGAATACCTCCATTTCTGAACCACCTTCTCTTTGCTTTTTTCCCTTGCCTTTTATTTCACAACGGGTATGGTCTGTCTCTCCCAAACTACCCACACTCTCTCCAACCTCACGTGGCTGGCGGAAGACATGGGAGAAGTCCGCTGGAAAATTCAATAGCCAAGACAGACAGACCATGGATTCCGGGGGGACCGAAGTGCGTTTGTCTGTGTAAGTACATGTGTCAAGGGGTGTGCCAACCCCCTACCCCTCTTCCGGCGCCATGCCTGCCTGCCTCTGATGAGCATGGGCAGAATACCAGGGACCTACAGATATCGTGCAAGTTTCAAGCAGGCAGAGATGCTCCCCGAGTCCTGAGGGGCGTTGGAAAGACCGCCCGGAATTTGTGACGGAGTAATCTCCGGTTTCCAGTCCACACCCACCAAGGCCAGAGTCAGACACCCAGCCAGCCTCAATCACAAGACACTTGGCTGATCGCCAATCCTCCCTCCCACAAACCTGGGTAGAAGAAACGGATAGCGCCGGTGAGCTGGCATTCAGACTGATTCTTTTGGCTAGGCACCCCCGGGACTATGGACAGCGTCTTAACCAGTGGGACACGTTCCCTTTGCCGAGTAGAGATATCGACCACACAGAACGATAAGAGGTCTCAGTCCCCTGATCAAGACATGGGTTGATGGAGAAACTCCGACATTGTTGTTTACAAAGACGTTCCCGGGTCCGAAAGCCCACTATATAAGCATTTTCCTCCCCTTCCACACCTTCATCACATCTCAGAAATCTTTCATCAAGCTGCATCTGTGCCAAGACGACGGACAAGAGGGAAAACTCCAAGGGTAAATTATCGCAACCCATCCATCCTTTTCCATTCACCCGGCGGCAGCACATGGAACTATGGAACGTCAGGTGCCGATTCTCAAACACGTCGAGTAGATACGATGCGGGCTATACCACTTCAACCAGCAGAACCAAATAAGCCCAGGAGAGGAAAAAAAAAAAGGAAAAAGCGAAAGGAATAACAAAAGATAAAAAAGTCTAGGCCGTTCCAAAACAATCGCTGGGTCCAGGCCGCTGCAAGCTCCCGCGGAAAGGCAAGCGTCGCATACATATATGTGTGGGTGCGCGTGTAAGTGAGCGAGTGCGTGTGTGTGCGTGTGTGTGCGTAACGACCCGAAGAAAAGCTCACACCACCTCGGTCCTATGGACTGCAATCTCGCCTACACTTAGCCGCACCCTGCAGTAAGTAGCCTCCCCCCCCCTTCCCTTTTGCAACAAACCATTCTTCGTTTACACTACTTCCTTGTGCCCTGCCCTTGCCTTGCAGCATGCAGAATTCGCCGGCAAGTTATCCGTACAACAGCACACAGTATAGATACGATGTTGCCGTTCTCTGGGGTGTACGGATACGGTGGTTCGTTTGGCGAAACAGTTCGTTCGCCGGGTCGCCTCGCCGCCTGCTGCAGTGCTGCCAACCAAGATACCCTTTGATAAGAAGAACCTCGTCTGTTTTATCGGTAAGAACCCCCCAAGGCCAGGCCAGGCCGGACCCCGACTTGCTTTTTCTCTCCTGCTAACCGCAAGACAAACCATTATTTCACGTATCGATGCAAAGTTACAAACGGAAACCTCCCGCTCTGTCCCCTTTTTTCCTTCAGTAGAGCTACATGCCAAGACAAGCGCTACACAGTCGCCTGCTTACCTGTAAAGATACTGATACCGGGCCTCCTCTCTTAAAGGACTGGCCTCGTCTCATCTCACCTCGTCTGGTCTGGTCTGGTCTGGTCTGGTCTGGCTCGATCTGCAGCGACCGTAGCGGCTACGAACCACAGTCATCGGTACCTCGGGGTCTGGGCTCATCATGGGCCCGTCATCGGCTGGCTGGCCGGACGGTCCATCAACGGCCCCGGAGCTCAAAACCACGAGCCGCTGACACAAAAGGTTCTGGCCCATGCTCCCCCTCCCATCCCATCGTCCGTCCAAGGCACGAAGGTAGACCTGCAGCAGCATAAACTCTCGCACACTCCCACATCAGACGATAATCTACTCTTTGCCTCTTCCCTCCTCCTTCAACCCTCTATCGACGTCAACCCCAGCAGACGATCAAGGCCCCGCCCCTTCCGCCCCCCAATCTTCGCCGATCTCCCGGATCATCTCCAGATCCTTCCTTCTTCGTGCCAAGGTCCACCGCGCGATAGATCTCTCACTTCAGCTTGCCGTCTCTCCACAGCCGCAAACGTGTGATTGTACGAGCAAAGGACACGGTCGTGGAGTTCAGACACCAGCCTGCCAGCATAACCCTACGAACCGACGACTTGCCCCCCAGCCGAATCTCCAGAAATCCCAATCAAAGAAAGAGGAGACCAAAACACACAACGGTCGTGGTGGGCCAAAAAAGGGGCGCAGCAGCAGCGGCGGCAGCAGCAGCAAGCAACCCTTCTCTGCTTCAGACGAAAGAGTGTCGTGCAGTGTGGAAGAAAAAAAAAACGAGGTTCCAGACCCTTCCGGACCTTCTTGGCAGAGACCCCGGCACATCAGACCACCGGGCGCTATACGGCCGGGCCTAGACCGCCATCGACCATCCCGTCCCATGCGGGGGTAACCGCGACACCACACTGGCACCTAACCGAGGAACCCCCGCCCCGGCTACCCCGAAAAAAGGCTTCCGCCTCCTGCAACTGCCAACTGCGCACCTACCCGCATGGCTCGGGGCCCCTGCACCCTCAAGAGTAATTCGGTCTCAGTAGAGCCAGCACTCTCTAAATTGCGGAAGTTACGGAAGCATGAGGCGTCTGGATGTCGTACCCATCATCCCTTCTCCCGCATCTTATTTATTCAGGGTCCAGAGAGCCCTGGTGAATGCGCAGGGAGCGCTGCTAGCGCAGGTCCGGGTGTCTCGCGCTGTCAAACACCGCTGTCGTCGCCATCATCATAAGCTTCACGTCCCCTACTTCACGACTCATTCCTATTCGGCATCACTTTCATGAGATCCATCAGTGACGCAAAATGGTAAACGTATATTTATGATGATGGGTAGCATATGCCCCTTGTAGCTGACAGCAGATATCTTTTCAAATTCGCCTTGAACACCACCTAGGGTTCATGAGTGCGAACCATTGTACTCCACCAACTCCGATCACGAAACCCCTTATCGCGAGGTTGAGAAGCTGTCACCGACTATGCTTCAATCGTTAAAACAAGCCGGTACCGATTAGCGACATGTCCTGTCGTGGGACATCATCAGTCGCTCTCTTTCGGATACGTGGTGGGAATGCAACATCAATGGGTTTCCAACTGTCCTCCTCCTTCTGAGGCAAGGCGCTTCTCTTGGGTCTATTCCCAGGCTCTCAGAGTCTTTCGAAGACGGCGATGCAAAGTCACCACGCAAGGGAGGACTATGTCCATCCTCATTGAACTCAGATTATGTCCGGCACCCGCTCGAATAGATCTCAACGCACCGTTCGGAACAGTGGGAGGAAGGATTACTCGGGGGCACCGGAAGGCCGACTCTTTAGGCGTATCCACCTTGCGGCCCGTATAACCTTTGGCGCTTTTCTGGTCGGTCGTCGCCAACGATGTGCTCGGGCACACGCATTTGCTGCATCCCAGGCGGCATGCTCTGGAAAGTCGGTCGTTGAGCGGATGTTGGCGTCATAACCATCTGCGCGGTGCTCCCCATAGGATATCCCGTCTCGATGCTTGCCACATTCGGCGACGGTTGATGCATCTGTCCGGGCGAGTGCCACGACGCCGTTGTCGCCGGTGACTGACCAGGCGTGGAGTCGAACTTGACTTGAGGGTTCATCGGGGGGGCCGTCATGTTGTTGGCGTGAAGCTGAGCCGCCCCGTGCCCTACAGCGAGGTCGTCAGGTGGGGCGTTCTTCAGGAGGTGAGGCACATGTTTCCTGAGGATGCGCAACATGCCGTCCTTGGTAAAAGGTTTGGCCAATACGTCATTCAGGCCTGACAAGGGACTTGTTAGCATTTGATGTAACGGACTGGGATACCATCGAAAACTCACTCCAGTTGAAATAGTGGCTGATGTCTTCGGGGCGGATATTCGAGGTCATGGCAACAACAGGAACGTCGGGGTGGACTTCGCGGATGAGTTGTGTTGCTGATACGCCGTCCATTTGCGGCATAACAATGTCCATGAAAATGAGATCGAAATGGCCAGATGGAACTTCTTTACATCTGTTGACGGCGTCGATACCATTTTCCTGCCACTTGTCAGCATCCCATAGGCCATGGTCATCGCTACCAACACTCGGCATCGCAGCGAAGGTAAGTCACATACAGCAAGTTCGACGATGCACTCCATCTGTGTCAGGAACTTTGAACCGATCCTCGAGCACGTCCTATCATCCTCGACCAAGTACACCCGTGGCTTCTTGTTGCCCCACAGACCCTTATCGTTCGTCGATGGCGGCCGTGCTGGTGCAGCAGCGGCAGGAGCTGGCGTGGCCGGTCCGGGTTCCGGCTTAACGACAGGTGGAGCCTGGAAGTCGTTCATTGGCAAGGAGTTCAGCGTGTATGGGATATTGTTGAAGTGGTCCTGGGATAATGGGTCGATGCCTACGTTCTCACCTACAGGATAGACGAGGTGGCGCATGTTCATGTGCTCGGGAAGCATGGGTGGCATTCCGGCGTTGCCAGGCTGGAACATGAGGGAGGAGGCGGAATCAGGCGGAGAGCTCTGCGCATACACGCCGTTGAGCCTCTCAAGCTCTCGATCGTACCCGCTGTTGGTTGTTACACTAGAGAGAAGCTCTCTCGCGCGTCGGAGTTCAGGCGGCTGGTCATCCATGGTGCTTCCGTTCATCTGCGGGTTCTGGCCAGGGTACCGGGGACCCCTCAGTCTATCCTCGGCATGCGACATAAAGTTTAGCATTTCGTGTTGCGATTGCCGCTGGGCGTCGATGATCTTATGCATGGTGTGGACTTCATAGACAAGCGTCTTGTTGGTCCGCGCCATCTCGGCAACCTGTTCTTGTAGTGCCTGCACCTGCTGTTGTTGCGCAAAGAGTGTCTCTTGTAACAGGTTGATGGACTGGTTAGTAGTGAACTGGTCCTCCGTCTGCTGTGTCTTCCTTTGCGCAGGAGCCTTTCGTCTGATATTATCCAGATTGTCTTTCCTATCAGCCCGGAAGGCCGAGTGCTTGAACTCCCACGCCTGCATGCCGTGTCAGCAACGTAGGCTCGGCTGAATGTGTTTCGACCCTTACCTGCTTCCCATAGGGGGACTCGTTGTTCTCGTCGTTGCGTCGCAGCTTATGGAAGTCATACTTGTTCAGCTGTCGAACAAAGCTTGAAAAGTTGCTGTGTTTGAAGTGTTTTGGGAGAATATCGTTGGTGAACTTGTCAGTCTGGGAGTAAGTCAGCTTACTGCCACTGAGTTTCCCGCATTGTTCCCAGCGCAGCGCACCTCTAGAATGACGAAAGTGTCACCCTCGTTTCCCCATCTGACAATGTTCGCATAGGCCGGATCCTCTAACATTCTGTCACGTCTGTTAGCAAGTGGTTGATGGCTATTTTTGAGGGGTCATCGAACTTGTAGAGTTTGCGAACCTGCGCACAGGAAGTTAGTACCATAATTGCAGCAGCCAAGTACAGCTCGAAGCTCGAAGACGGGTCAAAGACTTACAAAATCGCTCGAGTTGCTGCCACCGCCTTGGGCGGCAACATTGTCGGGCTCAGGCATACTGGGCACCTAGTTTGAGGATGAGGTTGAGAGTCGGTGCGCGCCTGTTTAGTCGATTTGGCGGTAAGAACAGGATGAGCACTCCGTAGAATCGTTCGATAGGCGATCTCAACAAGACCACAGGTCGCCACAAAGCGGTTCCCAAATTGCAAAACAGACCAACCGTTGGCTCGGGAGGAATTCTTCGTCCGCAGGTCGTTGCAAAACGAATTGATAGTCCAGACGAATCCAGGGATTTGGAATAGAAACGGGGTGAGGTGAGAATAGGCCAATCTCCTCCGAAGCTTTCGCAGCAATGTGACGGTATCCGGATGCGGTCGCCTGGGGGAATGGGGGCTAAAGTAGATAGTAAGGGACCTAAGACAGCAGCGGCCTCTGGGGAATATGCGGCCGAAGTGCGTCCAAGATGCCTTGTTCGGTATAGTGCGCTGGAACCGAGGGAGGGCGCAGTCGTGATGGACGTAAGAAAGGGTCGCCGGCTCGATTGAGCAGAGGTTGAGTGAAGTTTCGCGGAATCAAGAAGACGAGATCTGGGAAACTGGGAACTGGCGCAGGGCACCAGATGGATGGATGGATGGCTGGCAGGCCTCGACGTGGAGCAGGGCCTGGCTGGTGCGTTTTTGGTGCTCGTTCTGGGTTTTTTTGGCGCTGCTGGTGCTGCTCGACTGGGACCCGGGCGACGAGGGAGAGGGAGGTACGGGGACGGGGACGGGGACGGATGGGGGTGTGGGAAGGGGGCAAGGATGAGGAGGTGTGGTGACTTGGGTGCGGTGACAGGGAATGGTGGGAGCTGGATATGCTTGCTTTGGCTGCTTGCCCTGCTTCAGCGTCCGCGTCGGCGTCGGCGCCTGCGTCTGCGTGTGTGCGTCTGGGAGTCTGAAAGTGGGAGATGGGAAGAAATGTGCGGCGCGGCCACGGTGCGATGGGATTGGGATGGGATTGGGATGCGCGGTACAGCACCCGTGTGGTGCTTGCTTGACGTGCGACCGAGATTGCGGTGGTGGTATTGGGTGCTAGCGCGCTGCCTCGTATGCAAGTCGCTGCGACGGATCGTTAATCCAGTATTACTTATGGTGCTGCCGTTCGCGCTCGTGCTGCCGCTGCCACTACCGCCGGCGTCTTCACTGACTTGTAGCCTTTTTCCTCTTTTGAAAGGCGAACTTATTGCAGCTTAGGCCTCCAGAGCACCACGAAAAGAGAGAAGAAGACACCCGGTCTGAAAGACGCAAAGCACTCACCAACGTGGCGTTGGTTGTAAACGGGGGACCGCGCGATGGATAAGATCACGATGGGAGATGCGAGATGCCCTGGACGAGAGAGAGCCGCGGGACCAGACCGACAGGGGTGACCTTAGGTAGTATTGAGATTGAGCCAGGCGGGATCCGATGTCGAGGTGGACAAAGAAGGAAACTTTGGCCTGTGCCTGTGCTAGTCCTCCCAACGTCTGCGTGTCCGAGAGAGGGCGCCGACGCTACGATGCCACGGCGGGTGATTCTGTTCCTGACCTTTTGATGACTCTTGAGTCCTGAGGACGTGAAACTCGAGTCGAACGGGGATAATTGGAGAGGTTGAGTGGAGAGAGGAGGCGAGCAGTCGAGGATGGTAGGTAACCCTGTACCTCGTTCGAATCGCTCCTGGGTGCGGATACCGTGTAAAGAACGGGAACAAGCCGGCGACCTGTCGTAATCTCAATCGGCTGGTTCTGGTACATTTCCTGCGCGGTGCGGAAGGGAAGGGAAGGCGGGTGCGGTGCGGGCGGCGGGTGCCAGAAGCTGCCAGGAGCAGAAAAGCGACCTGAGCCGTGGGGCGGCGGGCGGCGGTCTACGGACGGGAGAGGGAGAACGTGACGCCTGAAACCTGACTCTCGACGGGAAGGCTGAAAGCAGCGTGGATGCGGGAAATGAAAATGTGATTTAAGTGCTGCGCATGCGAATTTGCGACCCGGAAAGCTCATGGAGGAGCGGTAAGGTGGGGGGGACTGGCAATCTGGCAGCCCCGGTCGCCGAGTCGAATTGTCAATTGTCGAATTCGAGGTCCCAGTTCGCTGGTGGAGGTGGCTCAGCACCTCAGTTTGCGAAGGTAGCCCTTCGTAGCATTGGAAGTGGTTAAGCCGCGATGGAGACAAGAGACATGCGTATTGTGGATCAGCCCTCGTTCACAGTGTCTCCTTTTGCGCTGGTCGGATTCGTCCATTTCGGGTCTTTTCTATGGAAGACCCCACCCCTTGGACGTGCCCAGCTGCTGCCGGCTGCGCGGGCCCAATGCCGGTCCGTGTGGAGAACTATGACCTCATACCCGATGCCTACTCTTCCCAGAACATGGAAGGAGCCCGACAATGTGTGCGATACGTACCCTCATCCTGCATATACCTTGCGCTTTTCTAACATCCGGGAGTACCTCGGTACGCTAATCCACCAACCTGCCCTTCTCGTCTTTGACGGTTGATCAAACCAATTTCAACATACCAATGACCAAATAGACAGACAGTCTATCTCCAGATACAGATGGACTCGTACCAGACTGAAGTTCCAAACTTGTCTTCAACCTATTGGCCCTTATGAGGGATAGGAGTAGGCGCAGAGATACAGAGACTTGTCTCCAACCTCCAATAAGTACCTACCTTTGTGCCTTAGGTCTGCATATCGCCGACTCCGACCCTCACTTATGTTCACCACACCACTCTCACCATCCGCGTCTCTCTGACCACGCCGCGTTATGTGTTGCGCCTGTCAGGACTTCCCCGGTTGGTCTAGCCGACACAGCTCGGGCGAACAGGCGACATGCAACCCTGGCCCCGACACTCGATCTTCTTGACGGACAGAAAGCACCGGAGCTACAAGAAACTGCAGAGTGACCCATCCAATCGTACAAGGTACGGTACGCGCGCCTTGCGTAGACGGCATGCGCTCACAGAGCTTGTCAGTGCAGATTGCAGAGTCATCGGGCCAAGGTTTGGCTTAACCTGCTGGGTTTGCAAGCTACGCGGGGAACTAAACTTTACCATGGGCTGACCACTCGCTAGGGCGATGGCACGTTGGTTGCTGCTCTGGACCCCTTGTTCTCTGGGTCGTCGTGACCTAAAAACACCTCACGTCCCGACTCTTGGAGTCCTGTAGCAGTATGCGAGAGACGCACGCACGCACGCACACATTACTCACAAGGGAGTCCGAGACAAGAAGAGACTCGGGTTATCCGGCGCTGTAAAAGCAATTCCGGCGGACAAATAAGCCACAAGCTAGCTGCGTTCCATGCTGCGCGATGGCTCCTTTCCAAAGGCCCTGTCGACCTGAAAACCTCGTGCTTGAGCAAGCCACCTTCTCTGTGACCTGAAAGGACGGATTTGCATCCGAAAATTGAACTACCAATAGAACACAATCGGTTGTTTCCGCGACGCAGATTCTCGTTGCGTTGTGTCCGGTCGAGGAGCAATGGAAGCAAAGACAGTGGCATATATTGTCATGTCTCGCCGAGTCCTGGACAGCATGCCATCTCAACTCTGGACAGCGGAGGGTCCTTCCTGTAATGCGGGGAGAGGCGGCTTGGCGGCCTGGGAGAACATCTCGGACAAAGATAAACCTGGACCAAAGACCCTTCTCACTGTGCTCCCAGTCAACAGTCGCTGGTCACCAATCGATTGGATGCCTGTGTGATGGGCGGTGGATTTGGCAACCTGACTGGCCGGCTGCACCATCCGCCCGGCCATCATCCTGAGGCCCAAGACAGCAACGATCCGCGATGACTGCCTCCAGATTGGCCAGCCTTGATTTATTGGATCTGCCCAAGGCGTCCATCCCTAAAGGGCCTGACGGCCTCTGGGTGTTGTCGCGCTGCCACCATCTGACGAGCACTTTCGGCTGGTTAGACATGAGGTCCTACACTCCGCTGCCTCCTTCCGGCCAATCCTTCCACCTGGAGACGGTGCATTTTCACCCGCCTGCCCGTCTGCCCGTCTGCCTCACCGACCACGACGATGCAGAAACTGTTGTGTCGTGTAGACGCACGATACCAAAACATCAAATTAACCTCGCGAACTGCAAAGCACTGACGTCGGAAACTGATACGCACATCTGCGTTTTACACTTTCGAGCTTGTCCCCTTCAATTTCTCAACAGTGTAACACGGTCTGCTCATCTTGAAGCACCTCTCGCTGATCCCAATCTATCATCCGGGGTAACCTTTCTCTGCTTTCTAGAAGGCATTGCGTAATAGGGCGTAGCAAGGCAAGCATATCTCGTGAGCGCGTGCAACATAGACTGATAGCAGCCGAAACCCAGCCGCCTGGAACCGCGCTTCGGTCTGAACCGACTAATTACCTCCCCAGAGTCCAGACTCACCAGAGGAAGCTTGGATGCTACCTGTAGTTCAGACGGGCACACCGCATCGTGCTGTCCCAACTGTACATTTCGCTGCGTGCCCCTCCTCCGGCCCATGCAAGAGGTCTCAGCGAAGGATGTGTGTCGGCCGACTGAACTGCTGCTCAGTCCCCGGAAAACACCAGTGTGCGTACAAGAGTTTAAGTGGCTCAGCGGTCCCAGGCCGAATCCGAAACGGACAGCATTCCATCTGGCGCCAAGATCGGCAAACCAAGAAGTTGGACGGAGCCACGGCGTCGCCAAGGGTCCAACGTCGCCAAACGGACAACTAGGATGCTGTCAAAGCATGCGGCCAGCGAAGGTGACCGCAGGTTCGCGCCGAACATGCCCTTCTCAGATTGCCAACTTGAATTTAAGTATACGGAGCTTTCCAGCAACCTTGAAGCCATCATCATCATCATCATCATCCTCATCAGGGACGTCCGAGCGGTACCTTGGCCCAACATGGCACACTTGTTGATGAAGGCTGAAGTTGGCAGAAAACTCCAAGCCGGCCTGTCCCTTCCACCGAGCGACGCTAGCCCCATTATGACGCAACTGAGGGGACGCTGCCAGTTCTGCATGGGTCACATCATCCACACTGCGACCTTGGCGCCCAGGACCAGGATCCATGAGATCTCCCGACCGATGGGGAGGGAAAATGATGAGGCGGGACGGTAAGATTTTTTCACAGCGTCAGGTGAGGGAGGTGACCGTCGAACCCCCGGTCGAGTCCGCCACAGCTGCCAGGGGTGGATCCCAATCGGCGAAACCATACGGATACGGAAACCTATTATCCATACATACAGAGGCACGAAAGGTTGCAAAATCGTGCCCAGGGGACCACCAGCACGTTTTGACGGCTACCCGCTTCACCGCAAATACTTTCACTTTGTAGCCAATCACAGAGTCGGATACCTTCCGGCTGCCTCTCCGTCTTGCCCAAGAGCCCTTGTCGCGCATCTCCATTGGCTGGATACCTGCCGAGGGGGTGACAAGCAGGGGATTGACATTGGCGTTTCCGAAAACACTTCACCCGCCGGATCCGAAGTCGAACAGGCACACTCGAATACGGATACCCGTTTTGTGCAATCGACTTGTCGGCTGGTTGTCGATCGCGTCTCGAGGCGGAGGTGCAGAGAGCCGCTGGCGCGATAAGCCTCGAACCGCATCCGACGAGTCTGGATGCACAACTGCTACTAGGTCGAGGGCGCCAGCAACGTTCTATAACGACTAGCAAACCCAATCTGTATCGGTGAAATGTGATTTTGCAAGGTGAGACGACTCTAGGACATTGAGATCGGGTCAGACGCGCCTGATCAGATTACCTTCGTCCTAATCGAAGACACTTCTTGAACTTGAAGCCGGCCATGGAATGGTCCATGGGCGCCCTCTGCAAGTTCCATCAAGCTGCGCTCTCCGGAGCATTGATCTGAAACCCTCTCCAGCCGATCATCCCAGTAGCGAGATCCAAGTGCTTGGGACAAGACCGAATCAGGCCATATCGCCGAGCTCTACGAGTGCAGGGAGATTGGGGTCGAAGACATCGTGGCCGAGCATTCCACGCCCAAGGGCCGGCGCCGAGACACAATATCTCGAGCTAGAGAGCGGTCGAGCGCCCGGCTTCTCGTTGCTGATGTCTTTGCTCCTCACCTCCTGTCCTCGCCCGCCGGATGTGGTACCGTGGGCCAACAGGTGCCGGGCATGCCTTCCTCCCTTGGACCCTTTTAGCCCTACCGTGTGGCATGCGTGGCATGCGTGGCATGTGTCGGCCGGGTGTAACACTGTAGTTCCGCCAATCGTCTTTTACTTGTCAGCTAATTTGGCCTGTTTTTTTTTTTTTTTGTTTTTTTTTGTTTTTTTTTCGCAGCAAATGGCTGAAGAAATTGGACATTGAAAGCCCTTCTTTATTCTTCGACACCGTTGGCATGAAGACGAGGTTAGGGTATCTTATGAAAGCTACCAATTAGCGATCCATCGCTGGCCGAAATGCTTGTCCTTCACGCTCGAGTCGATCACGTTGAAGCCGCCCCAAATCGTTTATTATCCATCCTCGTTTGGGTCGGACATCATGCACTGTGGCTATTTGCAAGCCAATCTAGTCTAGCAAACTTCTTGGCGGACCAGCTAGCCAATCGAGTGCAGCTCCGGGCGAGATGCCGTGTGTCAAAGGCGACTCCAGCAGCTTCTCAACCCTTTGGGATGTCCGGGATTGTCTACGTATGGCCCTGCTTCCTGGCGGACGTACCTGTGAGAGTTGTCTCGATCGCAAGAGGGCCGCCTACCTACCGTGTACTTGGCTATGACTGGTGTTCCGACGACATAGGACCCTTTGGTTCACGACATGCGGATGAGTTCATGGCAACCCGAGTTAGGATTATCCGACAAGGAGTATGTATGCTGATTGTATATACCAGGAGAAACCAAGTAGTCAGTAGTTATGCCAACTGAACGCGACCCTACCTCGGGTTCTTAATGTCTTCCTACGGCAACAGTTTTGACTTCGTTGCCTCCCCCAACCGGCGCCTATTATGCAGGACATCAAGGCGACTACTTTTGGGGTTATCGACGGCCTTTTCTCCGGTAGGTGAGCGGCATTGAATTTTGCCCAAGAGCGGAATTCGTGATCTTGGGTTCGGCTTCGCAGGATGTACCGTGTGCATGACTCTCCTTCATTTCAGAAGGCAGCGATGTATCGATCTCGACTGTCCTAAGTAATATTTTAAGCAGGCTTGGCTGCTCATGGCTAGACTATCGTTGATTCTGATTTTATTTCGGGCAGATCGGCTCAGAACTGGGTACGGAAGGACAAAAAGTTGACGAAGCAAGCCCTCCGAAAGCCATTTCGACGCTGGTATTGACCATGATCGCGCCTGACCCTGCACCTTGTGCGGTTCCTAAAGTACTTTTCCACATGGGCGTCGGGGTTGGGAATCGAGCTCTACTGATATGCCGCATTGGAATTCCTGGCATCGTAGTCCAATTTTCCCAGACAATTCAACAAAGTTTTCGAGCTGAAGGAAAACATGTATGCCTTTCCCTGACGACTACATCACTGGGTTCTAACCTACCATCGGTTGCTTTTAGCTCATCTTTCTGCGTCTTTCCAGATTTTTTGTATTCGTATGGAGCAAAGTCACTTATACTCGGGGCAATGGGAGTACTGGGGCCGGGGTTTGAGAGGTCATAATGACCACCTCCTCCTCGAGCTTTTGCGTTGGTGATACTAGGACTCCTATTTTTCCCTTAATAGAGGTTGCAAAATGTTCGTCGATGGGTGCTAGAGACGCAAATTTCATACTGAGGCCCTACAGCTTAAAGGGAACTACCCTCCTCTAATCGTCCGAAATATCGGCAGTGAAACTCCTTGTCTGCCGAGTCATCTGGACCTAGTCTTCTCCTCTGGCTGCGGGAAAATTCGCCAGTGATTACAGCTCGTGAATATGGCAATTCCTCCACTGCGGCTTGAAGTCCATGGTATTCACCTACACCCGGCATTGCACCCTCGGCAGAGGACGTCCTTTCATCCGCAAGATCCTTTTCCTTCCACTTCACCTTCCTCCGCTGGCGCGCTCTAGAGGGGTTTGCCTTCAGCGAGAACCTCACGAGCGAGTTTCTTCTCTTCAGAAGGCGGGCGACTCAGACACCTCCTCTCTGCTGGTTTGAGAGACTTCCACGACTTGTCCCTCCACCATGGCCGGTCGCTATCCTCACCTACGGGTGCGAAGTAGCGTTGGAAGCCGAATCTTTGGCCCGTATCCGCGCTTGTTGTTTGTCGACCGCCGTCTTTCTCGCCGGCGGTTATACCACGAAAGCGTGATGGCGAACGAATTGGCACTGGCTTTGATACTAAGAGGTGTGAGCCCCGTAATTCCCTTACCAGCTCTCTCAGAGAAGGAGAGACTGGCCAAATACTCGGGCTAACACGAGGCACGTCGATCTGTTCTACTGGTATTGCGTGCACTGGGGGCCGTTTTATTGCTTCATTGGTCCATGATGGGCTACGCGTGATGGCGCTGCGAAAGGGATCGACCAAGGAATTGATGCGGTACCTCTGAAATATGTTGCGAAGCGAAAGCGGGAGAACAAATTCCTGGTATATTTTCGCAAAGTCTTTCACTGAATCCCTTTCTTGGTACGTAGGAAAGAAGTTGGATATCGGGCGGGGTCGCTAGATGGAGTCTTACCAGTTCCTGTTCAGCTGGTGAACTTGCTTGGCGCAAAAATTGACGAAGTCTACAGAAGGAACCTCAGAGCCTCAGATGGGAAAGAGAAGGCGGATTGTGGACATACTAAAGGGATAGAAATTGGATCATGAAAGGCGTCGTCATTGCAGGGTAAGCAAGATGGCCATGAGAGAGGAGTCCACAGCGAGGATTTGAAGTTTGTTGGCGCTTTTGGTTTGCAAAGGTTTTGCAACAAGGGGTCGATAAAAACGTTTGGAACAGATAGGCAATTATGGTGATTGAAGTAGCCTTTCGTGATTCAACACAACCTTATATATACCGTCCCAAAGCCGTCACTGTCACCAGCACCTGCTCGTAAGTATAACCAGGGCCCCCTCAACCGAAGGTTTTTGGAAGAATAAGGTAGTACCAACTCTAAAATAAATACCCGAATGAAGTGGAAGTGCTGGCTAATGAGGGGCGCACTGTTCGATTCCGGGCAGGAGCGTGAAGAAAAAGGTCAGTCATCCCCCCATTACTTCTCTTTCTCTTTGCCCTTCCCATCACCTTTCTTTGCCCCCCTGCTTGATGTTTAATGATTGGGATCGGCTCACTTGGATGCTAAACGTCCAAATATGATCATGCACTGAATGTAGACGAATAGCCGGTGGGGTCTTCGACTGAAAATGGTCGGCGGCCTTCCTTTGCACACTAGCTCCTTCCACTTGCTTCGCGCCTCTAGTCATATTGAGCTGTGTCTAAATGAAAGATGGAGAAGAAAGAGCATGACAATTCATTATGTGGCCAGAACCGAACCATATTTATTCTCTAGTGTTTTCAGCCAATAAAAAATTGATTCTCGAAATGTCAAGAGTACCGGCTCTGAGAAGATAGACTGGCACTTACACAATGGAAAGGAGGGAGGTGAAGTTGGGTTCCCCCCGCTAATGACTAAGCTACCTAGCAAGGGGGCCATCCCGGCAATTTACGCGAGAAAACGCGTCCCAGACGCGCCCTCCTTCAGCAGCGACGCCCGCCCGCAAAGTTGCCCCGGTAAATTAGGTTGCCCACCAAGACAAAGTGAGCAATACTATCAGAACAACCCATGAAGCTGTCACCTTCAAACACCCTCTCCGATATAGCGATGCCTCATTCCGTGTCGCCAGAAGCAAACTCACCATCAAACGTTACCGCCGTTGCCGACGACACAATGGCCAATTCTACCACCCTCGATAATGTCACCCAGGCAACGGACGGCGACGTCGCGATGGAGGAAGCAGAGGCGCCTGCGACGGTCATCGAGGAGAAGAACGAGGTCAAGCTGGACGATTTATTCGCAGACGCAGACTCAGACGACGAATTTCCCAATTCAAGGCCACAAGAGGCATCCTCGCCAAGTTCCGACGGGATCCTTACACCCCCTTCCCCAACGTGGGTTATCCGGCATAGAATGGAGGGGCAGTTGCTAACATCAGGCGCAGAGATGTCGCAGACCTTAAGGCATCAGATCCCGAGGTGATGCGCAGTTTCTACCAGCGCTTATTTCCCTGGAGATATCTCTTTCAATGGCTGAACCATAGCCCATCGCCGACAAACGACTTTGGCCACAGAGAATTCGCTTTTACACTGCAGAACGACGCATACCTACGATACCAGTCCTTTGCAAGCCACGACCTGTAAGTCGAACATGATCTTTCTGTCCCATTTTCGCGAGGTGTATAGCGGCTGACTTCACGCCATAGCCTCCGCAAGGATGTCCTCCGTCTCATGCCCTCCCGTTTCGAAATCGGCCCGGTGTATACCACGAACCCTCGCGACCGCAAGACCCTCCGCAACGCGAGCGCCTTCAAGCCTCTAGCCAAGGAGTTGTGCTTCGATATCGATTTGACAGACTACGACGACATCAGAACGTGCTGCGACAAAGCGAATATCTGCATCAAGTGCTGGCAGTTCATAACAATGGCAATCAAGGTCGTCGACGTCGCGCTGCGGGACGACTTTGGATTCAAGCACATCATGTGGGTGTACTCTGGACGGAGAGGTGCCCACGCGTGGGTATGCGACAAGAAAGCGCGGACGATGGGCGATCAGATGCGGAGATCCATCGCGGGGTACTTGGAAGTTCTCAAGGGTGGCGCGCAGAGCGGGAAGAAGGTCAACCTGTGGCGGCCGCTCCATCCTCATGTTTCGTAGGTGGTATGTCGCTGCTCAGCACGGCGGATTGCTAACACGTAGCTACAGACGGAGTTTGGAAAGTCTCAAATCCCATTTCCAGGAAGACGTACTTGAGGCGCAGGACCCTTGGGCCTCCAACGAGCGCGCTGAGCGTCTGCTTCAGCTCCTTCCGGACAAGGACCTCAACGAAGCCCTCCGCAAGAAGTGGGACGCAGCGCCGGGTCGGTCGTCCATCGCCAAATGGGCCGACATTGACACCGTGGCCAAGAGCGGCGCAAGCAAGAAGCTCGACGCGAAAGCGCTGCTCGAAGCCAAGCAGGACATTGTGCTCGAGTATACGTATCCGCGCCTCGATATCGAAGTCAGCAAGAAGCTGAATCATTTGCTCAAGTCGCCCTTTGTCGTCCACCCCGGCACCGGCAGGGTGTGCGTGCCGATCGACACGAGCAAGCTCGAGGACTTTGACCCGCTGGCCGTGCCGACGGTGCAGAGCTTGCTGGCGGAGATTGACGCGTGGAAGGGCGGCGACGAGGACGCCGAGGGTGGGTCGCAGCAGAAGAGCGTGCAGGACTGGGAGAAGACGAGCTTGAAGCCGTACGTGGAGCAGTTCCGATCGTTTGTCATTGGCTTGATGAAGGATGAGAGAGACGTCAAGGTCAAGAGGGAAAGGGAGGAGGACAGCATGGAATTTTAAAGCAAATCGATACGACTTTGTATGATGGGTCTCTTGGTTAACGGGTCGGTGTTTGTGGTCTTTGAGTCTTTTTTCTCTCTTCCAAACAGCAAAAGGGGGTATTCTATCACATTTTAATCGCCAGCCATTCCTGGCTATGATGTACTCACTTCATCCTTCACACTCTCCTGAGCCGCCTCTGTTGAGACAGACGCCGCCACATTGTCAGTGATGGTCTGCTTCTCATCTACATCCTCGTCATTCTCTTCCTCAAACCTGCTATCCTCAACCTCGCCTTCGCCCTGGGCAACCGGCGTTCCACCGGCACTGCCCGTGCCATCTTCTTTCAGCTTCGCCTCCTTGCGTTTGGGAATAATCTTGAGGAACGCCTCGGCCCAGCTGCCGGTCTCGAGCCAGTTGAGCATAATCTCCACAACATGATTCGTCGCCAGGACCCGCCGACTCGACAGGTTCATGTACTCCCCGATGGGCAACTTGGCCGTCCGGATCCCCATCTCGCGCGCGCGGCGGTGGCATAGGCCCTTTTCTCTGTTCCTGTCCACGAGGCCGCCGATGACGTAGCTCGTGTTCGGCTCGAGGCGGTCGAGGGTGTTGACGGAGTCGGAGGAAAGGTAGACGATGTTCTTGAGCTCGTCCGCGGGTTCGGGTTCGGGGTCCGGGCTCGGCGCGTCATCGAGAATGTCTCTAAACACGGCCGGTTTCTTGGCGGCTGTGCCATCTCCCCCCTCCGCGGGTTGGAGCAGATCGATAATCTTACCGCCGCGGGGGCCACTCATCAGCTCGTCCGCGTCCTTGGCCGCCGCGACAAAGTCCCCCTCGACGAGCTTCACGCCCTTCCAGTGCACGTGCTGACTCCCCAACGTCCCCTCGAACCGCTCCTTCAGCTGCCCCCCGTACGAGCTGACGTACAGGTGTGCGCGATACCGCGACTGGCGGTTGTCCGAATAGGACCGCGTGATCTGGCTCGCGAGCGAGACCTGCTCCTTCTCGAGCATGTACTTTTCGAAAGCGCAATCGAGGATCAGGGTGATGGGCACCTGCGTCGGCGGCACCCGGGGGGTCTTGCGCCGCGGCGGGATGGTGACGGAGGCCGGGTCGAGACCCTTGGCTTCGGCTTCGGCCACGGCGGCGGCGAGCTCTTCGCGGCGGGCGACCTGTCTGTCGTGGCGCTTGTCCTTGCGCTTGCGCTTGCGATCTTCGCGGCCGTCCTCCCACGCGGCCTTGCGCTTCATCTTTCGGAGCTGGTTCTTGGAGATTTTGGGTTCTTCGGCGGTGCCAGGGGCAGAGGATTCCACGTCGGCTTCCTCGCCTTCCTTTTCCTCGGCAGCTGGCGCTCCTCCCTCGACGTCGCCATTGGCGGCCGAGGAAGCGACGGCGACATTTTCTGGACCGTCTTCGGCCATCGTGAGGACCTTGGCTGGCTGATTGACGGGTTCTGATACGGAGGTGTCCATTGTTGCGGTGGTCGAGGTGGACGTCGGTGCAGAGTTTAGGTAGCGAAGTGGGGGACTTTTACGAAATTTTGGCGATGACCACCTCCGATGGTGGTTGCCCAGCAAGTGCGCTTGCCCAGTGGGCAGCTTGGAGAAATACGCTAAGCCTTTTGGGGCGTGATGCGGGGCAGTTGGAGCTGTGCTGCTCTCCTTTGCGGCGGCGCGACAGAGAACTCGCGTTCTGAGCTGCAATGACCTGGGCAGCATGAACGCGGGGCTGTCTGGATAGGTAGTTTATGATGGATGAAGGAGTGCTTAGGAGACAGCCCGATGCCCGTGGGAATGCAGTATCTTGGATAAAGTGAGAGATGGAATGGCGGAAGACGCTGAATGGCTTGCCACCCAATCCACCTAGCCAGAGACTTGATGCGCAGACCAAGGCAACGTACCTACCTCAAGGTATAGATAGGATGAGGGTTCTCCTCATGGAGGTGAGAATGAATTTCTAGAAATTGACGGCGATGCACCAAGTCTGAGGCTTAGGCCATAGGAAAGCTCGCTGGATGGTATGACTACCTATATGAAGCAGCACCTTACGTTACCTAAGGTAGGTAAAGGTAAGGTCCGGTACCTTAGCCCCAGGTGCCCAGAAACGTTTCTCAGGGTACAGCCACTGTTAGCAGCGGCAGATCTCAGGGCGGTCAAGCTTCTAGTACCACGTCTAGACTAGCGCCTTCGCGTCGCGTCCTCCCGCTAGATAGATTTCCAGACGCGCCACTCTGGTAAACCACTTTAACTTCGCTCGCTCTAGGGAAGCACCACACGCCGGGTGCCACTTACGGGTTACACCACCTGAACTGTTCAACTCGACTTTGCTTTCCGTCTTTTCCTTCGCTATCCAGTTCTTCCCGATACCCTTCTCACAATGTCATCCAGGCCGGAATTGAAGGTTTGTTGTCTGGTCAATGGTGACTCTAAACGATCGCTAATACGCCACAACCTTAGGTCGACGATGAACACGGCTTTATTCGCTTGTTCAAGTCCCTCCCGGCCGTCCACGAAGATACAGTCCGCATATTCGACCGAGGCGATTGGTACACAGCACACGGCGAAGACGCCAACTTTATTGCCCGCACAGTACGTCTTATCCTCCGCGTTACAGCTAGCCAAGGTCTGACGTTTCCTAGGTCTACAAGACGACGTCCGTCGTGAGGACACTCGGCCGAGATGAGAAGACAGGGCTCGCCTCCGTTACAATGACGGTCACGGTCTTCCGGCAATTTCTTCGTGAAGCTCTATTCAAGCTGGGCAAGAGGATTGAGATCTGGGAAAGCATCGGCGGCCGCATGAACTGGAAGGTCGTCAAGCAGGCCTCGCCTGGCAATCTGCAGGATGTGGAGGAGGATCTGGGGGGTCAAATCGAGGCAGCGCCGATGATGCTTGCCGTCAAAATATCGACAAAGGCCTCAGAGGCCAGAAGTGTGGGCGTCTGCTTCGCCGATGCCAGTGTGCGGGAGCTAGGTGTCAGTGAGTTCCTCGACAACGACCTGTTCTCCAACTTTGAGGCCCTCCTCATCCAGCTGGGTGTCAGAGAGTGTCTTGTCCAGACCGACAAGGCCGATAAGAACAAGGATCCGGATCTGGCGAAGCTCAAGCAGATTATCGTCAATTGCGGCGTGGCCGTCTCAGAGCGGTCTACTGGCGAGTTCGGCACCAAGGACATTGAGCAGGACCTGGCACGTCTTTTGAAGGACGAACGGGCTACCGCTCTCCTTCCACAAACTGATCTCAAGTTGGCCATGGGCTCAGCCGCGGCGCTTATCAAGTACCTAGGCGTTCTCCATGATTCGTCCAACTTTGGGCAGTACCAGCTGTACCAGCATGATCTCTCACAGTTCATGAAGCTGGATGCAGCGGCACTCAAGGCTCTCAACTTGATGCCTGGCGCCCGCGACGGTGCCAAGTCTATGAGCTTGTACGGCCTGCTAAACCACTGCAAGACACCTGTCGGTAGCAGATTGCTGTCACAGTGGCTCAAGCAGCCCCTTATGAACAAGGGGGAGATCGAGAAGCGCCAGCAGCTCGTCGAGGCATTCGTCAACGACACCGAGCTGCGACAGACTATGCAAGAGGAGCATCTTCGCTCTGTGCCGGATCTGTATCGCCTCGCCAAGCGATTCCAAAGGGGCAAGGCAAACCTCGAGGATGTTGTTCGCGCGTACCAGGTCATTATTCGTCTTCCCGGATTCTTGGGAACCCTGGAGGGCGTCATGGACGAAGCCTACAGAGATCCCCTTGATGAAGCGTACACAACCCCGCTTCGTGAGCTTTCCAATAGTCTTGCAAAGCTTTCGGAGATGGTGGAAACAACGGTCGACTTGGATGCACTGGACAACCATGAATACATCATCAAGCCAGAGTTCGACGACAGCTTGAGGATCATCAGGAAAAAGCTCGACAAGCTCAAGAGGGATATTGACCAACAGTTCTCGGATGCGGCTCGCGATTTGAAGCAAGAAGTCGGCAAGAAGATCTTCCTCGAGAACCACAAGGTCCACGGATACTGCATGAGACTCACGAGGCAAGAAGCCGGTGCGATCCGGAACAAGTCGGGTTACCAGGAATGCTCAACACAGAAGAACGGTGTCTACTTTACGACGAAAACCCTGCAAAGCCTCCGTCGTGAGTTCGACCAGCTCTCGCAAAACTATAACAGAACCCAAAGCAGTTTGGTCAACGAGGTCGTTGGCGTAGCCGCGTCATACTGCCCAGTCTTGGAGAGACTCGCTGGTGTCCTGGCACACTTGGACGTCATCGTTTCCCTCGCGCACTGCTCCGTCCATGCACCCTCAGAATACGTCCGCCCCAAAATTCACAAGCGAGGCGAAGGCCAGACAATACTAAAGGAGGCCCGCCATCCGTGTCTGGAGATGCAAGACGACGTTCAGTTCATCACGAATGACGTCTCTTTGACTCGCGACAAGTCTTCATTCCTCATCATCACCGGGCCCAACATGGGCGGAAAGTCGACGTACATTCGCCAGATTGGCGTCATCGCCCTCATGGCCCAGATTGGCTGCTTCGTCCCCTGTAGCGAGGCTGAGCTGACCATCTTCGACTCCATCCTGGCACGCGTGGGTGCCAGCGACTCCCAACTCAAAGGCGTATCCACCTTCATGGCGGAGATGCTGGAGACGGCCAACATTCTGAAATCGGCGACGGCTGAGTCACTCATCATTATTGACGAGCTCGGTCGCGGCACATCGACGTACGACGGCTTCGGTCTCGCATGGGCCATCTCGGAACACATTGTCAAGGAAATTGGATGCTTCGCCATGTTCGCGACGCACTTTCACGAGCTGACGGCACTGGCGGACGACCATCCGCAGGTGCACAACCTGCACGTCACTGCGCACATTGGCGGGGGCGGGGGCGACAGCGAGAACAGCAAGCGCGAGGTAACGTTGCTGTACAAGGTCGACGACGGCGTGTGCGACCAGAGCTTCGGCATCCATGTCGCGGAGCTCGTCCGGTTCCCCGACAAGGTCGTGCGGATGGCGAAGCGCAAGGCCGACGAGCTGGAGGATTTCACGTCCAAGCACGAAGACCTTGGGCTCAAGTATAGCAAGACGGATATCGAGGAGGGTAGCGCGCTGCTCAAAGAAGTGCTGCTCAAGTGGAAGGAAGAGGTTGCCGCAGGGCAGTTGAGTAAAGAGGAGATGGTTTCCAAGCTGAAGGGCCTCGTCATGGCCGACGAGAAATTGCTTGCAAACCCCTTCTTCCAGTCTGTCAAGACTTTGTGAGAGTCGGACCTTGAAGGCTTCTCTGGTTTGACTAAGGTAGGATGTTTCGGTATGCGCATGGCGTTTGGGGTCTAGGTCACTGCTGTACAATATAATGATCAAAACGCTAGCTTCTCAAAGAGATTGACTTTTATTGAAGAAGATTGAGCTACATGGGAAAGTGTAGAAAAAGATAACTAGTTCCTCAACAAGATGATGCCATTGGCAAATCATGGTGAAACAGAGTGTACCTAGAGACATGAGTTTGTCAGTGCCTTGTACAGCGCATCATCAGAGGGTAGATATCGTGGTGCAAGCGAGGAAACGAATCAGACAAATGATAAAACGGTAAAATTTTGAATCATCAAAACATTCATAAACAGCCTCTGAAGCTGAGGATCATCATTGGAACAGGGTAGAGGTAGTGGAGGGGAAGAGACGAGCGTCAAACATACCATAATTACCGCGTGTAACGTCACCAGTGACGAAGACTCGATCATCAATGGCAAATAGCATGTCAGGATCACGGTTGAAATGGAAGCATTGTGTATGAAACCTAGGAACGGAATTAGCAACCTGCAATAGGAGTACAAACGGTGTTCGAAATTGAGAGAAAAGTGGACAGGTTGCAAGGAAATCAGAAAGTGATAGAACGGTGATGTTTCGAATCATATTGATAGTAATCATAAACAGCCTCTGAAGCTGAGTCTCATCATGGAAAATTGCAGGGTTGATAAAGACGGATTTTGGTGTTGCTGGAGGAATGAGACTTACCGTTCAAGTGGGAGCCAGGGCAGGTACTGATTCTCTTTGGTAGGAGATGGGAAAGCTAGCTGGGGGAGGGAAAGTCAGTGAAGGATTCCCCAGATATTGTGCTAAAATATGATGTGTAGATTGATAATGTAATCAGGAAATAAAGATAGAACGGTGTAAAGTTTGAATCATTGTGTGTTCATAAACAGCCTCTGAAGCTGAGTTTCATCATGGAAGAGGGGTTTGATGTGATTTGAGTTGCAAGACGAGGACTTACCACCACTTCGATATGGGCCCCCAGCGGCCGTGAGTAAGCAAGCACACATCCACACAGAATCGACGGGACCAGTTGAGTTCAAGGCTCGAGAATTGTGAGCTGTCTGAGTAGTTGTTAGTCGGTGCCGAGCCATGATCGATGCGGGAATTTAGGAGGTTGTGGTGTAATAAAGATCAGAAAATGATAGAACGGTGATGGGTCGAATCATAAAATAATTCATAAACAGCCTCTGAAGCCAGTGATTCATCATGTCGACGGGATTGAAGGGTTAAAGATAGTTCAAAACTTACTAGCTTTTTCTGCGGACTATTGAACCTGGCAGGCCGACGAGATCGAGAGATGCAGCGCCCTCGTCCATTAATATGCGGTTGGTGATGAACCCCTTGAATTGCGCACTCGAGCTCTGTTCTTCGCTTCCCGGTTATGTACTCATGTCCAACGCGGGTTTCCAGCCAGCTTTATGGTGCCTGAGGTGTCGTTGTCAGTATAACTTGATAGGACGACAAAGACGCAATGTTAATGGAGGAGATGGAGTTGTAATCAGACAAATGATAGAACGGTGATGGGTCTAATCATGAAGATCATAAACAGCCTCTGAAGCTAGTGTATCATCATACAGGTGATGGTAGGAAAGCAAAGCAGAAGATTTGACTTACTACAACGCGTAAGGTTGATCTGGGCCCAGATGTAGTATTATGTTGGCTTGAAAACGAAGTCAGTGTCTGTCTCAAGCAGCTACATAAAGAAAATCGTATTTTGAATCGCAAATCAGACGAGATAGATAGAACGGTGATGTGTTGAATCATATAGATCATAAACAGCCTCTGAAGCTTGGATATCATCAGGAGAGAAGGAGCAATAAGACGGAATACGTAGGACTCACATTGAATATGCTGATGGCATGGTTCGAAGGCTCCGTTCGACATGGTGTTGTGAGGCCTTGATTAAATGTTAGCTTGGCTAAGGCTGATGAAATCCACGACGATGAGAATTGAAAAGCCAAGTCAGACAAATGATAGAACGGTGATGGGTCGAATCATGAAATAATTTCATAAACAGCCTCTGAAGCTAATGTATCATCATAGTAAGGGAAAACAAGTGAACAAAACAAGCTTACCCATGGGACTTGGAATTGTAGTAATAATGATGAAAGACTTGGCATGGTTCGTTGCTGCTAGAAGCCGAGCTTCGTGTTAGCGTATGTCGCGGACGAGGAGATGCAAGCATTGCAAGTAAACCAACTTAAAATCAGACAAATGATAGAACGGTGATTGGTCGAATCATAAAATGTTTCATAAACAGCCTCTGAAGCTATTTTATCATCATTGAGGTTGGCAGCAGCCAGCATCATAAAAGGACGTACCGTTATTGAGACGCAGTTGGCGTGCGTCATTGGAGACAGGCACACAAATCACGCGGAAGCTCGGAGAGCATGGGAAAAAATAGTACAATTCTCCATTTCCTCTAGCCGATGAGACTCCTCTTCTTGTGCCCACGTGTTTCGCAGGCTGTGTGTATGTACAAGCAACGGGAAATAAAAGAGCATGCCTCGCTGGGCTGGGTGGTAGATGGGTGATGGTGGTGGTGTTGGCGTTGACAATGTTTCGTTTGGGTTTCTTTTACTCGACAGTCGCCTTGACGGGGTTGATCTCAACTCCGTACTTCTCCTTGAGCCGCTCGCGTCTCCGCTCCTCGTAGCCCGGCGGCCTAATACCTGCGAAGTGTCAGCCTTCCATGGGATATCAAGCCCCGTGCTCCGAAAGTTTAACATACCACGGCCCTCGCCAAGCTCTGCAATCGTCTCCTCGATCGGGCGTCTCTTGGCAGCGCGCTGAGCGATCTTGCCATCGAACTCGGCTTCCTCTACCTCGGCCGTGTCCCACCCTCTAAGGCGTCCGCCGGTGACCTCGAAAACTCCTTGCCATGCGCCGAAGGCAGCACCCAGGCCAAGCACGACGGGCATTCTTCTGGCTGTTCAAGGCGCAATTCGTAAGTATCCTATCTTACTTGCAGCTTTTCATACTCGGAGGATGTATCCATACTTGTCATTCCGAGGATTGAACCGGCGACGAAGCCGGCAGTCGCGGTGTTCCACGGATCATCCTTTTCTCTCAGGTTGGCCATTGCCGACTTTGTGAAGCCGTATGCGCCGCCACCGATCGCTGCGCACATTCGTTAGCAATGGAGCTCTTACGATAAGGATTGACGCAGGGCAATTGGGCGACGTACCCATTACGGCGATAATGCCGCCGCTACGAGTGAAGACGGACATGGCGCCAACATTCTGCTTCTGGAGGGCATTGTGGACAGCGGCAATGAAGAAACCGGCACCACCAAGGGCGACGGAGGACGAGATGCCTGCCTTGATGGCGTCCTTGGGGTGGTACGTATCGTGGTCGCCGGCCATGGTTGCGGGGTGGTTCGGAGTCGCGGGCCAGACACTCAATTGGAAAAGAAGTTGGTGAGGGATGTTGCGGAAGTTTGAGGTCAGGTTGAAGCTCCACGACAGGTGCTCCACCTCCACGTCGGTCACGTGTTTTCATTCGGTGTGGAGCCAATCACACTACGTGTAAATGTCAACTGCCTCTCCCCTCGGTGTGTACCGGTGTTTCGTGTCGGGATGCTGTGCTGAAAAGCGATCTATATATGAATAAATCCGGATCCTATGATTCTATTTGGAGTATTTAAAACAAAAGACGTTTGCGTATGCTTCAGATTTCTCAGTCCTTCTCGAGGTTCCTCGGTGGGAAGAGGAATTGGGTGCTGCAATTGGCTTAAGAGCATGACTCAGCTTCTCTTCCCATCCATCATTCAAGGTCACTCGCCAAGTCACCTGATCAGGATCCCGAGCTGGAACGCTGGAGCGTCGATGGAAGCCACATCCCTGTATTCCATGTGATTCTAGCCACAGGCGCCGTACCTTAATCGCTCCATGCCGAGCCAGGGAGTGGGAGACCTGAAGGAACTCGGCAGGCGGTGACTAGGTAGTTTGGGTGGCCACATAAGGTACCTTCCAGTGTTCACAGTGACATCCCATTACCTTATCCGCCTCACTGGGGAAGCTTCGCTGGCATAGTTCCTTCCAGGTGACCTAAGCTCCTTTCATTTACTTGCGACGGCGTGGTGCAAGGCTGCAAGCTGCGTCAGCCTGTCCACGTCTCGATCCCCGCCACACCACCCTGCCTGCCCACCTCAAGCTCGCATGAGGTAGCTCATGCCCGTGCGTCCCTGTCGTCGACGCATTGAAGCTGGCGTAATTGTTTACCGTCTTCTTTTTCGGACAGCTTTAACGACGTCGTCGTCGTCGTCTTTCCTCAGGGTCTTCAGTCTTCTTACTTGTTTGCCTCTGCATCTAGATACCCCAAGCTCTCCTGCCTGCATTCTTCCCGTCGCCGCTGTTTCTGCCGCTATCCCCCGCATACAACTGCACCGCCCATTTGGGCGTGGCCTCCGTCTGTAGCCGGCTCGACAAACACTCCAGGCCACAAAGCCAAACCATACTGCCTCGACAAAAGACGCCCCTCTGCTGTTCGTCATTTCCTCTGCAAAAACAACTTGGCCTCGTGTTTCTGGACTAAGATTTATTCAGTACCCCGCGTCCAACGAAACCTCTGCCGTTTCCGATCGAGCTACCCTCCACCGAAGATACACCAAGTTGGATGCCTCCGAATACGAGCATAGACATCCCCGCCCACGGTTGTGAGAGTCTTTGACGATCCCACTCCAGAAGAGAAACGGGGGATGATCACGACCCCTCGTTGTTCTACCCGAAGCACGAGTGGCCACGTTAGCTTATTGCCTTTGGCCGAGCACTTGTATCGACATCGTACATAAACGAATCCTGCGACCTAGAAATAGTCTACCCGTGACTTACGCCCTCTTACGGGAAGTTGATGACAACCTGGGAGTCGTGTGCGAGGTGCCGCTTGAGCCGCCTTTCTACGCTGCAGCATCAAGTTGACTCATTGCCGTGAGCTCCTAGCTCACCACTCTGCCTGCTCATCGAACGAAACAATAAAGCATGGCGATCATGGACCAATACTCCATCATGTCACCAGGCGATTCGCCGACTACCCAGCACTGGGAAGGCAGCCCTGTACCGGTCAAAGAGAACATGGTTGGAAAGACTGGTATGTCAGGTATTCCCAATGAGCGCGGGTTCGGCTTCTGATATTCACGGCACCGTGGCCAACTCTCTTTTCCGCTGCCGACTGTAGAATGCTCACATTCTTATAGGACGTCTTGCGCCTAGATGGATTCAGGACTTGCTCAACTCTGACCTCGACTCCGGATCATTCGCAAGAATCGAATGGGATCAACAGGCGCGTTGCAGCAACACAGGAGTACCGCATCGACTTGTTCTTGTGGGTAACCAGAGCACGGCAGAAACTCGCAACCCTGGCGTTTTGTCTTGCGTTTGTGCAATCTGCGATTTTCACTTCTTGATCAGGACCTGTTGGGACCCAGATCAACTCGTCTGTCTGTGCCGCCCTAACGCTCTCCATTTCCCTCCGAAAGACACAGACTTTTATCTCCATCATCTCGTGAACATCAAGCAGCCGCTTCGACCAACCAAGTCGACCTCAAACTACCATTCTCTGATCCGTGAGACTATACTCGCCGTCGAGCACTTTGCCTGTTCGGCCCCTCGCTGCACGCTGCAAGTCACGGTCGAGATTTCGCGACCTCGACTCAAGCGCGAGTGGCTGCACCTCCTTCTCAATGAGCAGCGTATCCTGGATAATCTGGCGAGAGCCAGGAAGCAGTCGCCGGATCGATTCGCAGACGCCAGAGACGATTGGTGCACAAGCGCGCCGTCCACCCTGAACACCTATCTTAGAGACTTGCTGGACAGACCCAATCCACGCAACATATCTCAGCGTAACAAACGCTTTCAGGTCGTGTTTGGCGAGGAGTGCTATGCCATTTTCAGAGCCATTATGTTTACGGAGGAAAACCTTGATAAAGACGGGGTTCTTGAGCCCTACTTCATTCCGCCAATGCTAGAACCTGGCACTCCTGGCACACCAACGGAACTAAGCACATTACGGGCATTCGTTGAGGACATGCAGGCCGAGACGGAAAGTGTCATAATAAGAGGCGGAAAGACTGGCGAAAATCGGCCATATGTCGGCAACAGGCTCTTTAAAGAGCTGCAATGTCTTGACTACCCCCAGAACAAGATTGCACAGGCTGCAACCGAAGCGCATCGGACTCTCGGCGTGCTTCCAGATTTCGACAAGGCGCTCATCTTTTTCGCCTATACCCGGCAGGCTGCCCTCTGCGAGAAGCGCCGTCCCACGTTTGTTGAAGCCCTCAAAGATATTGCCCTCCTCACAAACGACGACGACTTCCAGACCCGCGCGATCCAAGAGCTCACGATATTGGACGGGATGCCCACAGCGGATAGCCCTGGCGCAGGCGACGAGTTGCAAACCCAGGCATACTCCTTTTTCAGCCTCAAATACACCGCCAGCGATGACAACGTTGTTTCTGCTTTCAATACCAAGATCGAACACTCCCCCTCTCAAGCTGATTCTGCCCGAGAAATGCTGCAGATCATTGGGCGTCATAGAAACAGTGATCGCATTCTTACGCATGCCAACGGCCCAATGGACGTCGCTTCAGCCTATCGCATTCTTGAAGTAGACCCCCAATGGCCTGATAGCACCATTGTGATGATGTCCAACGTCAAGGTATATGGTGTCCTGGGAACCGCAGCCACCTGCTTTCACTAACAACTCCTAGCTAAACAAGGATCCAAAAAGTAAAGCCACAGCGGAAGTTGCAATCAAAGCCATGGAGGCCATCGCCGAGGATAGGAAAAGCGACGAAATCCGTGAAGCAGCGAGGACTCTAGCTTTGTTGGCTCAAGCCCCAGATCAGTCATCGCAACCTGCGGAGATGGACGCGGTACCTTCCAACGCCGGCAACTTGCCCGTTGGCCTCGAGAATATTGGCAACACTTGTTACTTGAACAGTATCCTTCAGTATCTCAACACAGTTATCCCCGTTAAAAGCTTGCTTGCTCGTTACCCAGACTATGAGCTAGGTCTGGATGACTCGAATATCCAGCGTCGGCTTGTCGGCGGCAATAAGCTCAAGATTGATCGTGCCGAGGCGGTTGTTGCCCGCGCCTGTAAGTTCTTGATTGCCATCAAAGTCACATTGGCCCACTGCTAATCCTCCTTAGTTGTCGATGAATTGAGCAGACTTTTGGATAATCTAAGTGGCTCTGAGGCTAGTGCTATCCGGCCTTCTCAACGTCTCGCCAACGCCGTCCTGCTGCCGACCTCGAACTTGACTGAAGATCCTGCCAAGCAGCCGAGCAAGACTGCAGAGGAACCGAAGACTCTGGAAGTCATGGGCACTCAGTTCCCCACCCCTCCGCCGCTTCCTGCGAGACCTGCGCCAGGTCCTCCTGCACAGACGGCGGAACATGTCGAGGACGTTGACATGGTCAACGTCACTGTGGACCTGATTTCTGAGTCTGCTAGCAGCGTAAGCTCGCAGACTCTAGTCAACCTTTCTGATGTTGACCACGAGAAGAAGGATTACGTGCCCGAGGATAAGACCGACATCAGAATCGTCCCCCAAACGGTCGAGCCGTCTTCGGCCCGATCCGCCAACGACAGCGATGTCAGAATGAAAGGAATCGAGACAGCCGTTCTCAATGTGGAACAACGAGTACTCAAGGCGCTGGAAACGCAGACCAGAGACTCAGGCACCGACCAACAAGACGTTGAGGAGGTCATGGGCAGCATTATCAACCGCCTGCAGGCCGCCATCAAGCCTACAAGGGTGGATGCCACTGACGAAGTCCAGTGGGAGCCGATCATGGACACATTTTACGTTGAATTGACCAACCACACCAAATTCCCAAATCAGGATAGATACAAATCAGACTCAACCCTGGAGCGTGCGATCACGGCATACCCTGCTGAAGGCGGACCGACGAACATTCATGACGGTCTTAGTCGAAACTTTGATCTTCAGCGAGTCGCTGCCGGGGAAGCAGACATCATGCGATACACGTCGATCAAGAAGCTTCCTCCGATCTTGCACGTCCTCATTCAGAGAACGAAGGGGGATGGCCACAAGAACATGAACCCAGTCGAGGTGTTCGAGACATTATACCTTGACCGATACATGGATACCCCGAATGACCCGCAGTTCTTCAAGTTGCGGCAGAAAGGCTGGGCTCTTCAACAGCGTTTGGATCAGCTGAACAACATGCCCAAGACTGCGGCTGAGGACACGCAACTTATCGACACTTTCATCAATGACTTCGTACACGTTGACAAGCCCGATACCCAGGAGACGTCGTCACTTCTGGATGACATGCCCACGTCATCCCTCAGCTTTGCGGGGGAGGAGCCGACGTTCCCTACGTATACTCCGCAGTCGGAGCCGACATTTGAAAAAGTGGATCCGCCTGAGCCCACAGGCTTCACGGTGGAAGGACGCCAGCAGATCAGCAACATGCGCGAGGATGAGCTGAAATCTCACAAAGCGGAGCTTGATCAGCTCTTTGCACAGCACAAGAAGCATGCGTATCGGTTGCATGCAGTGATATGCCACAGTGGTCAGCTCAGAGCTGGTCACTATTGGGTCTGGATCCACGATTTCGAGGCCGGAGTTTGGCGCAAGTACAACGACAGGGTCGTCACAGAAAACGCCGACACAAAAGAGGTCATGAAGACACTAAACAGCAATGGTGATCCGTACTATCTCTGTTATGTGGAGGAGGGCAAAGAAGGCGACTTGGTCAAAGTGCCCAAACGCCATCAAACAAAGCCTGGCCCGGCGAATAATAGCGAGGATCAGGATGCCGACGGAGATATTGAATTGATCGACGTGGACACGGTCCCACAGGGACTAAGCAATATACCATTGGAGGACTAGATTGCCCTGCCGATGAGTCTCATTCTCGAGCTATTCGAAGATACGAAAGAAGCAGCCGCAATAGGTGGACTGGACCAAAAGGAAAGGGGCCGATTGAGAAGACGAGGAGCAGGTAAGCTAGGGATTGATGCAAGCCACTATTAGCTTGGGACTTACTTTTCCTAGTGCATGTCAAGCCGGCAAATTTACGAAAATCAACGCCTCCGCTCAACGCCCTTTTTCGGCTTAACTAAGCCAGAATCAACGATACAATGGCGCCGCGGAGATTCGCATCAAGCTCTTGGGAGATCGGCTTGGAACTTGGTCAAAGAGGCTGTGTAGAATACACTTTTCGCCGTGGTAAATAACTTACTGGGATTGAATTTATACCAGCATGAGTTGGCATGGCTTCGATAGAGGCATGATCATTTCTTATTGAGACAGGAACCCCAAATACCCTTTCGCACAATGATAGAAACGAGTTGAACGTTACACTTCATCTTTCATGATTACAGTCCTGCCTCGTTTTTCCTTTGCCGCTGTACTCGATTTCTGGCTCTCTTCAACGGTCGTTGGTGATATCTCCAAACAGAACACTGGCTTCGGTGTGGAGATATCTCGCTCGCTGATCTAACTCGGGCGACGACAATGGCTCCGCCTCTTTGGCTCAGTGGTAGAGCGTCGCACTCGTAAGTTCGACATGCGAAGGTCCACGGTTAAATCCCGTGAGGGAGCACGTTGCTTTGCCGTTGTCGTCCCCTTTTGCTCGTTTAGCCTGTTCGTCGTCGTTCATGACACGGAAACGGAGTAGTCTGGTAATGTGGTTAGTAAGATGCGACTAATCAGAGGCTTGGTCAAGCTGGGATCTGGATGGCATTAGGGCTATGTATTTGTGTCGAGGTGGCGCTTTATCTCAAAGAGTTCATGACGTCGCAAGGTTGGATACCGCTGGAAAGCCATCTTTCTGTGATCTGCGAGTGTTGCAATTGTGTGAAACTTGAAGTTTGTGTATTCTGTCCCTATGTCGTATATTTCTTACATGGAGCTTGGAGTAATGCTCAGGATTGCGAAGTCATCGTTGATTTTGATTTAGATTTAGACTGGCTCTCTTCCTCTTGGAGGACTCGTTGAGGAGACATAAAGGTCATGGCTGTCCTGGTCCATGTATAAAGTAATCATCACCTGACGTCTCCAATATTGGCCCCGGTAATCCATGCATGCTGCGAGGTTCAAGGACAAGGGTGAGATGAGACATTCTGCATGATCTATCAGTAATTCCTGGCCACCTGCAAGATCAGGATACACGTTCTTCTACCACTGCAAGACATCTGTGAGATGAGATACATGTGCCTTTCCATCGGCGAGATTCATTGAGACGATACCCTGCGAGATGCAGGTGAGCTGGGAATGCGTGGGGCAGGTAAGGATACACGGAGGGTCCAAAGAGGAGGGAGGCTAGTCATGTCCGCCATACGCAATCACCACGTCAAGAAGCACAGACGTGCTTGTCTTACCCCATGGGGAGGGGAGAGAGGCGTGGTCTGATGAGCTCTGGGGCTGGAATGGATGGCCGCGGCGGCGGCGGCCTTTGAGACCCGGGCAGCTGGGACGAGGGATGGATATGCGGGGGGGTTAGTAACAGCGCAGAAACATGGAGGAGACGGGAGCCTGCGCGAGGTGAAGCGGACGGTTGGTCTGCTTGGGAGATCTCATTATATGACGGGTACTTGGCAAGGGAAGCGTCGATTACAAGGAAGTAGATCAAATTGCAAGATATTGCACAGATGAGCAGTCATGGTGATTAATGATATGGCCGTGGAGAACCTTATCCCCTTTTCCACCTCTCCCCTCTCGGTTCCTGTTCCCAAACGTTGATGTACCTCGATGTGTTTTCAATCTTTGTTCGGACAACATGTCACCACATCCCGTTCAATGTGATCAAGTGAATGTTTTCTGTTTTTTTTTTTTGCCTCGCCCTCCCCTCTTAGTAATCCCTAGTCACATCGACCTGGTCGTCTTCGCCTCCTTTGATGGGGATAGGCGCAGGAGGCTGCGGGGTCTGAGGTTTATGGCTCGGGTAGGATGCCATGACTGGATGTGAAATCTTATTTTCTACCCACAATCCATCGAGATGTCAACATTTCCCCTATTTTCGGATAAGGAAAACTGGGATTATGATACCCGAGGTAGGAGAATCACTCACGAGGGTTTTCTGGTGGTCAGTTCAGGAAGCGGAGTGTAAAGAAACTTTCTTCCATCCGCCATCCGTCTGAGAAACTTGGGCAGCGGACGGACGGGGACAGAATATATACATAAGCATCTATCTATGCTTCCCCTTCCTTCTCTTTTTGATAAACCAAGCTATTTGGAGAGCAGAGGGCGCGGGGGCGTCGTGACGTCAGGCCACCGTGATGTCCAAGTGTGTCGACTTCTTCCTTTTTGGCTGATCTCCTCTTTGGCTGGTCACGGACGTTCCGCTCGGACGGTTCGTGAGCTAAAAAATAAGATGGATTTACGGAGTCTAATGGCTCCTACGGGTAACTACAACATTTAGGGAAGTAGTAAACGGCTGAGTTCGTCGTGCGGGGGACTCGTCATTCGTCATGTATTAGAAATGAATGAAAGTTTACAGATGGGGGACCACGCATAGTGGAACGAGAGCTTTCGGGGTCGCAATCTCGCATGGGGACATCGTCTTCGAGCTGCCAGTTCGAGATCAGACCCAGGAAAGGGTCCGGGATGGGATGTCATCGCCTGTCAAATGTCACCGAGATGGGACGTATGTGACAAGGACCACGGCCCCGTTTGAAGAACCCCAACCTGTCCAGCTGATAGTGACAAAGCAATTTCTTGTCGCCATTCCATTTTGCCTTTCCAGGCACACATAGCACCTAGTAGATACTGACCACATTTGCCGCTTGTACCTCGATCCAACGCATCTAGACGTTGAGCTTCCATCTTACCTGGGGGATGTTGACATGTGATTAGGCTCTAATAGCAGTGTTTCTGCGCCCAGACGAAAATCAGATCGACACAGCGACGGTAACACTTCTGGGCGGCCGAAGCCAGCTCTTTGCAAGTGCCAACCGCCCCTGAGTACTGCTGGTGAACGGTTAGTTCCCGCCCGTCGGCGGCTGATCCCCCGCCGACCCCGCTGCTGCCGCTGGACAACCCCCGGTCGGCTCGGGGGGCCCGTCTTGGTGACCCGCATACGAAGTACATGCGGCACAGCGCGGATCGCAGCTGTCAGAATCCTCGTACCCATTAATTATCAGATCAGGACATCAGAATGTACAACCCCACCCACCGCCTCCTATACGCCTTCTCGCCAGGGTCCTACCCGTCGAGGTCTAAGGGAATCGGACGCTGTTTCCAGTCCGAGATTGCGGTGAAGAAGAAGACCTGGAGGCTCTCAAGGTTACGCACACGTCCAAGCAATCAGACAGTTCATAAGTCAGTGCATGTCGGGGTGATTCAGATGATAGGTGGGAATCCAACCTTTAGGCCAAGGGGGCTAGCTTCTGATGGTCGAAAGATTGTCGGAGATGTTTTGTATTTGAGGTTCCGCGAGGACCCCAGATTGCTCAACCTCCAGAGCATCGAACACTGTTCGCATTGTGACCTCTTGGTCCTGTCTCTTGGCCAATTGCTGGACACGCTGAGGGCTGTTATCTGGAGGAGGCGAACATTTTGAAAGGCGAGCAAGCTTGTATCCGCTCAAAGACGGTTCTAGTCATCGTCGTCTGGGCTAAGTATTCTACCATACTGATATGCGTATCTCGTCACGTTTTCTTATCGTCGTCTCGAGCGGGTAGCCGGCGTTATTGGTTGGCACAAGTCTCGTCTCCATGCGGAACACCGGATGACTTGGAACCCAACGGCCTTCCGCGAGCATTCCTTCCAACGCACAGTTTGGGCCTTCCCCTCACCTGGCAGGGTTTCGCCAAGATATTACCCCTCCATCAGCGAGGTATCATCAGTTAGGCGAATTGCGGTTTGCCGCTGCTATTGTTTTGAGCCTCTCGGCAGCTATGACACTAAAGCCAAGTCATCGTCCCGCCGCTAGCATGGTCGGTGAAAAGAGAATAATTCTTATGGGCAATGAAAACGCTGATGCTGAGGGGAAAAAGAACCCGGGTGAGAACTTCCAAGAAAGACGATATAAATGACGGTCCAGCCCAGCGGATTGTTTCTGCGGGAGTGGCACCGTGCTCCGAGCTTCAACTCTAGCTCCCTCTATTCTGTTCTCATCTTCTCGGGGTTGGGGTCCTAGCTCCCGCCGTGGAAGGTGGTGGGGTGATGTCTGCAGGATTGACACTTGGCGGGGTGTGTCAGGCCCTCCCGGGGTGCCGGGGTTGCCAGGATTACGGCACGCAAGGAAAGTCATGGATGAGTTGGATGAGCAGCGGTGCCATGATCTGCGTGCATATGCCACGATCCAGACTCGCCATGGATCAGCTGCTTCTGGATCTGGGCGAGGAGCCGGCCGGGTTCCGCACCCTCAGTTGTTGTCCGCCGTCTTTTTGTGCCGTATGCCAGGGTTGCACAACTAAGTGAGCCCGGTGCAATTCGGCACGGTCTGCCCAGTGGTGTGCAGAAGAAGGCTTAGCAACCCAGGCACTTCTATGCGATGACGGGATATTTGCTGCATGCCTAGCTGGATTGGCCGAGGGGAGAAGGCGGCCGGGTTTACTGCCAGGCTTGCCGGTCTTGTCAATGATAGATACCCTTGTCGGCCAACGGACAAAGTCCTTGTTTCGATGTATGTCTTGTTCCTCCCAGTCCGTGTTAATGGCATCGACACCGTTGGCGCTGATGTTCATCGGGCCATCAGTGGCCTGGTCGACAAGACGAGCAAAGCGAGAGGAACGGCCGGTCGTTTTCCGCCAGTTCCACGGGGCTAGCGGCGCTGGTTGCGATAGGGCCTTGATACGAGTAAATGTTCCGAAACGGCGGTGGCGTAGGGTATGTTCGACCTGGGATGGAGGCTCTGTTAGGAGTCATTAGAGGCGAGACAGAAAAATCCAGCTGTTTTCTCAAGAGAAGAATGCCACTGTCCCGTGATGGTAGGGAGACATTTTGGCTACGGCATTTCCTTTGACGCCACGCCAAGAGAAGAATCGTATCTAGCGATTAGCCGTTGTCCTGGCAGTCCTGATCAACGGGCAGTGAGACCACTTGGTCAAAATCGATTAAGGCTTCTCGAGGCGGGCATGGATGGTTTGGAAGGGGTCGGAAATGTGTTGGTGTAACAAAGATTGGCCCGGTAGCTCGGACAGGGTAGAGGTGGCCGATAATTTGCAGTGGCCTGCGTTGCAGGTTGCATTGAGAGCAGCAGCGCATGGTGTTCACTCCCATCAGCACCGATAGGTCCTTCCCCATCTCTCCAGTCACTGTCTTCACCTCTTCACCTTGGCTCACCATGGGTAGGCCGGGCCGGCAAACGGCAGCTCCGACGGTGCCGAACACGTACCTTGATGGTACCGTACCTTACCCCGAAGCGGCGATTCCACTCGGCCCGCTGCTGCCCCAACTTCGACTCTTGTCCTGCTTCCCTCCTCCGCTTCCTCTGTACCTTACTGAGACCAAATCCCACCAGGTGCAAGCGTTCCCGACCCAAAAGCCATTCAAAATATCCCAAAATACCCCTCTCCGTCTCCTGAAAACGGACTGACAAGGCAATCAAGCAATATGACGCGGACAGGATCGCAGCCGGTACCGACGTGGGGCGTAAGGTGACGTTGGCTACATGTCGGCTGGGGCCATGGCCGCAGTCGAGTTGCGTCCAGAAAATCAGACCACCTCTTCTCCCCACGCACAACCACCAGCATCACCCACAGATCAACCTCTCTTAGCCAAAAGAACATGCAAGGGAAACCCGCAATTCCTCAGCTCACATGCAGCCGCCGTCCTAGTTTTCGTCCCCTCGCCTTGTCGTAGGCAGCTTCCGGGCCGCCCAGAGGGATACTTCGCCATATGCCATTAGAGATAACCCACATGGAACTCCACGCTGCCAGGACGCCATGACACCCTACATCCCCTCTTCCTCCTCTTTCTTCCCCCACGTTGCCAGCCCATTGGAGCCTTTCACCATGGACTGGGTGAGAATCCGCACCTGGGGTTGCCATTTCTCCAACTCTTCAAGCTAAAATTCCCAAAGATGCTTCACCAAGAGCGCCATCAAGGAACGGGTACATGCCAAAGGTTCCGTTTTGCATCTTTGCATACCCCACCCCTCCCAGCAGGCCCTTGTTCTCTCAACGTCGGCAACCTTCGCCTCCTACCCAGGTCGGGAGCCGTCAACATCGGCTGATAGCTCCCAGACCTACGTCTGCGCTACGTTGCTGGTGCCCGCCTGCCTCCAACCTGGGATCAGCGCCGTAGACGTTAGCATCAACTCCAAGCCTGGGCGAAGCTACCCGCCCGCTGCCCGGCCTCTAGGCGAAATCACCGTAACTCATGTCCCTCCATGTCTCTCCTCTGGCCTCTCCCATCCAGGACTGCCTTAGTAGGTATAAAGACCAAGCCCCCTCGGGCTTCATTTAACCTCCTGTCTTCTTTTCCAAACCACCCCCTTCAAGGCATCTTGGCCTGAAAATACTGATACCAAATTTTATCCATCACTTGCACGCTCACCTCCGTCACCATCAACATGGCCGACAAGGAGGTCGAGTCCATCAGCCCCTATGGCCCAGCCCGGTCAACGGTCAAGGGCGAGCCCCTCTCCAAGGAAGACATTGTGAAGTACAATGACTTCTTCAAGGCCAGCTTGTACCTGTCCTTGGGAATGATCTTCCTCAAGGAAAACCCTCTCCTCCGGGAGCCTCTCAAGAAAGAGCACATGAAGCTGAGATTACTCGGCCACTTCGGATCTGCCCCGGGTCAAATCTTCACCTGGATGCACTTCAACCGTCTCATCAAGAAATACGACCTGGACTCCATCTTCATCTCCGGCCCAGGTCATGGTGCACCGGCTGTGCTCTCCCAGTCCTACCTCGAGGGTGTCTACTCCGAGGTCTACCCAGAGAAGTCGGAAGACATTGAGGGCCTGCAAAAGTTCTTCAAGTCGTTCTCCTTCCCTGGTGGCATCGGTTCCCACGCTACCCCGGAGACCCCGGGCTCCATCCACGAGGGTGGAGAGCTTGGCTACTCCGTCTCCCACGCCTTTGGTGCCGTCTACGACCACCCGGATCTCATTGCCCTGACCATGGTCGGCGATGGCGAGGCCGAGACTGGTCCTCTGGCTACTGCATGGCACAGCACAAAGTTCCTCAACCCCATCGTGGATGGTGCCGTCCTGCCCGTCCTGCACCTGAACGGTTACAAGATCAACAACCCTACAATCTTGGCCAGAATCTCCCACAAGGAGCTGGAGAATCTCTTCCTCGGCTACGGCTGGCAGCCCTACTTTGTCGAGGGCGATGATGTCGATACCATGCACCAGGCCATGGCCGCTACTCTAGAGCACTGCGTCCTCGAGATCCGCAAGTTCCAGAAGCAGGCCCGCGATTCCGGCAAGGCCTTCCGCCCCATCTGGCCCTTGATCGTCCTCCGCAGCCCCAAGGGCTGGACTGGCCCCCGCAAGATTGACGACAACTACTTGGAGGGTTACTGGAGAGCCCACCAAGTCCCTATTCCCAACGCCGCGACCAACCCCGAGCACTTGAAGCTCCTCGAGCAGTGGATGCGCAGCTACGAGCCCGAACGTCTCTTCAAAGACGGCCGCATCTCGGACGAACTCAAGGCCCTCTGCCCTACTGGCAACCGCCGTATGAGCGCCAACCCGGTAGCTAACGGCGGCGTTCTCAGGAAGCCTCTCAAGTTGCCCGACTTCAAGGAGTACGCTATCAAGGTTGACAAGTCTGGCGGTACCATGGCTGCCAGCATGAACAACATGGCCATCTACCTGCGGGACGTCATAGCTCAGAACTTGCAGAGCTTCCGTCTCTTTGGACCCGACGAGACCGAGTCAAACAAGCTCGGCGCGGTCTATGAGGCCGGCAAAAAGGTTTGGATGGGCGAATACTTTGAAGAGGATGCCAACGGTGGCAACCTAGCCCCCGAGGGACGTGTCATGGAGATGCTTTCTGAGCACACCTGCGAAGGTTGGCTCGAGGGTTACATCCTGACAGGACGCCACGGTCTTCTCAACAGCTACGAGCCATTCAGTAAGTCTACTACTATCTTCCATACAGCGAAACTCATGCTGACCAAAGTGCAGTCCACGTCATCGACTCCATGGTCAACCAGCACTGCAAATGGATCGAGAAGGCTCTCGAGGTGGAGTGGCGCAACAAGATAGCCTCCCTCAACATCCTCCTGACCGCCGTCGTCTGGCGCCAGGACCACAACGGCTTCACGCACCAAGACCCCGGCTTCCTCGACGTCGTTGCCAACAAGAGCCCCGAGGTCGTCCGCATCTACCTCCCGCCCGACGGAAACTGCCTGCTGTCCACCATGGACCACTGCCTCGCCTCGTCCAACTACGTCAACGTCATCGTCGCCGACAAGCAGGAGCACCTGCAGTACCTCAGCATGGAGAAGGCTGTCGAGCACTGCACAAAGGGCATCGGCATCTGGCCGCAGTTCAGCACCGACCAGGGCGAGGAGCCCGACCTCGTCATGGCCTCGTGCGGTGACATTTCGACCCACGAGTCCCTGGCCGCCATCGATCTCCTGCTCCAGCATTTTCCCGAGCTCAAGATCCGCTGCGTCAACTGCGTCGACCTCTTCAAGCTCATCTCCCACGAGGACCACCCCCACGGCCTCACAAACGCTGAGTGGGTCTCCCTCTTCACCGACGACAAGCCCGTCATCTTCAACTTCCACTCGTACCCCTGGCTCGTCCACCGCCTCGCCTACAAGCGCCCGGGCAACATGAACCTCCACGTCCGCGGCTACAAGGAGAAGGGCAACATCGACACGCCCCTCGAGCTCGCCATCCGCAACCAGACGGACCGCTTCAGCCTCGCCATGGACGCCATCGACCGCATGCCCCAGCTCCACAACCGCGGCGCCGCCGCCCGCGAAGTATTGCGCAACCAGCAGATCGCCGCCCGCATCGAGGCCTTTGAGACGGGCATGGATCCGCCCTTTCTCAAGAACTGGGCCTGGTCCCACAATGGGCTGTGGCAAAAGGTCGCCAAGATCACCACCTAAATAAACTAGACGTTGGCGGAGGACGGTACTAGAAGCTTAGATGGAGCAAGATGACTTGATGAAATGTATGGAAAGGTCCAGACAATTGAGATTTTGAAGAATATGTTTGCTGTTACGGCGTTGTGGTACACTGGGACACACACACACAGAGAGAGAGAGAGAGAGAGAGAGAGAGAGAGAGAGAGAGAGAGAGAGATCAGGCAGGGTTCGAGTCCAAGGATGAGTTTCGTCGCGGGGGTGGTACCTGTGCTCTAAAGTTGAATGAAAAGAAAGACAAGAATCAGTTTCGTTAGATTTGCATTCTTTACAATCTCACAGCAAACGTTGCTCAGCAATGGTGTTAACCTCACATATGCTTGATAATTCACTCGCATCATTGGTATCTAAACGAAAACAAGACGGTAGCTTCTGCCAATCACACAGACATGGCGATGGAAGCATAACAAAAACCACAAAACACGCAAACATCCAGACGTGGCCCAGACCATGTCGGTGGTGTCTTTGCAAAAAAAAAAAAGAAACCAGAAATCACTTCCTCGCCCTTCGCGACCCGTACAGCAAGCAGGCTGCGAGGAACTCGCGCTCGAGACTCCCAAACGCCCCGTTTGATGATGGCCTTTGCTTGCAAAACCGTCCACATGCTACACTTGCGTGTAAGTCCCCGATCTCTCTGAGTCTCCATGCAAAATAACGCGTTACACCGTCATGACGTCTCGTACAGACCGTTTCCTGGAGTGGTAGTCTGAAGTGACTTGGAATCTTCGTACTCTTCTCCAGGGGTGTCCTGCAGGACCAGGACCAGGACCAGGACCAGGACCTTCTTGTCAAAGTCCCTTCCCAGCCGTCCCACTGCATACACCAAGCGGCGCACGGCCATATACGTAGGTCGTCCTTTCGAGTGACAATCCTGCCACAACCACTTCAGACGCAACAGCAACAACGCAGAACATTGGTCAACTTTCCCTGGCCAGGAAAAGCAAAAGCCTCACCAGCACCGAAGTTTCTTCCATATCGACCCCTTGCCCACCTTGCCGTCAATATTCGGACCCCGCACGCCGGGGTTGCGTTTTTCGTTCTGCTCGCTGCCCGCTGGCAAGGGACTCAGTGGCTTGGTCATGCCCCTCCGATCCAATTCCATGTTCTCGTTGACGCCCAACTCTGCCATGCGCCTGGCCTCGACGACGCGACGGACAATGAGCGCAAAAGTCTCCTCAATGTTGACCTCAAGCCGCGCGCTCGTCTCCATGAAGCCACACCCGCGGCGGCGCGCCCAGTCCAGACCCATGGCCGCAGGAACGGCGCGGGACTCTTGCAAGTCACACTTGTTGCCGGCGACGATCTTGACGGGGGGAACGGTCTTAGCGCCCGGCGTGGCGGACACGGTGTCGCGGTAGGAGGAGGGCGAGAGGCCGGCGCGCTTTGCGCGATCGGCATTGTCGAGGCGCGTCTCAGCCTCCATGTCGATGAGATCGTTGAAGTACTGAAGGGCGTCGATGGAGTCGCGGGAAGTGATGTCGTATACGAGCAGGAAGGCGTCTGCGCCGAGGTTCGATGAGGCCCACATGCCGCGGTACTCCTCCTGGCCGGCCGTGTCCGTAAGCGAAAGGTGGTAGTTCTGGCCATCGATCTTGCGGGTGATGGAGTAGGAGTCCTCAATGGTGGGGTCGTATTCGGAGGTCCATTGCGAGCGGACGAGACGAAGGGTTATGGAGGATTTTCCGCAGCCGCCATCGCCGCAAATGGTGATTGAAATTGGCGTCGGGGCTTGTTGAGAGATTGACATTGTGTAGGTTGCCTTTTGCTCCGAAATGCGGATACAAGCTTAAAATGTGGTATTTATGGTGGTCCAATGTAGATCGGCCTCGATTGCGGGGACAGCTCCGAGGTGGTGAGTGTTGTCACACGTCGCGTGCGCCGTTTAGAGTTGCGAGTGGAAGAACCTAGATGACGGTGGACTTGGCGGCGGAAGTTTGTTGGTTGCTGCTCTGACCGTTGAAGTGAGCCGTCAAAGACCAATCGAACGAAATCTCACGATGATCACTCAGAAGATACAGCCGCTGTCGGGGGATGCAATCGCAGAGTTTGGGGGGGAAGGGTCGGTAGTTGACAAGTGGTGGGTGAGGTGAGATAAGAAGGGATCCGGCTCTCTCTTAGTGGTGGCGGTAGGGCAAGTAAGGTAGGCTCGTGGGAGCAAGGTAGTCGGACGGCAGTCCAGCAGCTCTTGGCTTCTTAGCTTCGTTTCGGCTCTCAGACCGCGCGCGCGGTTCGACCGTTTTTCTTCTTTTAGTCAGGATCGAGTAAGAGTCAAAAGGCTGTGGCGTAATCGTTCACGGGAGCGGCCCCCAAAACAGGGTTCGTTCGTTTGGGACCGTGGGTTTCTGGGCAGAGTGGGGGATAAGACACGGAAATGAAGAAAGGTGTGCGTCTGTGTGGTTTGCGTCGTCTCTCTCTGCCTCGTGGTGTTTTTGGTGGTCTTGTAGTTATTGCTGCGGATGGCAGGTGTCGTTCGTTCTTTTCTAGTTGCTGGGAGGGACCTGGACGGGATGATGAAGGTATCGTTTGTTGGGGAAAGTCCGTATCGTGAGGGAGGGCGCGCGCAAAAGAGCAGAGGGAATCAGGTTGCAATGGGGAGATGTGAATCGACGGGTCGGGTTGCTGGACGTAAATAGAATTTATTCGTATTCTTTGCTGCCGGAGGTGAGACAACGATTTTCTTTTCGTCGCGAGTTGAAGCTTGGGCGATAATGGCAGGAGAGGACGTCGTTGGTCAATTGCTGCGCAGCCGCAGATGCAATTGACAGGTGAGGTGCAGGTGAAAGTCTCTGGTACCGACTAAGGTGCGCAGTGTTGGTGTGGAATCCGAAGTGTGACGACGCTGTTGATTCAACCTGCAGGTGGTTGGGTGGTGTGTCTCTGGGATGCCCGAATATCGCAGCAATAGACGATGCGGGACGGTGGTGGGTGGATGTATTCGTATAGGTGAATAGGTGCGTGGTTGAATGGATGAATTAGGTAGATGGATGAATGAACGGACGGATGAATGAGCAGCGAGGGGATGCGCTTGCTTTTGAGACCGACCCTTGACGGTGCTGCGGTGCGCTTTCCTGAAATGTGTTGTAAAACAAGAGGCCGAAACCGGGTGGCCATAAATACTTATATAGGTGTGACGGTGCACAAAGCCCGGACAAGAAATACCCCAGGGAGAATTCTAGTGAGCAAAAGTCGGAAACGATGCAGCACCTGCAGTCAGCTCTGCCTCCAAGAGCAGCTCATCAGAAAATTGAGCGAGGCCAGATGGGAATAAAATTCTGGTGCCTGAGTCTGCGACCGTTGGATAAATAACTCTTACCAATAGCTCCCTGTGCCAGACCCCTTCCGCAATAGCGCCTCGGTCCGCAAAGCCAAGTCAGGCCAAGTCTGCGGTCTGGCCCATCTAATCTAATCAATCAGATAACACCATCCTCACCACTATTCCACTGCAAAGGTCGGGACCCCGGCACAACGGGTCCCCTCGCCAAGCCTTTTCCATGCTTTATGCTCGCAGGATCCTTCGCAAAAAATCCCTACGGCTCTCGTCTTCCCACCATCTTTCCCCTCATCCGACACCATGATGGGGTCGCTTTCCGACCTCTCGGTTCCTGGGTCAAGGAGCAGCCCGACTTCGGTTTCCTGCGCGGGTGTCCGGAGGGACAGCCTCATCTTATCAGATCATAGCCGGATGTTGATGGGCGCCGTGTGCGTGGGTCAAGTGAATCCTTCCGGCCGCTAAGGTCGTGATGGGATGATTAGCGAGAAGCAAAAGTGGCACGCTAGAAGGCGGCGCAGATGCACTCCTCTGGAGTCTTTAAGTAAGAGCCAACCCCCATCGCCGCTCGCGTTTTCGCCTTGCTCCGTAGTTATTTCATCTCTTCTGCACTTTTGTCTTGGAGTACCAATTATGGCAGTGATTTCGCAGCTTCGTGAGGTCCTCGGCCGCAAGCAGGCTCCGGTCGAAGATGCTCCCATGACAATCACCACGGCCCTGGATGTCGCCAACAACGACGACAGGGAACTGGGAGAGATGCCCCCGGACGACGAGAAACCGACCGAGGAGCAGAGAGTCAGCCAGGAGGTCCAGCACGGTGTCAAGTTGGCCCAGGCCTTGACCCTGACCTGGGGCAAGAATTCGCTGATTGCCATTTTTATCTTGTAAGACCCTCCTCACCCTCTCGGAGACCACGAAAACGATTTCTTCTGAAGTGCCAAGTATTTGACTGACACCCAAGCCTTCACCCGTCGTAGCATGTGGTTTCTGTACCTCACCAACGGATTCCAGAGTTCGGTGTTGTATAGCTTGACGCCGTATGCGGCCAGCGACTTTGAGTCGCACTCGCTTCTTCCCGTTATCGACATTGTGTCCAGCGCCATGACGGCTTCGGTGTATATCCCGCTGGCTAAGATTCTGGATCTCTGGGGTCGAGCTGAGGGGTTCTTGCTCATGGTTCTTTCTGCCACGCTGGGTATGATTATGTTGGCCGCCAGCCAGAACCTCGCTACGTATTGTGCTGCTACGGTAAGTTTGAAGTTTGCCGCGCTTGATTAACGCAACGTGATCCACGCAAATCCAGTTCCATTCCTAACTCTCGGGGGGCAATTTAGGTCTTTTGGCAAGTCGGCTGGTCTGGTCTCACCTACAGCATCGACGTAATCACGGCCGACTCGACCCATGTCAAGAACCGAGGGCTGGCGTTTGCGTTCACATCTTCGCCCTACATCATCACCGCGTTCGCCGGGCCCAAGGCCGCCGAGGGTTTCCTCAACAACGTTAGCTGGCGTTGGGGCTTTGGCTGCTTCTCCATTGTCCTACCCGTCGTCGCCGTGCCCATGTACAGCATCCTGAAATGGAACATCCATAAGGCCAAGAAGCGCGGAACTCTGGTGCGGGAGCCCAGCGGCCGTAGCTTTGCTCAGAATGTCTGGTGGGGTCTGATCGAGTTTGATGGTAAATATTCTCCCTTAAGAAGTTTCTTATACGCACTTGCCCAAGTCTTGAGGAATGCTGACCCTCGTTGTGATAGTTCTTGGAATCGTCCTCTTCGCCTGCGGTCTCGTCACCTTCCTGCTGCCCTTTTCTCTCGCGAGCACCGCTCCAGATGGCTGGAAGTCCGGCTACATCATCGCAATGATCGTCACCGGCTTTGTAGTGCTCGCCCTCTTCATCCTCAACGAGCTCCACCTCGCGCCCAAGCCTTTCCTCAAGTTCGAATTCTTCTCCGACAGAACAGTTATTGGCGTGTGCGTCCTCGACATTACGTACCAAGTCGCCTACTACTGCTGGAACAGCTACTTCACCTCCTTCCTGCAGGTCGTCAACGACCTGTCCGTGTCCAACGCGGGCTACGTGGGCAATACCTTTGATGTGGTTTCCGGCGTGCTCCTCTTCATCGTTGGCTTCTCCATCTCCAAGACGGGTCGCTTCCGCTGGCTTCTGATGGTCGGCGTACCGCTGTACACCTTTGGCCAGGGTCTCATGATTTATTTCCGCCAGCCCGGCCAGAGCGTCGGGTACCTCGTCATGTGCCAGATCTTCACGTCCATCGGCGGGAGCGTCTTTATCCTCTGCATGCAGGTCGCCATCCTCGCGGCCGTGGACCACCAGCACGTCGCCGCCGCCCTCGCGCTTCTGAGCGTCTGCGGCAACATTGGCGGCTCTGTGGGGAACACGATCTCTGCGGCGATCTGGACCAACACGTTTGAGAAGGCTCTGGAACGAAACCTTCCCGCGTCTGCGCTGGAGAGCCTGGCGGATATCTACGCGGATCTCGATACGCAGCTCAGCTATCCTGTCGGCAGCGATGAGCGACTTGCCATACAGAACGCGTATGGGTATGCCCAGACGCGGATGCTTGCTGCTGGGACCTCGGTGATGGTTTTTGGCTTTATTGCTATCTTCATGATCAAGAACTACAATTTGAAAGAGATGAAGCAAACAAAGGGGCTTGTGTTTTAAGAGTTGCGCGTACATGGGCTCCAGCAGACTGATGCGTTAGATCATGAAATGCAGATCACTTGATCGACTGGAATAGACTAGCGAAAATCGGATGTCATTGATGAGATGTTTGAAGCAAATTCAATGTACACGTTCAGTCGATATAAATGCTTGACAATTGTTGCAACCGTGAATCGACATTCGCAGCAGAAATGAGAGGCCGTGCCATTGTCATGCGCCGACGACTTGCATCGACAAGAAGAGGGGCGCAAAGGGGGTTCGCTTGAAGATGGGTATTGCTCTTGAAATGGGATTTCATGCACCGGGCATCGGCAGTGACGTTGTCAGTCAGCGGGAAACAAAACAAAGCTTAGATAACGGGTGGGCTCGGTGATGATGTCGACCAATCACCGCTCGTCAGCGGATCAAGCCCGGACCTTTCGGTGCTGCAGCAGCCAGTGAAACGTCAACGGGGACCCGCACGGCGGAGGTTTTCCCCACGTCTTTTAGCGGAAAGAGCACACGGGCAGGTGCACTGGTCCTTGGTGCTTTTTGCCTCTGTACCCGTACGGTCTGACGCTTTTTTTCCTTTGCCGCCGACGCGAGTCCACTTTCCGACCTACCTCGCCTTGAGCTACTTGACCCCATCTCCCCAGAAGCTTTTCGACATCAAAGATCTGGGGCTCCAACACTCCTCTTCAGCAGTACTTCTTGGCTTGATACCTGGTCTGAATCGCCAAGATGTCAGCGGACGACCAGCAGTTCCTGGACGTCGTAAGCATCACCCACCTCCACACCTCCAAGCTTGTGATCACGGAGCTCTACTGACACCGCCTTCCTCTTCCCACAGCTGTCCTCGCTGCCCAACAAGATTCGGGGCTACTCTGACGACCTCGCGAATCTTATCAACCCAACCGTCGACAAGGCTGCACAGGCTGTGAGAGAAACGCTCTCCTCCACAGAATGGCTACCCGACTCGGTGCGGCCGAAACCTCCCGTCCGCCACATTCCCATCGAGGTGATAGCTATGAGCCGGTACGAGAGGCTGCATGACTGGGTGAAGGAACACAAGCTGTTGACCGGTGCCATCGTCGCCGTCGTGGGAGTCGTGGCATACCGATCATACAGGAGTAGCAGATTCTGCAAGAAGACGCGCCGGGCGAAACGGGCGAGAAACGGTGGCCGCCTCGAGGTTGTCGTCATCGCCGGTTCACCGACTCTGCCCTTGACGAGGTCGCTTTCCCTGGATTTCGAGAGGAGAGGCTTCATTGTTTATATCGTTTGCAACGCCGAGGAGGACGAGAGCATGGTGCACAGCTTGGCAAGACCGGACATTCTGCCTCTGACGATTGACACGACGGATGTGAGTAAAACCGGCATGTAGTTTCAGGCCTTCACTAACGCATGTTATAGCCTCCCCGAGCTGGCGCAGCCATCGATAGTTTCGCACAGTACCTTCAATCACCACACGCCCCAGTACCGCGGACAAGGCCCAACCATCTGCAGCTGAAGTCCGTCATCCTTATCCCGTCGCTCAACTACCAAACGTCACCTATCGCCACTATCCCGCCCTCCAGCTTCGCAGACCTGTTCAACACCCACCTTCTCCACCCCATTCTCACCATTCAGGCCTTCCTGCCGCTCTTGACAACTCGCCTTAGCCCGCCCGGAGAGAAGTGGACGCCGCCAAAGGTTCTCGTCTTCACTCCGTCCATCATCTCCTCCATCAACCCCCCTTTCCACGCCCCCGAGGCAACGGTCTCCTCCGCCCTATCAGCCTTCACCGAGGTTTTGACAGCAGAACTGCGGCCTCTCGGCATCCCCGTGACCCATATGCAACTGGGCACATTCGACTTCACCGGCTTCCAACCTGCAAAGCATACTCATCCTTCCCAGAGAGGTCTCCTCGAAGGTGGCCCCGGCATCGATGCCGACGCCACGGAGACTCTCATGTGGCCCGATAATGCCCGCCATGCCTACGGACGCAATTTTGTCATGCAAAGTACCTCTGCGATCTCGGCCGGTCGCATCCGTGGCTTGAAGGGCAGCTCCCTACGTCACCTCCACAACGCTGTCTTTGACGTCATCGATGGCTCCATCACCAGCGGTACTGTCCGCGTCGGTCTTGGCGCTGGCGTCTACGGCTTCGTTGGCCGCTGGGTCCCTCGCGGTCTCGTCTCTTGGATGATGGGCATCCGCCGTGTTGATGAGCTGTCGGCGTGGCAGACAAGCTCTTATGACGGATCACTCGACGGCAGCGACAACGACGAAGGCCAAGACTTCGTCGCCGTACCCGAGGAGAAGTTGGACAGCAACGTGTGGAAGTCATCTTAGCAGGGCACATCTTTGGCCAAAGACTTGCAAGGCACGTCGGGATCTACGTTCAACGAAGTGGCTCAACCAATTCACGAAGCCATGGACAAGATGCTTAGCGAAGCATTGGAGATTTTGAGCAAGCCAGCTTTTGATCTTGACCGACAAATCTAGGCATCCAAATGGTGTAGGTTGGTGTGTTAGGACGAGCCATTCGGTTCTGTCAATGACAATAGCATGATGTGCTGGGTAGGACGCCACTCCAATTATTGTTATCAAAAGCGCATGATTGACGACGCCACTCGGTTCCGTAAAGGAAAGGTATCACCACTCGTTGGATTAGCGCATAGCCATGATAGTAATGCAGCGTTGTATTGTGGCTGAGCCTGCGGCTCTCTACACCTTCTCTCTGATAATTTGCAAGTCTCAAGGCTCCATGATCGTTTTATATGTCAGCTGTGCCAAGAATTCATTGAACTCCTCATGGCTCATTTCATGAACACTTGTTTGGTAATAGACGTTCCTCGAGTTACGATGCTTATAAGGACGTCCACTCAGGGCCCTTAGAGCACTCCTCGAAAGACCTGGTAATGAGCTTAGTAGCTTTAGAGCTTTTTATATCGGGTGCATCGTTGAAAAGGCATCGAGTTTTCCATGGCTCGTTTCATCATTACTTAGTGAATGATAGTCATACCTTGAGGCACCGGAGTAGTGCTTATAAGAACGTCCGTCCACTCCTGGTTCCAAGAGCACGCTCAGCAAACCTGGTGATGAGCTTATTAACCCGGGAGCCTCTGATGTCAAGCGCATGGTGCCTCTTCCCTTGGGGGTTCAAAAGTCGTTCCCGTGATCAGTGCCTTGGAAATGGTGAGGTCAGAAAGAAGTTAGGAAAGCCGTTTGTCGCGCTTAGTGTCCCCGCTCGTATTCGTCGGCGATGGATGGACGACGAGCGTGGGGGACGGACAAGGAGTATCGATATGAGGTAGGTTCTTTGGGACAAAGAGACACTGTCGTTGGGATCTCATGGAATTCCGAGATGAGTATTTACACCCGGCTGGAGCACGTGTTGGAAACTGAGGGAGTCGATGGCATTAATCACGGCTGCCTTGGGAATGTCTGAACAGAGGCGTGAGCTGATGAGGTATTTATACGGATCGAGGTCTATTAGATGTGAGGAGGAGCGGACTTGCACGCCGAGGGTTGAAAAGAGAACGGATAAGATGCGTTGTTGCGATGATGCGAATGTGGTATTTCTTTGTGTTTTTGTCATCATCTCTGGTTTTGACCACAGGGTCGGATGGATTCTTTCTTCTTGGAATAGGGCTTTCAGTTCTAGATGCGATGCCTAGGTGTCTTGTGAGACTTATGGGACTGTTTCCTAATCTCACATATGCAAATGCACGCATGCTATGTTTAAACTCAGCTCGACACTGACACCTCTCTACCATTGCAAAGACCATGGCGGGGATGACGATGGCGAAGATCAAGCAGAAGGAAACAACATTGCATCTCATATTCATCAGCACTTATTGTCTCACACATTTCCCACTTCTATAAGAACTACCCTATTGAGTGGCAGAATAGCGGGAGTTAGTGGGAAATGGGGTTTGGTTTGTCGAGGCTTCTGGGTAGATCGCGAGTCTCTTATCCACATACACAGGTGCTCCGAGTGACTAGTTTTAGACAACAGCATAGTTGATTCAAACTTGATCATGAAATTTGGTATCATTGAATATGTTGCAACCCAGCATCTGAGCAATGCTGCCACGCTCTGCCAGCTATTCTCTAGCCGTTCCCAGACCCTAGCATGCTGCCCTCGGATCCATACTCTCAGTCGGAGCAGCAGAGTCGTACGCCCGGACATGCTCACACCATGTCCTCCCCCAAAGCCTCTCTTAGTGACCACCACGTCCACGATATCTCTTATTCCCCCCACCGCGCCACCTGCCTCCACGACCACCATGTCTCCGATCTCCACCGTGTCCGCGATCGTCGTGCATATCCCGTTGCCTGTCGCGCTGGTGCTGCTGAAACATCTCGCCCTCCTCCCTCTCCCCATCCCTCTTCACCTCGCCCTCCTCGCCCTCGACCTTGGCGCTCGGCTTCTCCAGGTCGGTCCTCCACCTCGGGTGCGCGCCGTACTTGCAACCGGGACCCTCGGGGCAGAACCCGACCAGGTAGTACACGCACAGCTTCCTCCTGACGTGCTTCTTGCTGCAGCGGGGACCCAGCGGACAGAAGCCTTTATCGTAGTGCGGGCAGGGCGGCAGCTTGGACTGCGGGTCGATGTGGAGGTAGAGGCACTCCTCGCCGTTGGAGCAGTAGCCGTTACGCATGAAGAAGTTGCACTCGGGCATCTTGCGGAGGTTGTACTCGTGGAGGAACTCGCACGACTCGCCCTTTTTGCAGAGGCCGCGGAGCCAGTGCTTGCAGACGAGGGAAGGGCCGCCGGTGGGGTTCGAGGAGCTGGAGGAGGCGTGGCGGTCCGGGCAGGAGGCGCCGAGGGGGCAGTGGCCCGCGAGGAAGGGTTTGCATTGCGGGCGGTCGGAGGAGAGCTCGTGGCGGTAGGTCTGGCGGAGGAAGGGGGTGAAGGCGAAGGAGGTTGCCGTCGCGGCGTGGGTGAGGATGTGATTTGTTTCTGGTCGGGGCGCAACGGCTGTCATGTTTTGAATGCTGGCGCTCCGGAGAGCTGGGGGGAAGGTGGGCTTGTGTGTTGGTCGCTGTCGTAGCTTGCGGATAGTCGCGGTGAGGATATTGTTCGTCGAAGTCGCGTTGTGGTTGTGTGTGGTTTGCGGGTTGGATAAATCGCAAACGCTGAATGGCTGTCGCGTACGTTTATCGTGGTGCAGTTTCAGTGTAGTAGGCTTTTTCCCTTAATTAACCAAATGGCGAAAAACGGCAGGGTTGATAAGAAAAGAATGCGCTTCTCAGCTTGAATTGACATGCGCCTCATACCAGAGGAAGCTTGCCAGAAGCTTCAATCAATCGAGAAGACCCATTTAATTAGTCAGCACACACACACACACACACTGGTGGGGCTATCGATCCCAATTGGGTCCGACCTACGTCCGTACCATCCATGCAAACATCCCCCGCTGTCTCCCATCAACCCCATTGGGCTGGCTACCTACCATACCATCCATACCCAATGGGTTATTGGCTCAAGAAACTGATAATGCCCTCCATTCTGTAGGGCGCAGCTCATCAGGGACATATTAAAGATACCGATACCCTACCCTACCTGGCTCAGGCCTGTCGCCCCCCGTGGTCTACGTTCGACCTCGTCGCACCGATCTCAAGGACTTGTGTTGACCGTGAGTTACTTGTAGGACTGGACGAGTCCTCATTTGGTTGTGCTTTCAATTATTAAAGACTGTGCCACTACATCACTCTTGCTCTTAAAAATCAAGCAAGACCCCATAACAGTATCTAAATACACGGTGTCCATGCTTGCCACTTGGACCATTCAAGCGTCTTCTTCACCCGAGGAGCCTGCACCAACATCCTGTTCGGGAGCGTCTTGAGGCTTTTGCGCGTACCAGAAGTAAAAGTTGAGGTAGCGGTGCTTACTCCTATCATCGAGCTCCTTCTTAGCCGTTGCCTGCCATACCTGGCTCTCAACCTTTGAGATGCCATGGGCCTCAAAGGGTTTCCCGGCGAAAGCTGGGATAGCATCGGCAACGACCCCCTTCATGTACTGACCGATGAGCCGCATGGTCTTGTCTTTGGGCCAGGTGCCGACTGGGATCTTCTTTACGTCACAGTGGATATCCTTGAAGCCTGCAGCCTCCAGATGGGGCCGCAGGTCTCGCGCAATGTGAAACATAATACCGAGACCAGCAAAGGCTTCTACGGTAAGTTCATAGAATTCCTTGAGTTTGTCATCTTCAGGCATGGTGCCGTCGTCGCAGTTGACTTGGCCGTGGAGCTCTTGGAACTCGATCCAAGCACCAGGCTTCATATGTCTAGTATCTTGGTCAATGCGGCGTTAGAGAGAGTCCTTGATATTGGACTCACTGATATGCTTGTGTCAAGACACGGTCAAGCTTTCTCAGCGCAGGGGCCACAGAACGCAAGTGGACGTAATCAAAGTTGTCTCCATTGAGCCATGTGTCCTCTGCATCGTCCACAAGGAATTTGACATTTGGGGGAATCCACGTGGGCTGAATAGGAGACAGATCGATGCCAAGGACGTCAGCGGCAGGGAATTGGTCGGCGACTTCGAATATATGTCAGTATCCATGACTGGAGGTTCAAATGAGAAGGCCATGGCAGACCTTGAATTGCCCAAGTTCCTAAGTGACGTGTTAGTCGGAGTTCAGAGACCAGAGCGATCTCAGGTGCTTACCAGTGCCGGTTCCAATATCAATGATCTTTTGGGGGGTCTCGCCAATGGGTGCGTAAATTAACTTTCCATCCTATTTGATTTGTCGTCAGCTGTGGGAGGGGAGGCAGACGAGCGGCGAAATAAGGCTAACGGTCAGCTCGAGCAACATGGTATGCTTCATATCCTCTCGACTTTGCTCTGTCTCGTCGTTGGGCATCGGATAGCGCCCATGGCGATAGCTGTGATAGCGACGACCATTGTCGTACTCATGCGCATAAACACTGGAGCTGAGCGACGCAGAGTCGACCGAGGACGCATCCCAGTTGACAGGCTCAAATTCACTCTCGTCAGCTGGGCCATCGGCAGCCTCAATTGCAGCAGCGGGGTGCTGGGAGGCTAGATCGTTGTTGCTGGACATGGCTTCAGGTACGGATCCACGATTTCTTCTGAAGCTAGAGAAGCAGGGGAGTTAGCAAGGGGATCCCAGCCGCGAGTCAGAAGGCATCTCGAAATCTTACCACTAATGCACCGCGTAGAGCAACCAGTCCTCTATCTCACTGCGGTGACAAAAGGATGAATTTTTGCAGGATTTTCGCGTAGAGCAACCTCGATTTCGTTGTAGCAAGCACAAAGTTACGTGGTCAAAGTGCCAACACTCGTCAACATGACAGAAATTGAGACGTCGGAAGGGTGGGAGAGCCAGGAGTATCCTCAAGAATCTCATCTGTTCGGTTGGTTCCATTTCCCTCGGGCGTGCTCCATCTTATTGCGTGAGGAGACGGCAACATCAGGCAATGCTCCAACGGACGAAATAACTCAATTGGTTGCTGGCCGAGGTGCTCGAGACCAATTGAGAGCACAGATTGGAAGGGCAACAAGTCGATAGCAGGGGTCTATGCTCCGCTTTCGAAAAGCGGCACAGGGCAATGTTTGTCCTAAATTGACAGGCTGGGCTTATTGACCCGAGCCGATATCTACACAATAAGGTCACGACAAGGGAGAGTAGGTACGGATACTCAGTTGAACTCGGGAGCACAGCCATCTGGCGAGGTGCATTCGCGGCGTAGGACAGGAGCAACGTACCGGTTTTCTTACCCTGCAGGTCATCTTGAATGAGGCGACAGCTTTCCAGGCTCAAATTCTTCCGATAAGTGGCACGGTGACCTGGTGAAAATGTCTGAAGCGGTCCCTGTGGAACAGAACGCCGGCTTCTGGCCGGTCATGTTCTCGTAATGAGACATTGTTGATGATGGAAGGCTTTGCAATAGCGAGGCACTGAAAAATCGATTCTCACTGGGGGCGGGGGAGACGATGGCGATCGACATTGGAGGAAGGAATGTGATATTTATATCATCCGAGGACAAGCCACAGCTTGAGGGGATTGTCACTGGGAGGCCTTTGACTTTTAAGATTACCCCTCATGTTCTTCAGCAGCCGGCCCGGTGCGATTACGCAATAAGATGGGTGCAACCTCAGGAATTAGGTTTTTTCCTGCTTGAGAGGGGCCGGCAAAGTCCTGAGATGAATCAGATAGGGCAGTAGACGGCTTACCTTACTGAGGGTGGGCCGTTTTGGGAATATGTCTGTACATGGAAAGAAGCGAGGGCCTGCCAGAAGTGTACCTGAGGTAAGGTACCTTATGTGTATGGCTGAAGAAAGAGTGTGGAGGCCAAGCAAGAAGGAGGAGGAACAAAAACACTTCCAGGTTGGTCATGTAGGAAAGACCCACGTTCTTCGGCCATCCTTTCCTCCCAGGGTTCAAACAATCGATTCACCACAGACGGCTTAGCTCAAGCACCTTGGCCCAGGATGCAGAATGACATGCGCCTTCTTTGTCTTTTTTCCTTCTCTTCTTTCTTCTCTTGCATCTGACCCATCTCGGGCTCTTTTGTCCCAGCTGAAGGAGGGGCTTTACTGCCGATGGTCCCTTATTGCATCCATACAGCGTACCGAGTGCCGAGTATGGAGTTTCTTCTCATTTCTTACCCAATCACTCACTCGACTTGCTCCGACATCCAAGCATCTTCATTAGGTAGTCCGCAAGGAATGAAGGAAGGAACCTACCTTCCTGCCCAAGACGTCGAGACGAGATGCGCCCGGCCTGTGATACTTGCACCTTCCCAACTCTTCCCAACCTTCTTTCCTCCGAAGTCCAACCTCCTCCCACCTGCAGCTGCAGGATGTGGAAAGTCACACCTTGCAGGCAGGCGGAGGCAGGCAGGACCCTTGGCTTCTAAGTACCTTAAGGATAGTGGCATTTGGTACGTGGAATGGGAGCAAACGACCCCGCACGGGCCGATGAAATGTTTGCTCCAACGAAGCCACAAATCCAACGACATGGTTTTGATTTGTTTCTCTTTCTTGCTTCGGCCCTCTCTCCGTCTCCCGTGCCTCTCATCAAACCCGATTCCTGATGGCTTAGCTGCTCTTCAGCCTACTTCTCCCAGCCTATTTCTCCCGTCTCCATCTCCTCCTCCTTTCACCCTTAGGCACCAGCCGCTATAGCGCTTTTCTGCCATGTTTTCATCTGCCATGCCGCTAAATTTAGAGGCGTGCGCGCACGCCTTGCCCTCGTCCGGACGGAGCCAAAACCGTCTTGGCGCCTTTCCAATCACGAATCTCTGACAGGCTTTGCTCCGATACGGAGGTGACAGGACGCATAATACGATGCCTTCTCTGGACCCTAACTAGAGTTTGCCGGGGTTCCTCCAACTTCTGAACCATGACACCCAATGGTTGAAGCCGACTACTGCGATTGACTTACATACGGGGTCTGCCCGCATATATTCGCACGTATAGACACCAACGACAGGGTGCTGTGTGGGCACGCGGGATGCTTATAGCTGGATCACGGAGCCACATCACGGATCATCGCTTGAGACCTCGATACTCACTTGATCGACCTGCCATTGTGAGCATGGACACCCTCCATGCCTTCTACTTCCGTCTCTGTCTCTCTCTCGTGGGCCCATACGACCAGGCCGGCGAAGCAACGAGACATGCCCAGTGCTCCGGACGCACATCGAAGACAAGACGTCCGAGTCCGCTTCGGCGTCGACTTATTATTGGCCCCCTGTTGCGCCAACAATGAGCAAACAAGACAACAATGCGGCCTCGCACATCCGTCACACCATGCGACTGTCACCTATTCGTCGATACCCAACTCGGCCACCCTTCCCGCAATGACCTCATTTATCCAAATCGTCGGATTTCCCAATAATTAGGGCCGCTTCCAATGTTCCGTCATGTGCTGCCAGCGTGGCATGCAGTCTTTCTGCACCTGTCCTCCACCTCAACCCATCGACATTGTCGGCTGTTTCCATCGTTTGATGGGGCACATCACGCAGCCAAGCAGCCGCTACATGTCCCCTGGACGACCCCTCCCCTGCCCACCAACTCTCGCAACCATGCTACTGGCTGAATCGCCGACTGAGACGGCCGTCTTTCGAGACACGATTTCAGTTTGTCAGTTGTACTCAAACCTCGACGCAGACGCTCTCTGCCCAGCCCGGCTTGCTCTGCGCTCAACTTCACCGCCTGAAGTTGATTCTCCTTGCGTGTCCGTGTATGATTCACTGACCAGCCCCCGGCCTGCCGGGCGCAGGAGCTGGGATCTATCCACTTCCAAACAACAGACACCGCCGTACCGCCCGAAGGCTTCAGTGCATATCGATTCACCAGTTGATCCACTCTTTGCACGTCAGTATGATGGCCACTGCTCATGATGGCCCTACTCAATCCAAGGCGAATTCGGCCCTTGCTCAACCGGCGACGGGCAGTAACCAGCCCTTAGAGATCGGGAGCGAGTACACAAGACAAGTCCTCGGAAACGTCGGTGGGAGCGTGGCACAGCATGATACATGACCCATCGCAGGGAAGCAGGTTGTTTTAGAGTTTTGGTACACCACAGCAGAAATACCGCCTCGCTGTCTCGCCGCACGTCTTCTCGTCTTAGCCCGGCGACGCCTCGTGGATTCTCCAACCATACTTTCTTTTTTTTCCAAGTCGGTTTCCCTACTTAGATGCCATAGTAGTCCTTCCCAAGGACGAGATTGATCCTACAGCTCGAAGCCACATCCGGGGATTGGGGTGCTTTCCCAGCCTCGGCATCCTAGCTTAAAGCTTCTCACTTCTAGGCGAAAATCCCCCCAGGTTACCAGAAATGACTGAGGGACGGCCACCGGTTTCCAACGTCGCTTCGTGGCTGATGGTGGCGCTTTTCAGAGCTGGTCGGAAATAACAAGCATGTCTCGAACCTGGCTCCAAGTCACCTACTAGTTTGATGCTGAAATTAGTCTCATTGTGAGTGTACATTCAATTCGCCTTTTTCCGTGGTTCGGCAACCCGATCCGGCAATGGCAAAATCAACGTCCGTGTGCCAGAGTTCATCGAGCCTCACATGCAACGAGGCTGGATAGCCAGTCGTGGGACATGCGAAATCCTCCTGGACCGCAATTTGCCGACCAAAGTCTGATTGCTAGAGAAACAAGCACTATATGTGCTTAACCCATCGTTGCAGCGGGCTGCGAGACTAAGGCTCTCCTTCGCTACCACGCTGTCGCCATGCCATGGGCACAACGGCAATGTTCGCGTTGGCGACCGAGAGTAACCATGGCAGGAATGCGGCTGTTCACCACTGTGCCCGCGTCTAAACAACAACACACCAAGGCACGGACATGGGCGTAGAGGACTTTTGGGGCGCTGGCTCCATACATAGTAGGTACATCAAAGCTAAGACCTGCATGCACGGCCGGGCGGGCGTGGAGAATCCAGCTGGAAGAAGCAGAAGAAGTGGACGAACAAAGATGAGGAAGAAGTGGAAGAACAGCCAAAGTAGCGGTGCGATGTGCAGGGATCATTCCTGTTCCCTGCAACCCTGATCGTCAACTGCCGCCAAGGGTCGGTGGTCGTGGCCGATGGCCGGCTCCAAACAGTGGGAACAGACTCGCGCTGGGCTAAGCTGGGCTAACTCACGGACAGAGAAGGGAGGGAGAGGGAAAGAGTCAGGACGAGCGACCTAATCAAAGCAACAGCGCCAGCAGCCGGGCGTGGCCGCCCTCCCATGATGCCTTGCAATTTGGCTTTGGCAGCCATCTTCTCATCCTTCTCCGCCTCTTCGTCTCTGGTACATGGACGCTTCTCACTCCTCCAGATCTCTCATATATGACCTGACAAAAAGTCTCAACACCATCCATCCCCCCTGCAAGCGCAAATGTATCCAAGTACTCCCCTCGCACCCCCCCTAATGATCCATCCTTCACCCCTAACCCAATTATGTCATGCATCATGGCTTCAAAGTATCCTGGACCCTCTTGTAATTTTGATACCCGTCCCTTCGTCTCCACCGCCTCGGACAAGGCCTTATACTACCTTGCCCCGTCCCGCGTTCGCTCACCGTCGCATTTGGCTTGTCACTCCCGTGCTGTGGTGTCTAGCTAAATATATAGACACTTCTCCATGCTGTTTGGAGCTACAGAGGTTCGCGCTTGCTGCCTGACCGAACATCTCATTGCTCAAACATGCAGCTTTGGGTTCAAGTCCGTTTCTTCATATACTTTCCTTACTACCTTTCCCTTTTCACATTGACTGTCAGAGTTGCTCTTCTTTCCGACCTTTCGAATCCTGTGTCTCTTCAACGGCCCTATGGCAACTAGAATCAAGATGAGTTCTTCATCATCTTCGCGCAAGTCGCGCAGAACGACTAGCATCTCCAATGTCATGTATACCAACGCCGTCTACTTCCCCAACGAAAGGATATACCAGGGCGACACGCCGGGGGCCATGAATTATGGCTGTATCAACCATGTGTATTACGCCTTTGCAAATATCTCGCCAGACGGAGGTGTTTTTGTGAGTCTCTTTCCTCCGCTTTTCGAATAGCTTGACTGACCGGACATTGATAAGCTGAGCGACGAGTGGGCCGATGCCCGCGCACCAGTCGATGGCGTACAGGGTGGCCTAGGGTCCCTCATGCACCTCAAGCAGAAGCATCCGCACCTGCAAGTTATTCTGTCCATCGGGGGTGGCAATTCCAGCGCCGTGTTCCCCGTGATAGCTGCGAATACATTGTACAGAGACAACTTTGCCCGGTCTGCGAGAGGCCTGGTCGACGCTTCAGGGTTGGATGGCATTGATAGTGAGTCTGCTCGGATTTGTCTACCTTTGCATTAGGGGGTAGCTAGCTCACATCGTTGATCAGTTATGTGGGAGTATCCTTCTGATTCCCAGCAAGGCCACCATTTCCTCGCTCTGCTGGCAGCCGTTCGCCTTCATATGCCCGAAAGCCATTATCTCCTCACTGCTGCGCTACCCGCCAGCCGAGCTATCTTGCAATACATCGATCTGCAACGAACAGCCGATTACGTCGACTACCTTAATCTTATGGCGTACGACTTTGCCGGCACATGGACACACAGAAGCGGCCACCACGCGCAATTGTATGCGATGAGCAAGGACGAACTTTCGGGCGCATCGACTGTGCAGTATCTGGTTTCGCAAGGCTTTCCCTCGCAAAAGGTTCTTCTCGGCATTCCCCTTTACGGTCGTAGCTTCCTTCACGCCACTGGGCCAGGACAGAAGTTCAAAGGAGGTGGCGGGAGCAATGGGACTTTCGAGTACAATCAGCTTCCCCGTCGCGGAACGAAGGAAGTCATTGACAAGAAGTCTATCGGAGCTCAATGCGTCGGAGGGGATGGCGGCTTCGTAACGTACGACAACCCCGACACGGTGAAGATGAAGGCTGCATTTTGCAAACAGAAGAGCTTGGGAGTAAGTTTTGTCTTTCTGGTACTATCGACTGATACATCTGCTGATGACTTGGATAGGGATTGTTCTACTGGAGCGGACCAGCAGACGCAAAGGAGAGCTCGCGAAGTCTGATAGCCACCGGATTCAGAGCTCTGCATAGTTCCTGACGGGTCATCTTCCTCACAGCGCTCCACCTAGGTTGCGCCCAAGACATTTAGCAACATGTTACCGACACGTGTCGGCAAACCTCGGCCTCACGGGCCGAAAGCCAGTAACAAACAGACGATAACTGCATTTGCACGGAGTAAATGGATCGACAGCATCTGGCGGGGGGCGCCATGGCGTTATTTTTTTTTTTTTTTTTTTTTTTTTTTTTTTTTTTTTTTTTTTTGCTTTTTTCTTCACTGACTTTGTTTTTTTTTTTTAAATGTTTCTATGTTTTTTTCTTGTTTTTTTTTTCAATTTGGCGACTTGCATCACGGACTTGGTTTTCGATGTTCGACATTTACTCGGATTTTTACGAATGATTCCCCCTTGGAACTTTGATCGACGCATCAACGGCGGCGGCAGCATGACTGGAATTTGGGGGCGGGGAAAGGACACTAAAAATTCGGGGCGGCTTATGATATCCCACGCGTGGACCAGGGGGTCGATGTAGCTGACTTTGCATGGCATCATACGGCTTCTCTTGATTTTTCTACCCTCGAGACGGTTTGCATCATGATTCACGTTGTAGAAGAGGAAGACGAGGAGGGGTGGCATTGGGTGGGGTATCTGGTGAATGGACATGTTGTATTTCTCGGTTGGCGTCTAGGCATGGAACGCCGTTGACTCGCGTGGCGGCTCTGTTTCTTACGATGAGGGTCGGAGGGTCGGAGGCCCGGAGCGAGCTTCAATGGAGCACGGAACTTTTCTGGTTTATAATTTTTGCCCCTCCTTTTTACCATCGTGAGATTTTTTTGTGTGTGGCGGGCGGTGGGTTGCAGTGGGCGGTCTGTTGGATGGGCCTCGGATGGATCCAGAGGGTCGAGTGGGTGTGGGTATTCTTCTCTGCGGGCACCTGCGTGGGTGTGCGAGTGAGCAGCCCACGCCGATCGCGCGGGGCAGAATCACTTCTTGCTGTACTGCTTTGATGCTCTGATGCTCCAGACCGAAAGCGGGAAAGTTGCTCCAAGTGGAAAGAAACACTTGGATGGGATCCATAGATGGATGGAGAGAGAGGGAGAGAGAGAGAGAGACAGAGAGAAAGATAGGGAGAAGCGTACCGGTATCACCGTACTTAGTGGAGGGGTTGGAGGAGGAGGAGGAAGAGGAAGAGGAGGGGCAGGGGTGAGGAGGAGGAAGCAGGGAGCAGGGCAGACTGAGAGAGCCGGGGTGGGGAAAGCCGCTGGATCGGAGCCCACTCCGAGATACGGGAGGCGGAAACGATTCGGTACCGTCTGGACTGCGACCGGGTGAGAGTGGGTGTACATGGGCCAATCAAGGGTTTTGTCGTCGATCAATCCGGGATGTTTACGGGGACCGTGTGAGTGTCAAGGACGAGACGGGGAATAACACCTGTGATAGTGGGGCATTGATTCTGGAGTTTAAGCGTGAGGTTTGTGTGTGTGTGTTTGCTGTGTGTGAGGAAATGGTACAGATATACGTGCTGCTTTTGAAGGGTGGGAGGGGGGAATTTTGATCTCATTGGAGGTGAGGTGGAGTGGGAGGAAGGGGGGCATGCACGAGGACCGATTCGGAATGTCTCGATTCTCCCGTGATCCCCTCCTCTTCTTGTTTACGAGCGTCGAGCCAAGGTCTTTTTCTTCTTTTTTTCTTTTGGAGATATATTAGTGTGTTGCTTTTTTTTTGACAAGTAGGTGTGTTTGGGAGGGGCCCTTGCTATGTTTAGCTCTTTTGTATTCCATATTCATCTACACAGTTCCGAAGATGGGGGGCATGTTGATAAGCAAGGGTGGACTGAATGAGGTGGAAGAGAGAGAGAGAGAGAGTGTGTGTGTGTGCTGGGGATCTTCGGTACCGGTATTCCATGACCACGACTTCGTGTGGGGTTTTCACACACCCGGCCTCGAGGTTCGCACATATGAATGGGTATTTTGGTTGGTCGACATGGGGGGGGGGAGTTTGATTACTTATTCAGCCATGTTGGTTTGCACGAGTTTTGGTCACTGTCTTGGATGGGAAATTCAATCGTATTATTCTGCACTTCTTGGGACGATATGTAGGAGAGAGTCATGGTCCTGCATATGAGGCGTGCATTAATTGTCTTTCATTCGACAGAGGCGAGAGTAAGAGAGAGAGAGCGAGCGCCCTGCTGTAGGGGATGTTGTTGGGATGTGTGCGTGCATGTGTGTGTGTGTGTGTGTGTGTGTGTATGTGTGTCTTGTGCTGGTGATGTTATCTGCAATTCCCATTCGGCATCACCAAATCGGGATGGTGGCTTATTCTATCCCATTTGCCCGGTTGTACGGATACTGTCGATGAAGTATGTGTTGTACCATGTTGTAGTCGCGAGCAAAGAGTTGGGCTACAATGCGGTAGGAGGGGGAAAAAAGTCCCATCCACTTTTTTTTCCTCAGAGGTGACATTTGCGAATGCTATGCTGTTCCAACGCAAGTCATGCAACAGCTGAACTTCCGACCCGAGACCACTGCATGGTGATGGTACAAAGGCTGCGGGTTGCTGGATCGGGATGGTGTGTAATGGCTAGACAGGGGGGTAGGAATGGATCACTTTCAGGTTCGACCTTTGGGCGCACAGCAGGTCTGGAATGGGATTCTTGGAAACGAAGAGGGGTGGTGGGTGGTAGAGATGACGGCAGAAAGTGGGTGTGCTGCACACGTGGGTTCACATCACGGGAAAAGGTACGGAGCGTGGTGAACCAGACAGCCCACGGCCGATGACGATGTTTCTTACCTGGTAAATTCATGGTCCCCGGTTGGCATGGGTGTTGGTGAAGAGGGGGGTTAGGTGAAGAGGGGGATTAGGTGAGATGAGGTGAGATTCCTTGATGAGAATGAATGTTGCGGTGAAGTTTTTGCGGTCTGGTCCAAAGCTCATGGTTGGCGGTGTGGTGTATTAGGACGGAGCTGGAACCGCTGGTACATTTTTTTGGGTGTCGATGTGTGCTAATTAGTGTCCCGCGTGGGAAACTTGTTCAAGGCTGGGCTTTTTCTTGTTAGTCACGGCTTCCGAGCCTTTGGTGGTTGCTTCTAGCCTTTTGGGCCGGTTCCAGGCGCAATCGTCTTACGTGCTAGTTCGCCCATTGGGGTCGTCTTAGGCCCAGGGGATTGAGGAGTTGTGACGACGACGGTGTGTCTGAGGCCCAATATAGCAATCGGGCTCTGACGCGAGCCGCCGCCCGGGGGACTTGAGCGAAGAAACGCCTCATCTTTTCCTTGCCTGTACTGTCCAGGATAGCTTCCTTCAGCTCCTGACGCTCGCCTTCTTTTCGAGGCTGCCTGGCTTTTCCATAGCCTCGACGCAATCCCCGCCCTGGATGAATCAAGAATAAGGTACCTACCTAAAAATGCCAGCCTAGCACGAGAGCAGGAAGCCGATGCGGCGCACTGACTCGAGAGAGGGCGGGTCAAGGTAGATGGCCTCGATTGTGTTTTGCTTTTCTCCACGTGGGCTAAAGGCGGGCCGCATTGGTCTGGCAGCGGTGCAGAATTTCTGGTTTCTTCTTCTTCCCGAGATTGGACGGCGTCGTGTTGGAGAAATGGACGGCGCGCTTTTTGGGTTTGGTAGTATCGTGGGAGGAGTGGAGGGCGTCCGTCATGGCTGCCCGGCAGGCAAAGTGCGGTGTGTTGAAGAAAGCGGGAAATCTTTTGGACATCGGGCGTTGGCCGCCCCGGCCGATTGCGGGTTGGCGGGGAATGGGTTGACGGGGGGATCTACGGTGCTTCTCGGGGGTTACGAGGGGTATGAGAGGCCCTAGAGAGAATGGGAGGGGTGGAAGGAGGGGCGGATTTGCCCAGATTTACATGACTCGGTTATCGGGGTTTGAGCCTTGACAGAATGATGTGCTTTTTTGCTGAAGAATTCCTCGGGACGACCAAGCCGGAATGCTTAAAACGACGTATGCGTGACGGGGACGTGGCAGGTGATATGGCAGGTGACAATAATGGGGCGATATAGGACAGGGGGATTGCTGACTTGCGGGACAATGGGAGGGTTAGAGCAACAAGCCCAATGTCAGACTGTAGGAGCTAGCTGCCTGCAACGGGCTGTGCCATGTTTGTTTCCATTTTCGCGGCGGAATGCGGGCGAGCCTCAAGTGTAGTGACAGCTCTGGGAACCGAGGTATGCGTGCTGACTGTGTAATCTGTTTCCAGGCTTCCGCTCCCCTCCGGTATGACAACGACAAGAGGGTCGGATCGGGAAGATCGGGGGTCACGGGGGCGGCGGGGATGTTGGTTTATGCCGAGCAGAGCCGGGCGTGGGGGCCATACCTGTGAATGTCGGGAGGCTGGGGCTCCTCGGATTCGGAAGATACGTTTGCCGCAAAGACCGAGATGGTGTCGGAGTGATACGGCGTGCATGTGAACGTCACGCCCTGACAGAGTTCTGACAAGTGAGACAAATGTGTTCGTCACCGGTCGTTCCAGGCCGGTGCCATGGCCGGCCGCATGAGCTGGTGCTCCCAAAGATTCTGCCTAGCTGACGACTCTAGCCAGGCGACAAAGCTGACGTTGAATGGGTGGTGTACGACTGTCATCCGTCGTCTGATGTTAGCCGTCGTGGTTGGTCAGTTATCAGATCGAGACATCCTTGAAGTGGTGGGCAGAAACTTTGACTATGGGAACAGGCGTTGGTCCGGTGTTTTGAGGTCTGTGGCTTTAGTTGGGATATCCAAGCGATACGACAAATGACGAGCTGAGATCTAGTGAACGTGATCTTCAACCAAGTTGTGTGGCAAGAGAAGGGGGCTGCGCTTCATCGTCTTCGATGTTGACTATCCATGCAAATCGCGAATGATACGATAACGAGCGCTCGCGAGTGGCTGGAAGGTTTCAATGTGTTGGCCGAATGGCTCATCGGCACCATGGCTCCGAGGATCTCGAACGATGACGAGAGCTCCAGGGTATGGGCCACCCCGGTCTATCAAGGTTGTGGCGTTGCTTCCAACAATTGTTTTCTTGGTCGACAGGGTCCTGTATGCCCTTTGTCACATTGACATAAAAGTACATAACACGGCTGGGTATAGGTTGCAGGTGGTCTCCAAAGGGTCCGTGGAAACAATCGCTTCTGAGTTTTCGACTAACCCGACGGCGCGAATCGTCTTTTGAAAGTAATTTCTTCAGTCGAACTTGCCGATAAGTGATTCGACCATAATGACGACACGTCCATGATAACGGGACTTGGATTCGGAACCAAAAAAATGTGGATTGGTTTCGTTGCAGATGTGATGAGCTTGGTTCGATGGGAATAAGATGTTAGACTGCCGCCTAGGTCAAGCCATCGCAATGAAGCGCTTAAAGATAATTCCATCTACCAATTCGCGAAATGCCACATTGCAGACAGCCTCTGCAACGATGTTTGACTCGCGAATCTGCTGCGATGCTGAAGAGTGAATACGTGGGCTGTGCTACTGGCTTTCATCGCATGCCTGAGCTTATAGGCAGTGAATGCGGCTCGAGACCCATCGTGCTTGGAACAGAAAGAGATGCCGATGCGATAATATTGATCGAGAGCGTTGCACTCCATTAATTTGCCTAGAATGGCAAGTGTTGCACGCCCAATGCCAAACAGACGGCGCACGCGAAGCAATCCCGAAAAACCCTTTTAGATAGGCAGTAGGTCGAAGGCTGGCGTGTGAGTAACGGTGTAGCGCAAAAGAGAAGTTGCTGCAGCCGAGATCTTAAGCCCCGATGACCGACTGCCCCGATGCAATTGCACAATGTCAGACATCATGCAAGGGGGAGAAGCGATGCATGTTGATCGGAACGTCCTCTTAAGGTTTGGTTGAAGAAAGAAGAAATCCGACCTTTCCCCAGACTTTTTTGAGGTGGGACGATGCAAGAAAAAAGGGACGGCATGGCGCCTGCTTCCAGAGCTTGAGGAGCTTCTCGGACCGCATTCCGATTGGCCGCGGCAGATCCCGTCGTAGATCCCCAGCGTCCCGTCTTAACACGTGACGACATCTCGACTCGGAGCTCCCAAACACGCAGGCCAACTCTTCAGGGAATCTTACACATGCAGCAAGATGTCCCGTCGAAACCCGTCAGAACACGATTTCTCATTGCAAACCAAGTCCACACGGTCTTTCAGTATGAACGGGACATCAATTGGCGGGAAAACATCCCTCGATGCCGGTACCAATTCCACTCCCACTCGGCGCAGCTCGCAACTGACCCTGAGGCAGCCGACTACGATCCCATCGACCACCTAAATCACCTCTTTCCGCACCCGTCAACCGTAACCTCAATAAGCCACGTTTCCGATACACTGCAAACCCACAAGAATGATCTTGCCGTCGAAATTTCCGACCTCGAGGTCGCCCAGGCCTACGGACCCGATTCGAGCCTCGAGCGCATGCAGTCTGCCCAAGCCGAGCTCGCCCAGCTCTTCCGTAAGATCGAGACTGTACGATCGCGAGCGATCCAGACCGAGCAGAACATCACTTCGATGACGGCCGATATCAAACGACTTGACGGCACGAAACGGAACCTCACCCTGAGCATGACGGCTCTCAAGCGGCTTCAGATGTTGACGACGGCATACGAACAGCTGAGAGGCTTGGCCAAGACGAGACAATACAGGGACTGTGCGAGCCTATTGCAAGCTGTGCTGCAACTTATGAAACACTTCAACAGCTACAGGAGTATTGAACAGATCGCCACGCTGAGCAGGGGTGTCTCAGAATTGCAGCGGGAATTGCTGGAACAGGTCTGCGAAGACTTTGAGATCGCATTTGCAAAGGGAGAGGTCACGCAGCGCAGGGGAACACTGGTGGAGGCCTGTCTGGTCATGGACGCCTTAGGCGACATGGCCAGGACGCGATTGATGAACTGGTACGTCAACACAGAACTGCGCGAGTATCGCCAGGTGTTCAGGGGCAACGACGAGGCCGGGAACCTGGACAACATCGGCCGCAGGTATGCGTGGTTCAAACGCATGCTCAAAACCCACGAGGACGAGCACGCCGCCATCTTCCCTCCCCACTGGCGTGCGAACGAGCTACTGGCCATGGCTTTCTGCGACGGCACTCGAGACGACTTCAAGGGTATTCTCGAGAGAAGTATGCGTAAGACGGATGGGCAAAAGATTGACGTCAACCTTCTCCTGAGCTGTTTACAGGAAACTTTGGACTTTGAGCACGGTCTTGAGAGGCGCTTTGCCAACGAACCGCGCGCCAGCATCGACACACTGAGCTCATCCGATGACAGAGCATCAAATTTCCACGGTTCTATATCGACTGCCTTTGAGCCGTACCTGAGTTTGTGGGTGGAGTCGCAAGACAAGCAACTTGCTGCAATGATACCAAAATACCGGAACCAACCTCTGCTGCCGGAAGACGATGAATTTTCCACGCAAGCCGTCATTTCCTCAGCTATTGAGCTTTTCCACTTTTACAAACTCACACTATCGCAATGCGCCAAATTGTCTACGAGCGACAGGTTGTTGGACCTTTCCAAAACGCTGGCAAAATACCTTGACGAATATGCACAGCAAGTCCTTTTGCATATCCTGCAAAGGGCTGGACCTCAAGGTCCGCCTGTTCAAGATGTCATTTTGGTGTTGAACACGGCAGATTTCTGGTCTACAAATACTACCCAGTTGGAGGAAAATATCAAAAAACGCATCGACAATGAGCTTGTTGGAAAAGTCGACCTGTCATCACAGGCTGACGCCTTCCTTGGTGTGGCCAGCGCTGCTGTGCTGACACTCGTACGCAATGTCGAGATCGCCTGCGAGGGATCTTGGCGTGAGATGCGCAACACAGGCTGGAGCACCATGGAGACTGTGGGCGATCAAAGCTCATACGTTGGCGAGCTTCTTTCTTCTGTGAATGGCAAAGCCGAGGAGATCCTAGGCCTTGTGGTCAAACAGCAGTACGCTAGAGCATTTTGCGATAACCTAGTGGACCATCTCGTGAACGCCTACATTAGCAACATTGTACAATGCCGTCCGGTTTCCGAGGTCGGCGCTGAACAGGTACGAATAAATTGCACACAATCCCTAATTGCAGAGGCTGATCAATCATTCCAGATGTTGCTTGACAAGTACGTTTTGACCAAAGCATTCGAGAACCTCTTGTCGTATCACAACAAGTCATCGTCAACACCGCACACAGCACCGGCGGGCTATGTAAAGCGAGTGAACCAGACAATGAACCGTATAGACCCTCTCCTCAAGACATTACAAGTCCGCCCTTCGCCGCCAGAGGGCTTGGTCCAAGCATACCTGATCCACATCGCCGATCGCTCCGACACCAACTTTAGAAAGATTCTCGACCTAAAGGGCGTCCGCAAGGCCGATCAGGGCCACCTTGTGGAATTATTCGGCATCCACCGCGAGGGCAACCTCAGCGACAAGCTCGTCCAGCAATCTCCGCTGCTGACGCCGTTGATGGCGACCACGGGGCTCAGCAGTTCCGGCCTCGGGGCCATCAACGCGAGCACCGCTCTTACGAGCGCCAGCAGCGCTATGCCCGGGCTACCGAGCAAGTTTGACGCAACCTCGTTGGGCGAGAAGCTTCTGAGCGCGGCGAGGGACCTGGGACAGGGAACCGGTCCGGGGGGCATCGCGGGTACGGAGAAGGCGACCATGAACGAGAACCTCAAGAACTTTGGCAAGTTCTTCCGGAGGGACCTTGGAGGGTTTGGCGCGAGGTTTGGAAAGAGAGATGAAAGTGCTGATGGACACCGGTGATTACGGACTACCTTGGTCTGCAGCTGGAAGAGCAAGCCAGCGGGCCGCAACGACGGATGAACAGAGCAAATTGATTCCCCCCTCGGGCAATACGTTGTGAAGTTTTCGTGATGTTATTCTTCGCTAGAGTTTTGCAGAATCCGGCCTCGAGTCTCGCAATCATTTGCCAAAACCTTTTCTCACAGGCAGACCTCATCTTTTCCTTCCACTGCTCGGCCCAATTGAAAGACAACAGCAAGGTAGCCGGCCCGTATACGACTTGAGGTAGCTTTGGAATGGATACGCAGGCGCCGCATCGAGCAAACAATCCTTTCATTTACTATGTCTTTCACAATATGCCAGGATTATATTAAGCGGTCTTTGTAATCGCTGCACTATGGCAATAGCACTACTCAAACGACTATGAATTAGCTCCACTACCACAGAGGCACGGGATGGAGTTGCTGCTGGCTGATTGTGTAGATCGGCAGAGCCTAGGAGTTTCCATTTGGTCTTGAAATGTTGCGTGGCGCTATTTCCTAGGCTTATCCTGCTAAGGAATGAATTCAGTTTGGCTCTTTAGTAACTTTTGTATCTGCAGGGATTTCTAGGTACAGTTTCTTTTCATTCTCTTGGCTTCCGCAGCTTACACGCTCGTACAGATTTTACCCCATACCATCATCTACAAATTCATTAACACCTTAAAAATTTGAAACCACCGGTGTGTTGGTCTGAATCTTATGCAGTCTCCTAAGACCATGTAAGCTCCCACGAAGACGACCATGCTCCAGCAGAGGTGAGAGACTGCAGGCCCGTTACGTGGAGGACGCGGGAAGCCGAGTCGAAGGACCAGTTCTCTCCATCCAAAGCTTTCTCGTTCAGAAGTACAACAGAAACGTCATTCTGAACTCCCAGAATTGTGACGTTTCCAAGAGGGTTCGAGTCTTTGAACTCGCCAGAGGGAGTGGCCTTTAGTGACCGATCGGAAGATGAGAGCTGTAAGCATGTTAGCGTCAGGTCAATTTTCGTGTTGACGTTGGACATCATACCTCTACGGTGAGCGTAGCCTCCTGCTCCAAGCTCTCTCCATCGTCTACATAGAGACTGCCCGTAGCAGTACCATTACCGTCAAGCGCTACCAGCAGACCCCACGGGTTCGCGCGGCTCTCGCTCGTCGTCAAGGCCGGCTCCTGCGTCGGGATGACGTACCCGCCGCGGAGGTAGACCGGGATGTGGCCCAGAGGCGCGTCAATCGTCACGTTCTGTCCGGGAGAGACGCCGGTGACGGCGGACTGGTTGTACCAGTCGTACCAGACGGTGCCCTTGCCGACGCCCGGGAAGACGCCGTCGACGGTGCTGGCGCCTTGCTCGAGGCACGGGGTGACCAGGACCGCCGGGCCGAGCAGGAACTGCCTGTCCGCGCCCGCGAGCCAGGGCTCGTCGGCAAACTCCCACGCCAGCGCGCGCATGACGGTGTCGCCGAGCGTGTGGGCTTTGTAAAAGGCCGTGTACAGGTAGGGCAGCAGGGCGTAGCGGATGGCCATGGCGGACCGCGAGGCGTCGGCGACGGCGGCCCAGCGGTAGGGCTCCTGCGGGATGGAGGAGAGGACGTTGTGGTTGCGGTAAAAGGGGAAGAAGGCGCTGAGCTGCATCCAGCGGGCGCAGAGCTCCATGTCCGTGTTGCCTTCGAAGCCGCACGTGTCGACGCCGAACATGGGGACGCCAAAGATGCTGAAGGACAGGGCCTGCGGGATGGAGAAGAACATGTAGGCCCAGAGGGAGGTGTTGTCGCCGCCCCAGTGGCCGGCCCATTTGCCGGAGCCGGCAAAGGTGGAGCGGCCGATGATGAAGGGGCGTTTGCCGGGGAAGACGGAGAGGAGGGCGTTGTAGGTTGCGTTGAGGATCTGGTGGCCAAAGAGATTGTGGAAGTCGTATTCCTGGGTGCCGCCGTGGTGGGTTGCGTTGGGGGAGACGGCGTGGACGGCGAGGTCGCCTTGGATGTTGTTGATTACGTAGGGCGGATAGTTGACGTTGCGGACGCCGGGTGTTGGCTTGGTGCGCAGGTATGCAGTCGTCGACGTCGTCGACGTAGTTGCTGAGGCTGACGAAGACGAGAGCGTAGCTGCGGGAGTGGATTGCGCGGCTGCCAGGGACGCGGAAACGGCGGAGACGGCAGCGGCTTCGGTGGCGTTGGTCTTGTTGAAGCCTTCGGGGTACTGGAGGACTTCGTTGCCGGGTTCGCCGGGGAGCTGGAAAGGGGGATGAACGGGGTTGAGCGTGAGGTTTCCGCTGCCGCAGCTGCCGACGCAGAAGGAGGAGACCTCGGACATGTCGATCCAAATGCCGTCGAAGGCGACCTTTTGGAACCAGCTCACCATCTCGGTGGTCCACCACTCAAACGTCTTGCTCCGGCCAAAGACGGCACCGACCCAGTCGGGGAAGACCGTGTATCCGGGCCAGACCGCGCCGATGTACAGAGATCCGTCTGGGTTGAGCATGAAAGCGTCGGCTTCGACTCCGCGGTCGTATGTTGGGTAGGCGTCGCTGGCGTTCTTCGGGTTGGGAACGTAGATGGCTGAGTCGACAATGGGAACAAAGTGTTGGCCGTTCTTGTGCAAGTTGCCGAGGAAGCGCGCGGCGTCCTCGTAGCCCCAGGAGTTTTGGTCATCTTCGAAATCACGGTATTGGTTCATGTAGTCAATATCAGCTGGAAAATTGTCAGTTCTGAGTTGTGTGTGGCTTTGAAATATGGATTGACTCACCCCAGAGAGTTTCCAGGGGGATCTTAAACTCGGCAAATTCATCGGCAATCTCCTGCAAGTTGTCCCAGCCGGTATAGCCCCATCTGCATTGATGGAAACCAAAAGTCCAGTATTGCTGCATGGCGGGCAACCCGACAGTGGTCTTTTGGTAGGATTTCATCACCGCGTCAGCAGTCGGTCCAGCGTAGAAGTAGAGGTCAATGGTGCCGCCGAGGCCTCTCCAGGTGATGTTGGACTCTCGGAGCAGGATCTCCTGGGCGTGCGCATTGCGAAGGAAAACCCCGTGGGTGTATGACTTGTAGTCAGCGCTCATGTCCGTAGCGTTGGCGACGTAGACAGCCTCCTTGGTATCGGCGTGGACTTGGTAATAGCGGGTATCGAGATATACCGGATGAGAGCCATAAATGTTCCGGTCAATTGGGTCGCCAGCATCAGCCGCGTAGATTGTACCTGTTTCCTTGAGCCTATACACACAATTCGGTGAAACAGAGCGTTTACTCACGGGTGAGATTGTTATTCAACTTGAAGCCGTGAATGACTTCGCCAAGTCCATACAGGTTGTAGTTCTCGGGAAGCGGCGAAGCAAACTCGAAGAATTGGTCTTCAAACACCAGCTTCGTTCCCGTGGTCGTGAATAACACATCTCCAGTGCTCTTTCTGGACACATTGAACCCGAAGGTTGGCTCGTTTGCCCACTTGAACTCCAAATCACTGTCCGACCCATCAGAGCTCGCCTTTCCGTCTGCAGCGGGTTTCGGGATGAACTCTTCCGGAAGAATGAACCAGGTGTTGTTCTCGGCGCCGAGGTATCGCGGCAGCACCTGTACGTGGAGACGGTCCGTCGCCAGGTAGTCGACGACGAGTGTCAAAGCCTCGACGTCGTTCCCGTACACGTTGCAGGCTGAACCAGCGAGATCGAGGTTGGCAGTGAATCCGTGAGATGTCGTCTGGACGTTTGAAGCAGTGTATCCCGGGCAGACGCTCTGTGGATCCTTGGCCTCCGGATCCTCAATAGTAGGAATGAGATATGCTCCCTCGTCTGCCGACGCGGGGACGGTGAATTGAGAGTGGCTGCTGCTGATCGTGGTCGAGGCCAAGTACTGTCTTGCAAGCGGCCGTCCGAACTCTGCGACCCTCGCCATCGCGCAGAGCGCCATGATGGCGACTGCCGACAGGAGGAAGGGCACGCGGGCGAACATGCTGCGCTGTGTTTCTCTTTTCTCTACTTTCTCGCTAGGGAACTTCTTTGATCGGCGGGAGTAGAACATCCAAAGACACTGAGAGAAGACGATGAAAGCCGCAATCCAACAGATTGAGGTCGTCGAGAGCAATGCTCTGGCAACTGTTCTTATATCCCTCCATCCTGCCCTGTCTATCCAGTTGTTGGGAGTCATTTTCACTCGTAGGATGGGTCGTGTAGCGTTGCAGTCGTAGTCAATTGATTACCAACGAATACTTGCCTCAATTGGTCTCACAGGAAGATAATAAATCGAATCATCATCGTGACCTGCGGTCGTCGGCCAGACTGCGGTGTAGCTTAAGCTTCCCCGCACAGACTAATGCGGAGGGGGGGAGGTGAGTGCCGGGGGCAAGAGATGGGGAGAGATGACGGATAGCCCCCCAGGTGGATCGGTTCTCTGGGATAAGATGACCAGCTGCGGTAGACCGTAGGGCTCAGGTTTCTGCGAACTAAACCGCGAGATGTTTGATGCGGGATGTGAGAGCGAGCTAACGAGATGGAATGTGGAGGATGTGGTGACGAAATGGCAACATAGGTTCGGGAAAAGTGCGGAGTCTTGCGGAGTTTACGCAGACGGCGCGGCTCTAATATCGTCCCATGGTGTTGTCGATCGCCGAAGAGGCGCCCGACCGTGTGTAAGTGAATTACTTACCGCAACCTCATATTTGGATCTGAAGTTGTTGTTTCTGCTGGTGATTTGATAAAATAGTCGCTGAAACTGTTCTTGAAGAGCTCCACCGCTTTGCAGCAAGCATGGGGGTTCTAGCTGGCTATAGCAGGGAGTCCTCTCGTGGGAAGCGAGCAGAGGCTGTCGGATTGACCGGCTTGTGGGTTTCTCCTCTAGGAACTCGTAGTCTCTTGAATACCTTACATTCACTAATAATTGACTAAACATTGACTCCGAGAACTGACGGCAACCTTGTGTTACTGCTTGAATTGAGGTTTCGGCCTGGCAGAAGGCGTTGTTCTTCTACCTGCAAAGACCATGAGGCTGCGGCCTGGGTGCTGCCTTGCAAAGCAGCGTTTTCTTTGCTAGAAGATGCATCGCCAGATCGTGACATCAAGGTTGCCACTCAATGGCATAGAGATTTTAAGGTTGGATACGAACACCGCCATGAGGTCGAAATAGCTGGTCAGCTCTTGGAAGAGGCACCATCGCTACCATGAAAAGCAAAACCATGACCCCTCGTACATGTACGGCCCCAATATCATGTATATGTATAGAGCTATCGAAGAAATACTTGAGCAGCAGACAACAAGCTTATTCTCTTCCGATTCTTCGGGCCAGATGCTCCAGGATAAGCATCAGAGAGTCGTGAGATTCGGTAAGACAGAGACCAAGAACGTCAGCACTTGATTCACATACTCGGTAAAGCAGAAATGGACAATTCAATCAAAATGAATACACCGGGAATTACCATGGGACTCAACGAGTTTCAGAGGCGGAATGCGTTAAATGAACCCAAGCACTACATGTTCCTGGCCTGCCCGCCCAGAACGAAATTCAAACGCAACTCTGTCGCCAATGACTTGCCAGCATTATGCAGCCCGCTGACCCCGACTTCTTCCTCTGCTATTGGATAAACGAAGACCAGCTTTCCCCTGGCGATCGCCCAACGACATGGCACAACTGCCCAAAGTTGTTGATGGAATGTAGACGCAAATTCAATTCGAAAGTTCAGATACCACAGTCAAGTCAGTGTCTGCCAGCTCTTCCATTTGCTGTCAATACTCACCCGTGGCGGGCTTTACAGCGAACTTGGTTCAAGAGCACATATGATGTCAGCGAAAGCCAAAGTTACACAATAGGTGGTTAACGTAGTCGTTCGCGATGACCCCAATCCTAACATGAGTATGTGTTCAGTGGGGTCGAGGTCGACTCGACTGGTCAAATTCGGCTGTTGTTTGAGGAGCACCGTCTGTATTCGGGGACAGAATAATCAGGCTTCCGGGAACCGACGGATGCTATGGTAATAGAGGGATCAAGTTGGGTTTGATGAGGATGGATAATAGTGTGTGTGGTTTTCTCGGTCCACCGGTCTTGAGAGCAGGGCCTAAACACGCAGGGCCGGCGGGTGGATTGACCGACTCATACATAGAATAATCTGGCAGTTTTAATGAAACGAATATGAACTTAGTAGTTTCACGCTGACTGACGCCTAGTCTCCGTTCAAAATAGGAGGCGCTGATCAGACAGTGGGATGTGAGAAGGAGGATCTCAATCCCGGTTATAGAAAGGAATCTTCAATATGTCTAATCCGCAATCCGGCTGGTGGCAGCTGCCGTACCAGAAGATCTCTGCCGGCCATCCAGTCACCATTGCTGGAAGCAACTGTCCATCAATCGGTTTACATTCATGGGTTCTTTTTCTTCGGCCAAATTTGGGTACCATTGGCGATCACACCACTTCATCTCCTGGAATCCGATAATCAGGATATGTTTTTGCCCCTCAAGTGCGGGGAAAACGGATTGCGCAGTCACGGCAGTGTGAAGGTTCGCTACATACGAGCAAGTAATTTGGTCTCGCTGTTACCGATGCTTTACCTTATGAACACAAATTGAACTAAGCATATATGTATGATTGCGTATGACTTTCCTTTGCCTGTCACCCTGGCGAGAATAAACCGGGATGCATCTTACGGATGCGTTGCGGCACGATGAGCTGTGTCTCACCGAATATCAGTCCACTTTAAGAGCATTGCGTCGAGACGGCATAGAAAAGTGTTGGATCCTCCGGGAACTGAATTGATTCTGAGAAGACATATACTTTCTGAAAGCTGAAAGGACAGAAGACTTACGGTCATGGCAGACTCAGACTTTTTCTCCAAACGACGTATCCTCCTATGCTCGACCGTCGGCGGCTTCACTCACGCCGCTCCGATCCTCGAGCTCGGCGCCGTCCTCGCGGCTCGCGGCCATGAAGTACACTTTGGAACCAACTCCGGCCAGGAACACTGGGCCTCAGACTACCCTTCCATCACCCGCGTCCACAGCTTCGGCGCGGCCCTGCCAGACGCCGACGCTGAAGCGCACTACGCACGCATGATACGGTGGCGGCCCAGCGACGGCGTCGGGCCCATCATGCAATCCAAGTACCTGTTCGACTCCTACTGGCCCGACACGTGGTTCCATTTGCGCGAAATCATGCTTGACCCGGATGTCAGGCCCGAAATGATCATTGCGGACTTCTTCGTCGAGGCGGCGGCCAAGGACATGATGATTGAGTTTGGCGTTCCTATCACCGTCATGTGGCCTCAGATGCCCTATCTCCTAGCCCCCGTGAGCTATATACCCGGCCAGCCGGGCTTCCAGGTCGACTTCACACCCACCTCGGAGAACGCTTCGATTTGGTCACGCATCCGGAATGAGATGGTCTTGTTCTGGGCCCTGCCGCACATTACTGCATGGTCCCGTTGGACGCGGGACATGCGGAAACGACATGGCGTCAAGCACTCAGTTCCACTGGCGTCCAAACCAAATCACCTTGTTTTCGTCAACTCGTTTTTTGGCCTCGAGCCTGCAAAGGACTTGCCTCCCCTTATGCAAGTAGTCGGACCGATCCTTGGGGATGAGTACCCTCAACTGGACGCAAATTACAAGGCGTTCTTGGATTCTCACGACAAGACTGTATATGTCGCTCTAGGTACCCATATTGCACTTCCAGAAGCAGAGCTGATGAAGCTGCTCGACGGTCTCGTTATAGCTTTAGATGCTGGACACATCAACGGTGTCATATGGTCTATCGGAAAGTCAGCGAGACAAAATTTTGATAGGTCGAGGCATATCGAACGACCTGAAGGTGGCAGGATGTCAGTCGGCGACGTCCTCGACGAGAAGCACAGCGACTTTCTGGCCCCATCTTTCGCTCCTCAGCGAGCAATCCTCGAACATGCCAATACCAAGCTCTATCTCACTCACGGGGGCGGTTCCAGCGCAAATGAGACCCTATTCCACGGAACTCCACCCCTTATTCTAGGTTTCTTTTTCGACCAGCTCGCCAACAGTGCCCGCCTCGTCGAGGCGGGAGTCGGTCTAGCCATGGACAAGTTCGACTTCACTTCCCAGGAGATATCAGACAAGATCGGCCGTATCATCTCTGATGTCGACGGGTCATTCGGTAGGAATGTCGAGCGTATGAAGAGGATAGCACGCGTGGCATCGCGACGCAAAGAACTCGCCGGCGACCTGATCGAACAAGTCATCCATGATGACGAGCTGCGCTCGGCAGATGGGAGGGCACTCCGACCAATGCACCTCCAGACGGCAGACATGAGGATGCCACTGTGGAAGGCCAAGAACTGGGACCTGTGGATCGTTTCGGTCTCTGCATTGGCGGCCGGGGGCACAGCCTGCTTCCTAGGCGCAAAGTACGCCCGGCAGCTGAATTTAGGCATCAAATTTGTTCGGGGTATCGTGTACAACGCGACTTGAGACAGAGACTTGGCCCGGCAGCCTCCTTCGGAGCATGGAATACTAGATGAACAAACTGCAGATGCATAGAAAACACAACTCTCCATGTACTAATCGATACTGTCGATGCGATTCGAGCTATTCACAAGCTTTTTCGTGATGATGACTTCCATTTGCACAGAAGAGCACGGGAGAAGTGTAAGTCATCTGTAATGAATTTTGCTTATCTTCTTTGGGAATCTACGCCACAAGGATGTCTGCATATTGATAGATCGGCTCTGCTCCTGGCGTTGTCTTACGTGGATCTGTAAATTTTCCAGGTCTTGCTGAACCTCCGGTCTTGGGCGGGAGCGGAGGTCGCAGCCACGAACAGATCCAGCTTTTTAAGGTCGAACCCATGAATTTGAAAATTACTTGGGATGGGAAACTGAGAATCTTATTAAGACCAACATTTCTTTATTACTAAAAAAAGCCAATATCGACTCTGACAAAGTGGCTTGAAGAAGAGCTTGTCATCGTCTCATTTTCATCAAAGCAAACAAGCACTTACTAAACTTAGGCAGTCGACGTCGCGATGGGGATTTCAAATGAGCTGATCACAGTACGGCTAGGAAACCCGGATTTCAAGACTCTTGTATCAGCATGTCTTGTCTTCATGCTAGCCTACGGGGCTTTGAGCATTTTCAAGGCACTTTGGCACGGCTTCACAGGCCCTTTGGCCAAGATACCCGGGCCATGGCTCAATAGAGTCACAGCTTTGCCCTGGATGGCGGCTGTCGTCAGAGGCAAGGCCTTCGAGCAGGGGATCAACTATAACCGCAAATACGGTGACATTGTCCGAGTAGGTGGGTTTTATATGCTTTCCGAACGAAAGAATAATCTTCTTACATCTCATCGAAAAAGCCCCCGATCTCGTACTCGTCTCCGACGAAGAGTCCATCCACCAGATTCTGGTAGGCATGGATCTCCGAAAGAGCGTACTGTACGAAAAGTTCAGCCAAAACGAAGACGGCGTGACCCTCTTCACCATGAGGGATCGGGCGCAGTACCGCACTCGTCGAAGGCTGTTTTCGCACGGGTTCTCCATCAGCTACCTCAAGGGCCTCGAGCCGCTGAAGCTGAGCTGCATCGAGGCGCTTGAGGAGTTCATCGACCACCAGTGCGCTCGGGATGGAGGCGAAACTATCATCGATGCTTGGAATCTGATGGGCCGTCTCGCGTCGGACATCATGAGCGCGACCGCTTTTGGGGGCTCATTTGAGCTGGTGAAGAACGGGGAGCACCCCATTCGCAAGAAGTTCTCCGAGAGCTTCAAGAGAGGCACCATAGTAAGGTTTTAGCCAGAGAGTTGGTATGAAGACGTGATACTGACATTGAGAAAGTATCAACTTCTCCCTTTCTTGAAGTATATTCCCTTCCTACCGAAGTTTCGGGATCCCGAGCTCGCCCAACTGGTCAACGAGATCATTGAAAAGAGGCAGGCCTCTACCGACAAGTTGGCCAAGCCGGACCTGCTCCAGCTCCTCCTCGACACGCACGAAAAGAACCCAGAGACCCTGTCGCGCATCGAAGTGTTTGCAGAGATGCTCGTCTTCTGGTTGGCGGGCAGTGAGACCACGGCTAGCACGCTCACTTTTGCGATGATGTTCCTGCTCAACGACCCAGCTTCCTACCAGAGACTCGTCGACGAGATCCGCGGGAAGTTTCCCATGCCAGATTCACCGGTTTCGGATGACGAGACGACGGATTTGCCGTTCATGCACGCTGTTCTCAAAGAGACGATGAGACTTGCTCCTCCGGCTACCGGCGGTAGGATTACGAGTAGAGCATTCTGACTGTGGCGATTCACTAACCTTCCATTAGGGCTCCAGAGGCAAACTGACGAAGATGTGATTCTGTCTGATCACTTGATACCGGCTGGGGTAAGGCCCTTTACTGCGAGCCTCAGAGGCCGGCTCTGTCTTCTCATGGCTTAACTAACAACGACCAGACCAGAGTGACTGCAAACACCACCGTATTGCATTGGGATGAGAAGCACTGGCCCGACGCAGAGAAGTTCGTCCCCGAGAGATGGCTGTCTGACTACAAGGGCACGGCCGCCAGCGAGAAAACGGCATATTACCCCTTTTCTGCAGGATCGAGGAATTGTATTGGAAAACAGTAAGTCTTCTGACGGTTTTTAGGTATGAATCGATATTGAGAAAGTGAACAGATTCGCGTGGACGGAGCTGCGGCTCACGCTTGTATCATTGCTTCGGCGATATGACCTGTCTCTTATTCCGGACCAGTCTCACGAACTTGTTCATTTCACGGTCCTACATCTGAAAGCGGGAAAGTATATGATTGGAATCAGACCAAGAGCTTAGCATGCTGAGTGGGAATTCAGAGAACATTGAGATATTATAAAACGAACACCCTGCAAGAGATTGACGTTGCACCTTTTGATTGATTTGGTCTCCGCGCTGGGTAGGCCTCAAGCCTTTCACTGGTCGGAGACGGCGAGTCTTCTCATCATGCCAACAAGCGCAAAATCCTGAAGCGATTCAACTCCAATCTCTAGTTTTGGCGCGCTCATGGCATGAGCAAAGGCGACGTCCACCATAGTCTCCTAGATGTTCGTTACGCATGCTACAGCTACTACATCTCCCGGGAGCTCTGTTGATGGTCCATGTCAAAGAGACTTTGAAGAAGAAAAAGGGTTGCGTATCGCAGACATTCATGCCGGGCTCACGGTCTGAGGCGAGCTCGTCAGTGAGTCGTGACCATGGCAGATTCATAGTCGGCGAGGAGTATCGACGGATCTGGAGGGCCCCATCCAAGGTACAGGGGCATGTTCCTGCTGGAAAGCTGGGCGGGACTTACGTAACAGCCTGCACTTCAGCGGATTACCTAATTTTCTTAGAGCTTTGAACCCCTACCTTCCGACAGGGAATAATTTTTCCTTTCCTCATCCCGCTCCCACAATTTCTGTCGGCCTTCACTCCCTCCTCTTCTCTTTTTCTTCACCATGGCAGCAGTCAGAGACAGTTTCCTCGACTTGGAAAAACATCGTCTGCAACTCGAAGACTCCATTGCTAAGCTGCAGAAGGCTTTGCAACACTGGCGAAAATGGGACGCTGAGTACGAGTCCTTGAAAGAGGAGATCGAGTCGGTTCCCCAGCCTGCCAGTCGAGAGGCTCTCGCGCGGATTCGCAGAGACTTCGAGGGCGAGGTCGTCGACAAGAAGGAGATCAATGACCTGTTTGGCAGGATCGATCTGAAGCCTGCCGACCAGATTGTCAACTTGCTTTCGCGTCGCATCGACTATGTTTCCAAGAACATCGCGACTCTTGAGAAGCAGCTTGAGTCAGCGGAACAGAAGCACGCTGCCGCCAGCGTTGTCAGCAATCCTGATGTGCGGGACGAGGATGGCTTGCCTATAACAGAGATCATCGAGGAGCTCGACGAAGAGGGAAATGTTGTATCCAGTCGGCTGCAGCAGCCTGGCGACTCTAGCGCTCAGATCAGGGAGATCCTGGAGAAGGCAGGCGTCAAGGACATCCCGGCCGGCAAGTCATCACAGACGGTGAAGACACAGGGCATCGTGGAAGATCTTACCGACGAGCCTTCCCCTAAGGCATCCGAGTCAAAAGCGCCAGCACAGGACCCCGCGCCGTCTGCAGAGGAGTCGCTCCTAGAGGCAGAGGTTGACGACGCTGTCTCAGTCAAGAAGTCCGTTTCCTTCGCGGAAGACACAAAGCCTCCGACAGAGCAACAGGTGTCAAGGAACGCTCAAAGGGTCGAAGAGATCATGCAGACCGCCAGGAGACAGGAAGAGATCAGCCGTGAAGCGCCCGTCATCCCCGAAGACGAGTCCGAGGAAGACGCTTTCCTCCGCCGAGAGATGCTCAAGTACGGTATGGAAGAGGTTGGCGCAGTGGTGGCTGAACTCAACCTCGAAGATGGCTCTGGCGATGACGAGGATGACTGGGAGTACGAGTACTCTGATCTTGATGACGATGAAGAAGACAAGTTTGGTCGGTCTACTTCCAGCGTCCTGGACGACGGGTACCATGAGCGGATGCTGGAGCTGGAGAAACGACTCGGAGTCAAGTCTCGCTTCACCGAGAAGTTGGAAGTAGACGGCCAAGACTCGGACGAAGACCAGCAAGGCATCGGCCGTATCATCGTGAACCAAGGTGATAAGGTCAAGTCCGTTGAAGCTGCCAAGACTTCGCCTACGACGTCCATCTTGAGGACCTCTTCTCCACCGGACGCGGACGAAAGCAAGAAGAGTGTTCGCTTCGCACAGAGCCTGGACGTCGCTCCAGACACTGTTGCCGAAACTGCCGCCGCCCAGCCAATTGTGCCGCAACCACCGCAAGAGCCCTTCGTGGAACCTCTCAGCGACATCGTCGAGCGCACTGGTCCTGCCAAACAACCGGAGGTCAAGTCCACCCGCAAGGCGTCTCGCTTCAAGAAGCAGAATGCAGCGCCAACTGTCGTTGATGACGGCTTCGTTCCAATGGGCCCACGCGATGTGCCATCACGCTTCATCGACCAAGACAGGCCCACAGCCCCGACGGGACCTGAGGGGAAGACACTGGCAGATACGGTCGTCGAGAAGGAGAGCAAGCCTCAGGACGAGAACGCATTTGATGAGGACTTTATCGACCAGGATCTTGCCGACGAGTATCACCGACAACGGCGAAACTTCATCCAGAAGCAGGGCGGCTTCCTCCAAGAGGACACGTCCGTGGTCCGGCCTCTCGACGAAGCTGATGGTGGTCAGCGGATCAGTAAATTCAAAGCTGCCCGCCTCTCTAAACATTGACCTGGCCGGACCCAGAGCAATAGGTATGTCCCAGACTGTTCTCTCACCTCGACTCTTCCCCAAAATGATGACCAAGACAATATTTTATACAGTTATCCCTATCTCAATCACAATGTGTGGATACGGTTCTAATTTCTGATTTCCTTGTTTCTGCTGCTCAAAATCTGACGATCCTGTGTAAGAAGTCTGGCTAATATCACGCTTCAGTTACCACGGGATACGCTAGCTTAACCATCCATCCATATCTACTGCGATGTCCCAGCCTTCACTTGCCGTGATACATCATGCTAGGTAAGACGATTATTTATTTTACTTTCCTCCCCCCACCCCTCGAACTGATGACCAAGACAATTTTTTATACAGTTATCCCTATCTCAATTTCAAATATGTGGATACGGTTCTAATTTCTGATCTCGACGCAACTGCCATTTTCTTGTTTGCACTTCACTGTCGAGATGTCACGGCTAACGACTGAATTGTTGCAGTTCCCGAGTCAAGTGATCGCACTGGTTGGATTGCTTGCAATCCCTCATTCCTGCCCAGATCTGATCCAGCAACGCCACCCATTCGGACGTGGAGATGTGGATAGAGCGGATAGAAAATGGATTGATAAAGACCTCATGTTGGGCCTCCTGCGCGGTCAGCGATTCTGTAGTTCACGGATCCTGTCGTGTCTTGCTTCTCACACTTTGCTATTGCCAACTAATCCTTACAGTGCTGGTTCGTTGTGATGCCGGAGGCAAATTTTTCACTCCTCTCTGACTCGATCGCATCGATGGGGGACATGGTTCATGTTGGCACAACGGACCGCTTATCAATCTGACAATTGATGGGTTGCAGCATTCAATCTGCTTCACCATTACTAGCGGATCCAAGAGCAATGTCTACGCATGGGCTCTCTGATGCCATCACCTTTTGGCTTTTGCCATTGCCGTGGTTTCGGCTCTTCGTTTCACCCCTGACATAGATAGTCGTTGAATTAGACGATGTTAAATATGCTTCATTAAAAAGATGGCGATTAATCACAAAGTTAAAACTCCTGCCTATGGTGACCTATCGTGAAAGTTTTCATTTTTTGGTTTCTTAATTATTCTTATCAGGTGTGCTACCGCCAAAAGAAGAAAAATCTAGCTAATCTTGGCATTGCTAAAGTCCATCTCTGGGTGCTCGGCCTGGAACTTTTTCAAAATGTCAAACTTCTTCTGCTCGTCCGAGGTGGGCAGGCCTTGCTCCTTTTGGCGCTGGTCCCACATCATCTTCTCAACCATGCCGCGGGTCTCGCCGTCGAGGTCGGACAGCTTGCTCGTATCGGGCGTGATCTTGGACACGTCAATCTTGGGCGCCGTCGTCACGACGTGCGCCCACCACTCCATCTTGTTGACCTTGTCGAGGTGGATCTCCACCGTCTTGGTGCCGTCGGGTGCTGAGGCGAGGGTCCAGGTCGAGTCGTCGACGAGGATCGCGTGGGAAAGGTCGCCCTGGATTTTTGATGCTTCTGTCAGGAAATTTGATTTCTTGCTTTCTCCCAAGAGTTTCTGCGTATTCAAGAGCGGGCCGGCAGAGTGTGTAGGGAAGGGGGGGAGGGGAGGGGTCGTGACTGACGCTAACGATGGGCTCCTGGCCCTTGACGCCGGCCGAGATCTTGGTCTTCTTGATGTCGATGACGAGATCCCTGCTCTTGTAGTTGCCGGGGACGCTAAAGGTGATGTCGACGTCGCCGATGGTCTGCTGCCACTTGTAAGGCAGCGCATTCTGCTCCTCCGTTTCCTTGGCGCGGGCGGCGGCCTCCTCGGCGGGCGTGAGCTCTGTTCGAAGGCATTTGTCAGCATGTATTCGCAATCAATGGCTTCTTTACGAGCCTAGTAGAGCCCGGAATGAATATGAGCTGGAATGGGTAGAAAGCGCACCGGGCTTGTCGTTGTCGGCCATCTTGTCGCAGTTTCTGGTGGTGTTGGGGTTCGAAGGCAGTGGAAGGCAAGCGCAGAAGGCTGACGGAATATTTGGAGGGGTAGCTGCGAGACCCCTGCCGCCTCCCTCACACCCCTGCTGTCTATCTGGAAGCTCCAACCAATCACCTCGGCTTAGGAAATCCTGCCATCAGCCTTGCACGTCAACCTATCTTTCAGCTTTATCGCGATTGCAGACAACCATCAGCGTCACTTGCCCGAGTCAACTTCCTCTTTCTCGCGACGCTGTGTCTTTCTCTTCTCGGTCGTAGCAAGCAAGCCCCTTGTCTGACCAGCTTCCTGGTTCCGATGCCACCTTGAGACAAACACTCCCACTACGCGGTCTCTCTTTCCTCGAAACCCTCCCCCCGAACATCACCACCGCTCCCTCCAAAAAAATGGCAACCCGCCGCGCTTCCTCCTCCGCGACAGCGGCCCCGGCCCCGTCTTCCACAAACGACATCTGCCCCGTCTGCAAAACCATGCGCTACCTCAACAAAGACCTCGAATTCCTCATCAACCCAGAATGCTACCACCCAATGTGCGCAAACTGCGTCGCCCGCATCTTCTCCGACGGCCCCAACCAGTGCCCCTACGCGGGATGCCACAAGACCCTCCGCAAAAAGGGCTTCAAATCAGCCTACTTTGGCGACCTGACCGTCGAGCGCGAAGTCGACATCCGCCGGCGCGTCGCCGCCGTCCTCAACAAGGTGGAAGACGATTTCGAGACGCTTGCCGACTACAACGAGTACCTCGAGTGGGTAGAAACCCTCACCTTTGACCTCATCTCGGGCACCGATGTCGAAAAGAAAGCCGCCGAGGCGCGGTTGATGGAGTGGGAGCAGGCCCACCGCGCCGAGATTGAGCGGAACCGCCGGCTGGCCAAGGAATCCGAGGCAGATCGCGTCGCACGCTTCGAGGCCGAAAAGGAAGAGGCCCGCTTGCGCCGCGATCAGGCGATGCAGGAAGACGCGGCGGAGAAGAGAAAGGAGCAGCGCATGCGCGAGGACATGCTCAACGGCCTCGCGAGCAGCGACGCCGGCGAGGCCAAGCAGACGCTCAACCGCGTGCTCCTTAAGAAGCGCGGGCAGAGCCGCCTCCAGTCCGCCGTCGGGGCCCTCTCCGATGCCACCGGTGCCGCGGCCACGGGCCTGTCGATTCGCGGCCTCAAGCAGCAGAAGAAGCGCGTGCTCGAGGACAACAAGCCGTACGACCCCTTTGGCGGGCTCAAGCTCGATATGGAGAGGTACAAGATGGGGCCCTCGGAGGAGTACCGCAACCAGTGGGTCGACGAGGCGAGGAAGAAGGACGACATCGTGGTGGGCGGGTACAGCGCCGACGAGTACCTCGGTAGGGCCATGTTCGAAGCATTTTCCGGGTTGGCCGTGTTCATTGAGGATGAAAAGGGGCCGGAAAAGGTGGCCACCGCCGAGGCGGCGCTGGTTGCGAGCACGGGCCAGACGACGCAAAAGATGGATGTGGACGACGGCTTGTAGAAAGACATTTCCATCTTTCCTGTTACCTTGCTTACTTTACTGGCTTCAGAGCAGACTGGGATGCATAGCGATGGCGTTTGGGGTTCTGCAGACAATACTTGCGGTATATGATGAAGACCTAGAGCTGTTCGAGGGAAATAATACCCATACTCGATACCAACCAAGCATTTGACCACGTGAAGTATACCTGTATGCAAGAATTACATCTAAGTTATGCTCACTAAATAATACATCTTTTCGGACTCTGACAGCGACGGCCGCCGGCCTCCACCGGTCCCACCATCCCACTGCAGAGCTTTTTGTTTTGTGTGATAACCCTGTTGCCGTCTACCTACGCAGCGTTCAATTGTACAAAGCAGAAAAGGACCCTTGTAAACGCCACGCTTTGATTTGAGATTTGAAGAAATAGTGGTCCCGGTTGGAATGGGCTGGTGTATTTGGAACAGCTGGTCAAAAGCTTTTTGGAGAGCGCTTCTATTATGTTTGCCAGGGGTTTTGCTGGATGGGCCGGGGGAAGACAGGCATCGTCTCGAGATTATCCAGCCCACCACCCATTGGCTGTTGATTATGTTGCCAGCCTAGGCCGGTCTGATGGTTGACGAAGGAACCCTGGCGGAAGGGATTTGTGGTGCCTGTTGGCTGCGGCACGATGGCTCCAGAACTAGTAGCAGGGCGTTGCTGCTGTAGTTGAGAACCGGTGAAGTTCTTGGCGAATGGATTGGTACCAGTCATCATTGGTTGCAACGGAGCGATCGTGGGAAGTTGCTGTGTCTGTTGCTGCGGCTGAGACAGGAAAGGTGAATTACTCGGAGCTGGTGAAAATGGTTGCTGGGCTTGGGGTGAGGATCTCGCAAAGGGGTTTGTAGACTGCCTCTGCATGTTGGGGCTCGCTGGGTTCGAAAATGCGGTATTCGTGGACATGCCCGTTTGCTGAGCCATCAACATGGACGCCCGGAAAGGATTAGTGATTTGCTGACCGGCCTGAGGACTCAGCATGCCTGTGTTGCCTGTTGGGAAGCTTGCCACCGAGTCTTGCGGTATTGAGCCAAGTGTGCCCGGCTGAAAGTTGGGCTGGGGTGTGAACCCGCCGAACCCAGCTCCGGTAAAGCTAGGTTGCAGCGGCTGCGGTGGTTGCTGCTGCTGCTGCTGTTGTTGCTGAGGCTGGCCAAACGGATTTGTGCTCTGAGGCTGGTACGGATTAGAAACGAAGCCTGTTTGTTGCGGCACAAATCCGGTCTGTTGAGGCCCGAAGCCATTCTGCTGGAAACCAGTAGGTTGCGGTTGGAAGGCACTGTTGTTGGCGAAGCCGGTCTGCATGGGCATCTGTTGCTGTTGCTGGTGCTGCTGTGCGTTCGCAGCCATCGTTGTCTGGTTCTGTTCGATGGATTCGAAAAAGTCTATCAGATCGGGGGCAGGACCCTTGGCAGTCTCGGTTTTTGGTTGCGACAAGCCATTCGTGCTCGGGAAGGGGGTGTTTGCCGCCGGCTTAGAGTCGAATGCGCTGGACGTCGGTTTCGAGGTCCCAACCTTATTCTTCTTGCCCTGCTGCTCAGCAATGTATTGTCTTCGATTGACTTCAAAGTCTGGATCACCCAAATATTCCTCCAGCTGGCGGCCCAAATTGACCGGCGCGTGCTTCAGCTTAGGAACCTCAACTCTCGTTTGATGCTCGTATTGGCGTGCGACACTGAGGTATTGCACCACAAAATCCGTCTGCTTCGTAAAGGTGCGGTAGATCGCCATCGCTCTCTCAGCATCGACCTTGGACATCTCAAAAAAGGTGCCTTTTCATATTAGCCACAAGCACATCCTGAGGTGTTGGGTCGGCTCACCGAGAATGTTAATCATTCCTTGGTTCAATGCCTGGAAGAGAGCCAGCACATCGAGCACGAGTAGTCTGAAGACGGTGACTGTGATTTCGTTTTCGATTTCACCCTCGAGAACCTGTATAATATCAGTAGCTGTCACTCTCCCAGAAACCCCGCAAGACAAAGTCGAAGACTTACATCGCATTTCAAAAGGGCCGTAATCTGACTCTGAAGAATCTCTGTCTCTCGCAGGAGGCCCTTGTCGACCGACAGCTTCTCCAGCCTGGATTCCTTAGTTCGCACCCAATCACACTTCGTTTCTCGGTATGCTTTAGATCTCGCGGCGAGGTAGTTGGCGTAGTGCCGGATGTTGCGACCTTGTGTCTGGGCTGTAGGATGTTTTTAGAAAGCCAGTCCAACAAACCTCGATCTGTGCCTAATCGTTAGGGTGTTTGACTAACCATCGGTGAAGCTGCTGATAGCAAGCGTGTTCGGGTGCCTGGACAGATAGGCAAGTGTGACATCGGGCGAGCCTTCACGGATCATCAGATGGACGGTGATCAAGCTCTTGAAAACGACGGTCCATGTCGAGTCTCGTAAACGGAACTGCAAGGCGCGAAAGACCTCCCCCACGCCCGCTTCGCCAGCATGTGTCGCAACAAGGATGTGTTCGATGTATTTTGTCTTGGGCGGCGCAGCCTGGGAGATGGAGTTAGCACCGTGACTGGGGGCAACACGCTGAGCTGCCGGCGTGGCTCAAGCCTCTCTTTAACCTACCTTTATCTTCGTGGCCCCCTTGACAGATTTTTCGAAGGAGCTCGACATTTTGTCACTGTGTTCAAGCAATTCGCTCAGGTCAAGATTCCGTGATAATCAGGGTCGTGAAGGTTGGCGACAGAGCAGGCTAGTCGTGGTTGGCGGATCGGACGAAAGTCGCACGAAAGTGGAAGGCGGCGATCGAAGAGTCCGGCCGTCACGGGCCTCGATCAAATATCTTGATGGAGACGATCCTTTCAACGGTGTTCCAACAAGAAGAAGCCGCGAGCTCGTCAAGAGACGGTTTCGGGTCGTTGGCAACAGCGAGGAAGGGTGTCGGTGATGGGGGTGCGACAGCGTTTGGTTGCAGCCCAGGTAAACCCTCAACTGGGCGAAATTGGGCCCCGGTAAGCTTCAATGCAAGAGGGATGATTCGGATCCGGAGTATGGACCTAGGGCCATGACAGGGTGTTCGGAGGGCCTGTGTTGGGGGTTCGGATTAAGAATACAGGATTGGATATCGGTTATCGTGAAATAAGCCTGATTTGGCTTCGTTGGGTAGGCCGGGAAATGAAGGGCGGACAACGCCAGTATTGACAATGGCTACGTTGGTCGGGAAGTGAAGTGGTGGGATGGCATGGGAGTGGAGGTCGAGGCGGACGGGCCACGGTCTTGATTTGGAGAGGTCGGCTGGTCGGGCTTGGGCTGGGCTGAGCCTACGTAAGGCGGCCTGTTGTGGTGGTTGTGGAGGACAGGAGGAGGTGGAGGGAGAACCGGACTGGAGAGAGAGAGGAGGTGCCGCCGCTGGCTGTGCTGGCCGTGCTGGCTGTTGGCTTAACGTGCGCTTGTTCGGGTGGGAGTGGCCGGCGTTGTCTCCAGCAGGTTATGTCTGACAGCCCGAGGTGCTGGTGCCCCAGTCCTGCCCTGCTGACTGGCCCAGCGGGAGCCAAGTGCAGGTGGAGAGTACGTACTTCCCGGTCAGGCCGGTCGCAGCGGTATGTGCATAGGTAGGTACTGTGGTAGGAAACCTGGAACCTTGCGCTGCGGGCTGATGATGGCGATGATGCGAGTAACTCGGCAGCCGTCGCCGTGGAAGCATTCCAGTAAAGTGAGGTGGCCCTGGCCCTGGCGTTGACGGGTGCGACTGCGACTGCGACATGACCGCTAAAGAGATTCTCCAAGGGGGTCCTCTCCTCAGTCTCCTGCATAATTATCACTCACTCAATCCCATCAGTCTTGCATTAGTAGCATGTTGATTCAGATTAGCGTCTAATTCGCGCGTGTGAGGTGGGCCGCAGAACGTGACCCCGAACACCTCCTTAGGAACTTTACGGATACCTTGCAAGTTACACTTCAACCTCCGCCGGCGTCGAAGCGATGCAGCTTTGTGCGTGTAAGCCTTTGAGGTGCATGTCGCCAGTGTCGCCAGTGTCCCGTCTCCATGCTCCATGCTCCCAGCTCCATGCTCCATGACACGGACGAACACTGGCAGCTCCGGTGAGCCGGGATCTTCCAACGACCTGTCGAGGTGTGTGTGGGGGGAGCAGATGGCGAGCCTGGAGAAGCAAGCATGGTTGATTCTCTGCCATTGCTGGCCATAGATCAGTCTGATGGCCTCGCTGATCTGATCTTCATGACAGCTTCATCATTCAGCCTACCTACACTGGCCGTGTCGCATCATAGTAATTCCCAATTGATTTACGTCGAACGCTGTTGATTCATTTGCAACCCCCCTCCTCGTGCTCGACACAACTGTAACACTTGTCCCGCGAACGGCACCATAGCTAATTGAAACACTCGGGGAAACATGGGGGTCGCTGAATCATCAAACGGAGGCATCTCCATCACATGTAGAGCAGCAGCTGCAGGTTCTCGGACCCCTTCTTTTCTGCGCCCATCATCGGGTCTAATTGATTCAATGAAGTCTAGGAATGGCTGGCAAGCCGCTCAGGGCGCCATCCCCGTCAATGTGTAGGCAATGACGGGGTCAAAAAAGTCTACAGTACACAGATCGATTCCATCCTCCCTCGGCTGTGTCCTCGATAGCGATTCGCCTTCGTCCATTCTTATACCGCTCCGGCAGAACTCAAAAGCTTCACGGACACGGGAGAGCATCCTGTGTTTTCGCCAGCAACCAACCGCGATCTCTGGCTGTAGCCGTGTCAGGAAAGACGTATCGACGTATCCGACAACTGACTGCGCCCTCAAGGAAATGTATGTTGCGCCAACTCAGAGAACCCCTCGGCCTCACTCGACGCCTTGAGGTTCCCGGTTGGCGGCGTGCCAAGCCCACAGAATTCTTCCATTTCGTGAAAAATCAGATTCGCCTTTCATCGCGTCCGATACTAGTAACAAGGTCGTGTCGAACGCCTATGTCATGGCCCCCTCCGCCCTCGACACCTTTGCCCTGAAGCCACCAGAAGGGGAGAGCTTGGATGCTTCAGACGGAGGCAGCAGCATCATCTTATCCACGTGGCTATCATCACCTGTAAGATCGTCCAATTAGCTTTCTCTTCGTTTTGCATGTGCGCGGATTGCGCTTGGGGTGGCTCGAGGGGGAAGGACCAAACGTACACTTTTTTGAAATGGAGAAATCATAAAGAGGAAAGGAAGGAAAATTTTAGGAGCTCACTGCAAGAATTTTATATGGACGCGAGGATCTGCCCCGCGCTAATCACTTTTTGGTGGAGACCTTCTGCCTCAGGTGCCAGCAAGCGCCAGCTTAGGACCCCAGAAAGGTGCCATGCAGCAGCAGCAGCAGCCCACCACCGTCGCAATTCTTGCGGTTTGGCTCCGACATCGTTCCACCGTCTTGCTGCATTGAACTATGGACCTAAGCTGTGATAGCTTCAAATGTCACAAAATCACACCTGATCTCATCCACCCATAATCCCTCTCCACTACGCCATTGTGCCCTGTCGAAGCTGCAAATCTAGCGCCACACGTTTAATATTTGACCCAAGCTTTCTGCGTAGTCGACTGTGCAATTCAGCTTAGCCAGACCTTCCCAATGCTTCGCCAATGCTGTCGCAGTAGAGCATTGGCTGCCCTGCGTCCGCGCACAGTACAGCCGCAACCCGTCGGTCAATTTTTCTCTCTGCTGCGCAACTCAACATGCGGTCCTACCAATTGTTCAGGTCAACAGGCCCGTCACTTGTCAACGACAAAAACCCAGCGTGCTCAGGATGAGTCGAAACACACACAGTTGTCGGAGGAATTCAAGGAGTGCTGTGAGCAAGTTCAAGAATAGCGAGATACCATTGAAGCTTCTGCTGACTTGCAACAAATAGTTGCACTCCCCGAAATGTCCTCCCCCGAGACATGGAGTAAACCGGGCTCCTCGATCGTCGTGAGCGGACACATCGGCCGAACAAGAAAGGTCGGCAAGAACTTGGCCTTTGCCCACTTGGAGCGCAACGGAGAACGAATTGGCCAAATTTGTGCCAAGGGTGACAATGCGGCTATCCTGGGAAAGATTCGTCCCTTCAGTGCTGTTTTGGTCAAGGGTGTTACGACGCATGCATCGGGTGCATCGGGTGCGACTCGGTTCGAGATAGATATGGACTCGATACAATACCTCAACCCTTTCCCCAAGGACATTATCATCGGTCCTGATACCGTCTTTCCGCCAGAGCAGCGACATCTGCAGCTGCGCTTCCACAAAGAGCTGAAGGAGAGACTGCGCTTCCGTGCCCAGCTCAAGTCGTCAATGGGACAGGCGATGGTAGACAGGGAATTCATGGATGTCGAGACGCCCATCCTCTTCAAGTCCACTTCAGAAGGCGCAAGAGAATTCATTGTGCCGACACGGCGACCCAGATACGCCTATGCGCTACCGCAGAGTCCGCAGCAGTACAAGCAGGTCCTGATGGCCTCTGGCATGGGAGGCTACTACCAGTTTGCGCGATGCTTCCGCGATGAAGATCATCGCGCAGACCGTCAACCCGAGTTCACTCAGGTATGTGGCTCGTATTGCCGATGAGTTCAGACAGCTAACATTATCTTAGTTGGACATGGAAAAATCCTTCGCTACAGGCAAGACCATCATGGAGGACGTCGAATATGTGGTCGGGCGTGCCTGGGATGCTGTAAGAGAGCAGTATGTCATGGAAGTGGGAGAAGACTCATTCGCGCCGGTCAGGAAAGCATCACTCGAGGTACGCGATTCTTCGTCGTTGCGAATGCGATGGAGTAGAACTAAGAGCTGACACAAAATAGGACTGGAAGCAAAGTGTCCAGGACAGTGCGAAAGACGACGCGAAAGCACCTCACTACCAAGAATACCCAGTCATCTCTACACCGTTCCTGAGAATGAAGTACACCGACTGTATGGACCTATACGGGTCTGACAAGCCGGATCTGCGCATTCCCAACAGAGTAAGTTGCTCACCATGGAAATGCTCTAGTAACCGCTAACAGTGCCCAGATAAGTCGTGTTGACGAGAACCTGAACAAGGACTTTGTCAGCATGATCACCGACCTCGACGCGCCCATTGTCGAAGTTTGGAAAATCAGCCCACACGAAGACGCTGACAGGCGGGAGGTGTGGAAGTTTGTGACGGAGTTCATGGAGAACCTTCCCAAGAGCCTGTCACAAAACCCAGACGGTGCTCCCACAGCCTTGATGTTCGACAGCAGTAAGCCGCTCAACGGATTCTCTGCCTTGGGTCCCGAAGGCCTGGATAGCATACTAGGGGCGCTCCCTGAGGATGCTGGCTTTTCCTCGCTTGAGAATGGAGACATTGTCATGTTCCAAGCGCGCAAGAACCAACCCCAGCAAGGAGGCTCGACGAAACTCGGCGAAGCGAGAATCGCCTTGTACCACGCCGCCGTCGAAGCTGGCCTCCTAGACCGGGACGACAGCTTCAAATTCCTCTGGGTAACCGACTTTCCCATGTTCACCCCGGAAGAGGAGGGCGACGTCGGGCAAGGCGGGGCATCGGGCTTCTCGGCCACCCACCACCCCTTCACGTCGCCTCATTCCGAGGAGGACTTTGAGCTCCTCTTCAAGGACCCGCTCAAGGCCAAGGCCGACCACTACGACCTCGTTCTCAACGGCGTGGAGCTCGGCGGGGGTAGCCGCCGTATCCACATTGCAGAGATCCAGGAGTTCATCTTCCGCGACATACTCAAGATGAGCCAGGACAAGATCAAGGAGTTTTCGCACCTGCTCAAGGCGCTACGTGCGGGATGTCCGCCGCACGCTGGCTTTGCCATCGGCTTTGATCGTTTTGTTGCCGTCCTGAGCGGCTCGTCCTCTGTCAGGGACGTCATTGCGTTCCCGAAGAACAATAACGGCGTGGACGAGTTCGCTGGAGGACCGGGCAAGATGACGAAGGAGCAGCTCCTGACGTACAACCTGCAGTTCCGGAAAAAGGAATAAGCAGGGTGAGTTGCTGAACTCCCCTTTCGATCGATAACTGTACTATTTCAACTGTCACATACTGTAAAATTATATGTAAACTACTTGTATATCACAATATGAATAAATACTGCCTAAAGTGCAGTGTTTAAACATGACGGAGCGCACTTGCCATCATCACAGCAGGACTATTCAGGTTTGACAGCGGGAAACAACGTATTATATCTCCGTCAGATAGGTTGCATGACGTGAGCGCTCCTAGTAATACAAGTAAAGAACCTCCCAAGGGCATTGTCTTCCGCTATTCCTCCTTCCCCCGTCTCACACCTCCTCCCAGCACAGAAATCCACGCCAAAGCACTTAGGATCGCTTCCACTGTCCAGCATCTTCAGCACCCTTGCCGACCGAGTTCAGTGCGCCCGAGAGGCCTTGGCCGAGATTGGCAATGCCGTCGCCGACGGGGCGGCCCGCGGAGCCGGCAGCGCTGGTGATTGTGTCGCCCACACCCTGGGTCGCGGCGCCGGTGACGTTGCCGACGGTCCTGGTGACGCCGCCGACGGTGTTGCCGAGGGCCGAGGTGACAAATTTGGCGGCGCCAGTGGCGCCTGCATTCTGATCACTGTTTCCGACGGGCATTTTGGGGAAGACGTGCTTGTATTGTTGTGAGGCTGGTGCGAGTTTGTTTAGAAGTGGGACGTCTTTGACTATTGTGGGGTTGTTGTTCTTGTTGAACATGCGAGGTGTTTTTTTTTTGATTGGAATTTTTTTGTTCAACACTGAAAGCGCATACAGTGAGGTCGATCGAGGTGGCTGAAGCCTTCTTATGGACCGCTTGGTGGGTGCTTGGTGCTTGTCGTGAGGATGGGACGAGGTGAGCCTTCCAGAGCCTGTGACGTCAGAGCTGCAGGTTGCGGAAGGAGCTCAGGGATCCCCCCTTGCCCGAAGAAGCGGATCGCACCTATCAAAGCTTCTATTGACCACAATTTCGTCGTCAGATTTGACATCACAGCACCACGTCTCAAACAGGGAGGGGGTGCGACCGTCCGGGCTGACGACATATTCTAGCCCGTTGGAGAAGGAAGCCCTTGGATGCGCCATCTACCGGTCCATTCTATTGGAACCATATGACTTGTCGCTGACGGATGGGACAATTGGTTTATGAGATGGGTGTTTTGGAGTTTTGGTGATCGGCCATGCAGGGACTTCAATGTCTTGTTGTGTGTCTGATGGAATTATGATTGTGGCAGAGATTTGGGATTCGAGGCGTGTATCTAGTCATGGGCGCCTTTGAGAAGATGGTTGGCCTGGGAGAATGTGATTTTCTCTCTCTCTTCCACTGTGCGTGGCTCTGAGCCTGAGGTGAGGCTGCCTCCTTGGATGCGCATGTGAATATGGTTCTCTGCCATGCTCCTGTCCGATCTCGTCCCTCTAGCCCAATTATTGTTGCGCGTGAGCCATGTGCCCATGCTACGCCGCCTGAGAGGTGCGATGCAGATCTAGGTGTGTTTAAGGAGGCCCCCGCCGCATTATGTTCCTCCTCCTGTCGTAGAGATGATGTTTATTCGGACTGGTTGCGTTGGCTCTTGAACGAAGATGAAGATGGTGAGGCTTCAAGTTTGCAGTATTATCAACGAAAACGGTAGACCAAGGTGTTTGAATTATGTTGGTGCCTCTTTCTTGCCATCCTCTTCTGCATTCGCCGAGTTCTTTCGCCCTGTTCGCCCCATGTCATTGCCGCCTCTATTTTGTTTGTTTGAATCGTTTCTGACGCGATCGCGGATAGCATCGTGGAATGTTGCTTGGCCGAGATGGAGACGCCAGTAGAAACGTTGCACTGCTATCATCGTATTTCCGTAGGACCAAAGTCGCACAACGAGCCTAGAACGAGCCGAGTTTACTCCCAAGACTGCCCATTCGCTGCTCTTCTCTGAGGGCACGTCCGTTCTAGAAGGTTGAGGGTCTTCGTTAGGCTAGCATGAGAACCCGCGGCGCCACGATCTGCTCACGTCGACGCCGTTGGAGAGGGTCCTGGCGCGACACAAGGCTAAATTTGAGACCCGTCGCATTTCTAGTAACTAGTTGGCTTGGGTCCTGCTGTTGGCGTCTTGTCTCAGATCGCAGAGCCGCTAGCTTGGGTGCCAACGGAATGTCGAAGGTGGCTTCGACCACTATGTATTCTTTCATGTTTGACGCTCTTCCTGGGCGACTGCTTGCGAGAAAGGCGGAATATTCATGGTCGACTGGTTACGCGAGTACAGTACGTCTGTCTTGAGGATTCGATACGATTCCGCGTGCCTTACTGCATTTGCGCCGTGACGAAATCTTTTCAATTAAGGTCTTTTACCTCATATCCCAGATCAAAGGGCTTCCTATCGGGTCAGTCTGTCTCGTCTTATATTCCAGGAGATATGCTTGGTCGACGACGACGACGAGTGGCCAATGAGCGGTGCATTAGAATGTGCATCAAGTCACTTTGGATGCTAATGGGGAAATCCTCCAACGAAGAGTACATGAACGACGAGTAACTCCAAGAAATAGAAGACTTTCACAAAACTCCATACCTGAAGGTTTTGGAAGCTCGGATTGCACCTTGGGAGGAAATCAAAGAGGAAATAAGTAGCTTCTATGTATATGCCCGGCCTATGGCTCCTTACTACGGCGCGGGCCGCTCTCCTATCTTGGTCAACAGCAAGGATCCGCCTCTTCAAACTCGACTGATTGGAACATACAAGTCTAGCTTCGCTTTCTTGATTTTCCTGGGGCTATTACTACCAATTTCCAAGGACAGATTTGAGATCGAGACTATTATCGCCGAGAAGAGGCTGGTTGAAAGGCCAACAAATCGGTTTCTGCGTACAGACATGCCATCCTCCCCTCTAATCAAGGGTCTTCTTCTCTGGCCGAACAGTTAAACCAGCCTGAACGTCCCATGATTGCCGACTCAGTCATTACTCCTGCGGCTCAGAGGTGTTTGTTCATGTTCATCTGTCAGGCGCAGTCCTCTAGATACAAGAGGCAAGGAAAGATGTTGAAGAGGTAGACATTCTTCAGTGCTTTAAACCAGCAACCCAAAACATCGCGTCTTTGGCTGGATCGTACCCCTCGATAACACTTTTACCACTAGACAAACGCGATCACTTTCAACTATGAACGAACAACCTAGCTTCCAAAAACCACATCACTTCGATCTTTTTTTCTACACCCTTTCTTCTCCTTGGCAAAATCATGTGTCCTACTCCCGCAATCCGCGTCTCGTCACCGTGGCCTCTCTGCCCACGCAACCAGTGCTGGGGCTTCGCCAACCTTGTAGGTGATGATCTCAAAACTTTGTCCCCAAGCCGACCGCCCTTGACGGTGGGCACTCTCGCAGTGCCGATACACAAAATCAGGAGAGTTAGTTTTTCTGTACAAAGGTATGGAGAAGGGCAATGATGGACTGGTATGACTACGATTTGGGATGGATTACGATTGAGCCCACGAGCTGCGAAGAAGGGTGATACCGCAGTGGCTTTCAGAGGCGGCCTGAACGTGGCTCTGCCTGTTATTAGAAGGAAATGGTATAGAGTGCTGGTACGTAGGAAGCGTGATGTGAGAGATAGGCATTTGCTAATGATACTCAGTAAGAGCGGGATCGATCTTGCGATGGACTTGACTTTATGAAAACAATACTATTTATCATCATGTACTCTTAGTCAAACTGATTGCAGGTAAATCCCAGCTCGAAGGGCCCGGATTTTGATCTCAGTTGGCGGTGACCTCAAGAAGATCTCTAACGCCTGGCAGAAGAGCAGAGTTGTAGGCGGGAGATAAGTATTATAGATTCCTTTATATCGATATGTGTTTTAGAGCCGAATGCGATGCAAAATTTGAGATATCCTGCTAAAGACTCTCAGTATTTCTTGTGGAGAAGCGAATCACGAACCCGTCCTGGAGACGAGATGGACTCAGACGAACCAGACTCCACTCCGGATGAAAGCAGATGATGCAGGAACCCCAAAGTATGCCAATAGACTTCGTCTCTGGGCCATAATTTTCCTGTTAGATCTGGCAGTGGGGTCGTTGTTTCTGTAGAAAGGAACTTGGAGATGGCCTTCTCCTTCGCACCAGATGCTGCAATGAGCGACGTTCCGAACCGGTTGTGATGTCTACGTTCAGGTTTATTTCGTTGGCTGCTGAGTGAAACGGCGGTGGCTTGTACCGGCGTGCGCTTTTGTCGTAGCTAGTAGCTCAAGACAGGCCAACGGCTGTCAATATATGTACCGAGTCAAAGAAGCGCGACCTCGCCTGCCAAAAGCTGTCCTATTCTGGAGTACAACAGCGACTATATTGTTGCCACCGGTTCGTTGTCACTACCTTATCGAGGGTGAAAAGCTAGTAGACGAGCGTTGGGGGAACGAGACGCAGGACCAACCTTCCAGTTACTTTGTTATCTTGGAAATCCACACTCAACTTTAAAAACTTTCTTGTTTTTGGTGAGCGAGATACCCCAAGTATACGTGCTGCAGAACTTACTGTATGCCACTCTGAAAGCCAAGGCATAATCGTGGGGCATGCGCGACCCGGTTCAAATGCGTCGTCAAGGTCCCTCGTAACCGTACAAAAACCTGGAGAGCTGTACGAGCATTCGGGGCATTGATACCGGCCTGGTAAGCTACTGCGGAGATGGACAATCTAGTTGCGGCTCGCGCTTATTATGCATTGGTATCCACGAGGCAGACGGAATGCCGTCATAGGCTGTGTTAAAGCAATTGAGTTGGTGGTCTGAAACGAGGCATCGAGATGCTTGAGCTTGGGGCATATAGCGGTGCCTATTCCATCGTACAGTCTTGGTCACCATCCATGCTCATCCACATCAGCATAAATCGTTTTTTATGTACTCTTCTCACTGCGTGAGAAACTCCTCCTCTGCAAGATCTTCAAAAATCCATCACCATGTTTTACGATAATCTCACCTCCAGCGGCAATATCACCAGGTTTGTGGTGGTGAAAAATGCCTCCACATCACTCCTCTCACCATGGCGGGCCTTTGACAGAGTCTTTACGTCGATCATGGGCTACCCGGCCAGCGAGTTCGATTTCGTACATGGCCGCACGCCCTTCTCAACTTTCAGCGAGACCACGAGTATGGTGGTGCTCTACCTCCTAGTCGTCTTTGGTGGACGTGAGGTAATGCGCAACCGCAAACCACTAGAGTTGAATACCCTCTTCAAGATTCACAACTTGTTCCTGTCTCTTCTGAGCGGTGCTTTGCTAGCTCTGTTCGTCGAGCAGATCGCACCGAGCTTGTGGCAGAAGGGCATCTACGAGAACATCTGCGGACCTTCGGGCTGGACACAACCGCTTGTTGTTCTGTACTATGTGAGTGTCAAGCCAGCTAGCCATTCAACTCATAAGAATCCAAGCTTATCCTTCGTCATAGATCAACTACCTCACAAAGTACTACGAGCTCATCGACACCGTCTTCTTGATGCTCAAGAAGAAGCCCCTCACTTTCCTACACTGCTATCACCACCCTGCCACCGCGCTCCTCTGCTTCAGTCAAATGGTCGGAGCTACCCCGCTGTCCTGGGTACCCATCACGCTCAACCTGACGGTGCATGTAGTCATGTACTGGTATTACTTCCAGACTGCACGAGGCGTCAAGGTATGGTGGAAACAGTGGATCACCGTCTTGCAGATCACCCAGTTCGTACTCGACCTTGGTAAGTCAACCGGCCGAGGCCGAACCGCTCACTCAACGCGGGGAAGCGAAACATGTCCGTCATCGGACCAGTACTGATTCGCATCGGCAGGTTTCGTCTACTTTGGCTTCTACGATGTCTTTGCGGACACGTACTTCAAGGAACTCCTCCCCCACGTTGGTCGATGCGGCGGCGAGTTCTTCGCAGCCGTCACGGGCGGCGCCATTCTGACGTCGTACCTGGTGCTCTTCATCATGTTTTACATTTCAACTTACAAGAAAGGCGGCCGCAGCAAGGCGGTGCAAAAGTCCAAGCCGGTTGTCCTCGATGATAAGCATGCCTTGGCGGCAGCGGCGGCGGCAACAGTGACCTTGGGAGCTAAGAACGCCACGGTTGAGCTCGAAACCTGAGAGAACTCGCTTTGTTGGTAAAAAAAAGCATGAACCCATAGAATACCATAGACACGCAAGCATTGTTGGTCGGGTGGTCCTTGATGCGCCCGGGTGCTCGGACCAGATGGGCAAGGGAATACCTGGTTGGCGGTGACGTTGACGGCATTGGCGGCCAAGGAAGCATTGGGTTGGTAAAGCGGAGTCTTTTGGTTGGGTCGAAAGCAAGGCGGGAGTTTACTCTGGATTGCGGAACAAATGACAGGAGTTTATTGGAAAAGTGTGCCCGTCTCTGACTGTATGCAAAAGTGAAATGCCATGTTTGAAGAGGAAGAGGGTGGGGGGGGGGAAACATCCGAAGTCCTGCCAGAATGAGGCGGGTCGGTGGAATTCGAATTACGGACTTGGTGGATCCAATCCCTGTACGTACAAGTTGCCCAATTGGGACTGCATGGGGACGTCCGGGGAATCCTGGTCCGTCCGATCGCACTAGTCTCAATTCGATCTAGTTGCTAATTACATCCTCGGGTTGCTTTCCAGGTTCTGTTTGGGGAACGCCCTCTCTCCTCCTTTCACTTTCATCATACACCTTTCAAGATATTCAAATCTTTCAGAGTTTTGCTTCGCAGCTTTGCAGAATAACCGACAGTCCTCTCTAGGACTTGATTGAAAGTAAAACACCCAACATGGTTGATCAATCGCGTCCTGCATCCGGGTTCATCATTATGCCACGCAATAATTCCACAGCCGTGGAATTGAACACCAGTCGATCTTGTGGCTGGACGCGTGCCTATGGGAATGAATTGAGACAACGCAAGCTATGACATGTTACAAATTCTTAAATAATCTTCAAACATATCAAGCATGTGCTATACTTGCGACTGGTTCGTTCGATAAGGCCTCTGGCCAACTCCCGGCAGCGGGTGGGTGGTTCGCTCAAAGATCCAAAGCAACGAGGCGACGGAGTGCGGGCAAGCTCCCTCCCCCCCCTCCCTTGTTTCGTCTCCAAACTTCTTTCAACCTCCCACACCAACATCGTGATCAATACTCTAGTGCCAATGCGAATTCAGGCAAGCGCCGCAACGTCGGTGACGTTTTCGTGTCACATCTGGCATTTGAGATCAGCCCTTCTCGCATCTATGTCCTTGAGATATGCTACCCATCGTGGTGTGATCTATCGTCAAATCGGATTGCAAGACGGTATAGTGGCATAGGCAGCAGAAACGCTCAGCTGGCCCGAAGATAAAATGATGTCTGACATTTACAGCGCGCGAAGAAGTATTCTGGTGTGCCTGGGCAAAGGGGACTGCAAGAACGTGGCCCACAACCAAAAAAAAGAACTGCGTCTATCGAATCGATAGGTTTCTATTCCAGTGCTTGCATGCTCTACTCATTATTGGCGAGGACAGTGCTTCTCCATGTTTCAGATTCCTTCTCGATCCATTGTTTTGAATCCTAACACACAAAAGATGCCGGCCCCCAACTTCCGGCTAGTCTCTATTCTACGGCGCCGGCGCCGGATGTCACCCGCTCCCGCCACGCCTCTCCTCACCATGCCCTAGCGCCCCATCTACAATTGCCTCGTTCTTTGTTTAGTTCTTTGCCGCGACCCCGAAGTATCAGCGGGGGTCCCCACCATTCAATGAGACCGAAGATGCGGTCATCAAAATGGAATGTTGGCAATCAGCACCTAGCACTAGGCTTCGCTAGAAATAAATGTGGCACTGGTCGGTATATCGCCCGTTAGCCGGATCTCATGCTGCTTACCGTTGCACAACCGACCATTTCTCCAGGCTCCGACTTGCTGCGGTCGCCCTGGCTAAAGACGCCGTGAACTACCTAGCAGAAGTCATATCTGCTAGCCGACCCCGTCACCTTTGGGGTCTCACGTTACACCATTGGCGGAAACCCTTGGCGGCGATCACATTCACCGCGAGGCTGTCACGATCGTGGAAAGATGGCACTTTCTGTACAGCTGAGGACGTTCTGGCATTGTTCCTGGACGCCACCGGCGATTAAAGCAAGTTACGGTCTGCGGTTGTCAAGCTAACGATGGGCTAGACCCGAGCTTGTGAGCGTTCCTTTGGGACTTGCCTTGAAGCCGAGGGGAGCAGCCTGTAGATATCAAGGATTCATCTACCATGTGCTGCCGCATCTCCTGCTTGAAGGTTGCAATTCCACCAACGAACTATACAGACGATTAAGCCACTTGATTGCTTGACTCCAAAACTTCTTGCAGGATGGCAGAAGGCAACGAGCTAAAGAAATCTTCTGATCGGCAAGATACCGCAGGCGACAGCGGCGCGACCCAGACAACCAGGATTTCACTCGGATCCAGACCATCCTCAGAGTTCCTCGGCGAGGAGCGCTCGCGCATCTCGATCATCCAATCTTACGCAGTCCCTTTGCCGGGCCTCGACGACAACCTGGTGTCGTCTTATTCAGAGGAGGATGACAATGACGGGGAGGATATTCTCCCCCAGTCGCTGACGGACGACTGGGAGGAGAAAACCGGTCTTTCACAGGATCGTCCCTCTACCGCCGAAACTGTGATGAAGCAGAGAGATTCCCTGGCGGCCGAGGAAACTCGCAAGATAGGCAACGCACCTTCAATAGCGTCTCAAATGTCCCGCCACGGCCACAACCCCCACGATTCCATCAGATCCTCAATCACCTTCACCAACGGGCCGCGGCCGCCACCAATCTCCCGGCGGGTATCTTCCCTACGACAACCCGGCGCCGTATATGTATTCCCACGAGGAGATCCGATCTCCCCCACGGTAACCCAGCGTGCTTTCCCTCTCGCCATGAAGAGGGTCCCATCATACACCGTCTCAGATTCCCACACCCTTCCTAGGATGGATGATGAAGAGAAGGACGACGGGTTTCCTCAGCCGCACTCCGAAACCGCCTCAATCATCTCGTCAATCTTTGCCCCACCACTCCGGCACCTGGCGAGCCATCCCTCTCTCCACGGGTCCGTATCGAGCGGTACGCCGCCAACCAGGGGCCGGCAGCAGCAGGGCCCCACACCCATCACGGAGCAGAGACATCCCGGCAAGGCCGATGCCCGGATCAGTCGCTTCACAAAACCACTGGAGCTGGACACGAACGAGGATGATGGCAAGGATGATTTGCGCCACGTAAGACATACTGACAAGGCGAGGGATGAGAAGCACAGCACCGTGTCGCAGTCGTCGGATGAAGAGGGTGAAGGGGAGCAATGGGTGCAAGGGTGGCCACTTACGTTCCTGGCGATTGGGCTCTGTCTCGTGGTGTTCTTGATCTCGGCCGATCGTACCATTCTCACAACTGTAAGTCGGCAGCATTCATAACCATTCTCAAGCTGACAGAATCAGGCCATCCCACACATTACAACAGAATTCCAATCCACGGCAGACATTGGCTGGTACGGCTCGGCCCATCTCCTCACGACCTGCGCCTTCCAGCCCGTTTTTGGCAGAGTCTTTATGCTCTTCTCCGTAAAGTGGTCATACGTGCTGGCTACTTCCATGTTCCTGGTCGGATCGCTCGTCTGCGGCCTCGCTCCGGACTCTATCACCCTCATCGTGGGCCGTGCCGTGGCTGGCTTCGGCAGCGCCGGAATTCTCACCGGCAGCTTTGTCGTCGTAGCCACAGCAGTTCCTTTGCGGGTGCGTCCGATGTACACGGCGATCGTCGGATTGATGTGAGTGACTCTTTTCAAAGATGAAGCTCAACACTTGTTGATGCTAACACATGCAGGTTCGGCCTTGGCGCAACGGTCGGTCCTCTGCTCGGAGGTGTCTTTACTGACCTCGTTGTAAGTGATTCTGACCACCCCGGACTATACATGGCTAATCCGTTTCCAGACTTGGCGATGGTGTTTCTACATGAACCTCCCCATCGGTGGCTTCGCTCTCATCGTCTTCCTTTTCTTCTTTCACCCTCAGCGGCACCCGCGAGGCAAACAAACCTTCTTTGACAGGATCCTGGACCTCGACATGGTAGGCAACGTGCTCCTGCTCGGAGCCTGCATAATGCTCTTCCTGGCCCTCGAATACACCGCCCAGGGCGAGGCTTGGTCGACCGCCAGGATCATTGGCCTTATCTCCGGAGCCGGCGTGACGGCCGTCATCTTCGCGGCATGGCAGTGGTGGAAGCAGGACGGCGCATTGATCCCGCCCGCCATCATCACCCAGAGGACGGTGGCAGCCTCCTGCGTCGCAGCCTTTGCCACGTACGGAGCGCTTCTCATCCACGCATACTTCCTCCCCATCTGGTTCCAGGCGATCCGCGGGGAGAGCGCCATCTCCTCAGGCGTGGACATGATCCCCTACGTAGCCGCCATCGCCCTCTTCTCCCTCCTCGCGGGCGTCTTCGTCTCTGTCGTGGGCTACTTCGCGGCCCCAGCCATCATTGGCGGCGTGATCGCGACAGCCGGGTGCGGACTGCTGCGGCTGCTGTCGCCCGACACGCCGACTGCGCACTGGGTCGGGTTCGAGATCCTCGTCGCGGCGGGCTTCGGGATGGCCATACAGCAAGGCTTCACCGCGGTGCAAGCCGTCCTGCCGCCCGACGAGGTCCCCATCGGCACCGCGGCGGTTGTGGCGTCGCAGTCCCTCGGCGGCGCCATCTTTATCTCTGTGGGGAACGCGCTGTTCCAGAACCATCTGCTGCAGGCTTCGGCGGAAAACGCGGTGCCGGCCGTGGATATCCGGGTGGTGCTCGGGGCCGGGGTGGCGGCGTTCCGCACGGCCGTGCCGGCCGGCGCGCTCCCGATGATGCTTACTCTGTACAATGAAGCTCTGCGAGTGGCTTTCACTGCTGCGATTCCGTTGGCAGGCGTATCGGCCATTGCGGCTTGTTTCTTGGAATGGAAGTCGGTGAGGGGGATGAAAGCTGCGTGATGGCCAGGGCGACGAGTAGAAGAGTTGATGATAAATAGCTAGCGAGATGGTTGTCTGCGCGTTTCAACAAGCTTATCTCTATGCTTTTTTGAGCCATTCCCCATACCCTCTCCGTACTGTGAAAATTACACCTTTGGTGTACCGGCGGGCACGATGCTGCTCAACCAGTACCTAAAGTCGGACATTGGCGACGTCGCGACGGGGACAGTAACTGCGACGGCGGGGCAGAGCACCGGGACGGGCCGCAGCGCGGCAACGTGCTCCGCAACAGCAGCGTCAAGAAGCAGCAGGTGTCGACTGGAGCTGCGCCGGGCATCGGGGCGGGCATCGGGGCGCCGCTGGCACTGGCGATTGGAGCTCTGATCGTTATGCTGTTGCGTGAGGAGAAGAAGACGAGGGTGGCGTTGTCGAGCCAGATGGTCATCGGGACGGGGATGGGGATGGGTACGTCGGAGTGGACGGCGTATGTGCCGGTTGAGATTCACGGCCAGCCGGTACCGAATGAGTTGTCCAACAACCATGACAGGAGACATGGGCTTTCTGGACATGGACGCTAGAGGATGGCCAAAGGTTGGTGGTGCGCATGAGGAAAGATGGGTTCCGCGGACTTTGCCAGGGGAAGGTCAGCTACAAGGTGGTTCTATGAGATGTCTCTGCCACTCTGTAGAAACGTCGCTCAAAGGGAAATCAACGGTATGCGGAAAGACATTCTACTTGATCAAGACCTGGAATACAAGGCTCATTTTGTAGAGCCTTGAAGTCAGGGTCACTCGAAGGTTCTGATCCCAGGGAGCAAGCCCCACAACATCAGAGGTTGATGTGGCGATCCAACAGACGCGGTTTTGTAAATATCTCACCGTTGCCACACTTGAATTCATGATCATGGTTGTCATGTTTGTGTCGCTTGTTTGGCTGGATTGATGGCACCCACCGTTCGTCGGACTGAAACGGCCATGGCATTGAAAACGAAAATTTAGAGCCCCCGAGCTGTCGAACATCTGTACGATCCTCGCACTAATACTATGCTCGTCCCAATCCAGCAATTTCCAGACCACTGGCTTTGGCAACTCACCACCACCAATGAGCCCTTCCCGTCAGCTAGCCTTCACTTAAAAACCACCACAATGGCCCGTAAGTTCCGACACACCCCCTTGGCGCAAGATATTCCGGTGGACGCGCCAACAAGGCGAAGCATATGCAGGCGCTTCGGCGGCTACCAAGCGTTTCTACTCCCAAGGCCAGCCAACCACTGCCCACCCACCATCACCACCATCACCACCATCGGCGTTGTTTCGAACGGGACCCTTGATAGGTTGTTTTCTGCCGTCTTGATGGTTAGAACTGGTTAGAACTGGTTAGCACTTGAGGCATTCTTCATACGCTTGGCCCCCCCACCACCTCATAACGCGCCTCTAGGGCTGAAGCTAATCGCATAGCCGAGCGTGGCGTCACAGGGTCGCGTCGCGCCATGCGTTCCTTCTCATCAGGCAGACGGTATTCCGTCTCAGGGGAGAGCCAAGCCAGCCGTTCCAGAACCAAAAATAAGCTCATTGGCGCATGGATCTCTCAACTCAATAAGGCATCGTGCAAAGGAAACAACCTCCCCCATGTGGCGCCTACAGGTAAGCTCGGTTGCTGTTTAAGGTCCTGCGAGGTGAGCTCTCATTAAGTACCCGTCAGCCTACTTCCAACGTTTCTTCTGTTTCCCTTTTTGGTCATGATTCCCTCCTCTCTTTCTATCTTGTGATTCATTGAGCGCGTACGCGTTGTTTCCTTCGCTGTATTTTTTTTTTGGTCCTGCGCCAGTGATATCAGAGCAACCTGGGAGAGATTTGAGACAATCAACAGGGATGGCCGATCAGATCCAGCACCGGCTCCACACGGAGGGGCCGCAAGAACAACCGGGCCTCGAGGCGGCACAGAGCCGGTACTCCACCGCACCGATCCCGTACGACCCTTCCGAGTTCCAAACCCCGTTGGAAAAGTCAACGTGGACGACAATGACCCAGGCCTACCACCCAGCGTACGCCCATGCGGGAGGAACGCCGCCGCCGCCGCCGCAGCCAGAGACACTACAACGACGACGCGTTCTCGGTTTGACGGTGCCTATCTTTTGGGGTCTGGTGATTGCGCTGGTTGTCATTCTTGCTGGGGGAATCGCTGGCGGTGTCGCGGGAGGGTTGGCGGCTCAAAAGGCCGATAGTTTGGCAGTGTCAGAGTAAGTCTACCTTGCGCCCCAAAAACACTCATAATGCAAAAGATGGGAGTAACAACAAACTAAACTTCATATCGCCCCAGCAATGATTCATCGTCAACGGCCTCAGCAACGGCAGGCTCTCAATCAGCGTCTACAATCACAGGCGCGCAATCTTCCGCACTGACAGCAACATCATCATCATCGACCTCCCGCTCGATCCCCACAGGCATCCGCGCGGCGCCCACGGACGGCGGCTGCCCATACATCAACACGACCACTTACACGCCCACCGACGGCAGCGGGAACGCCATGAAAGTCAGCTCCGGATCCGGCTCCGGGTCCGCCCAGCTCTTCCGCCAACTCTGCGAGGTCAACTACCCGTCGGGAGCCGCCTACGGCAACCCGGCGCTCTACGACATTATGAAGGTGTACGTCTCGACATTCGAGGAGTGCATGGCCCTCTGCGCGGCGTATAACCAGGCGTACGGTAGTAACCTCGCCAACGGCGACGTCAAGAGCGGAGGGTACTGCAGGTCCGTCGCTATGATCAAGCTTCCCGGGGAGTATTGCTACCTCAAGAACGGTACCGGCAAAATGGATACGCAGGGGCACCCCAAGGATTTTGTTAGTGCTGTGGTCATTTCTGGGCTACCGGATGCGTAGGGGGTTGAATAAGTGACGATTTTGGACCTGGGGGAAGGTATGTCCATGTAAAATAGTCTTCGAAGAGGCATAATATCGATAGTGGGCCGGTATATGATGTGACCGACTTATATAATCACCACCAGTCACTTCAAAATGGGCTCTCTACCCAGGACTGATAATGTACGTTAATTCGAGCATTTGCAAGATTAATTTGTCCAAGTATTTTTGGAGGTACAGGAGAGACAGAGAGTGCCTTTCAACCCAATTGACTAGTATCTCTGTAGGCAGGATCTGGAGGCAGATGCCTCGAAGACTGTGTCTCGCAAAGCCTTGGTGCTCTCTATACTGCGTCCCTTTTCATAACATCACTTCTTCAAAGACGAGGCACGCGGAAAACCCGCATTATATCAATACATCAATTCGGGGAGCTTCATGACATCGTTGCTGCTAATCTGAGACCTTCTCCATCTCTCTAACACTATGATTGTAAACTGGATCCCCATCTAATACCCCAACACTATGGGCAGAACACACCTGCTAGCAGACTACTTCTTGCCAGAACTGCCAGAGCTACCGCCGCCGTAGCCGGAAGAGGTCCTGTCACCGCTGGGGGAGGTGTAGGTCGAGCCGCCGGCACCATTGTTGTGGTAGGTGCTGCCGTTGGGGTTGGAGTAGTAGTAGGATCCGTCACTTTTTGATGGAACTGGTCAGCTTCGTCCCACAAGATTCCACGAGATGAAGTAAGAAGTCTGTTCTGGATACTGAGGAACGGCAGAGCCCCCTTGGACAGCTGTCGTTGTCCGCATGATGGAGGGAGCAGCTGGTGGTGGTAGTGGTGCACTTACGTGTTGGAGTAGTGGTAAGAATTGGTGTTGGAAGCGCTGCTGCCGTAGTCACGAGCGCAGTAGTGATTGCCCTGCGTTTGCCAGTCGGTAACATCAGCCATGGTGTCTTGGTCTGAAGCTCTGCGGCTTCGGGAGGGGGGGACTAATGATTACCTCGCTGTTGGTGCCAGAGCTCTTGTACGAATAACCTTGTCCGCTCATCTTGACTGTGTGCTTGTTCAGGTGGGTTTGGAAGCTGGTTGATTGGGTTGGGTTTTGAGGATGTGTGTGTTGTCAAATGTTGAGTTGTTACGGAGGTTGTGAAGGGGGAGAAGGGAGAAAGGCGAGGACGTTTGAAGGCGGGAAGGAGATTAAATAGGTTGACCAGCAAGGTTGCTCACCCCTTCACCCCGCTCTGCGAACGGATTGTTGGCGGGACTAAGATCATCAGGAAGCTACCTTACCTACCTTACTCACCTTTGCAACTTCCTTTGGTTTGCAGGGCCAGGAAGCTCTCCTGTTCCTTCCCGTGGGGGTCCCCATGTCAGGCTCCAAAGTCAAGTTAGGCAGGGGTCACTGTATAAATTTCGTGATCGCATCATTCCTTCCCCCATGCTACCCCCTTTGTATGCACGACTGATCACAATCAAGTTTCCTGCGGTTGAGAGCAGCAAAAATATTTTGGGGGAAGGGTAGCATGATGCTGGTATATTGCTTTTTTGATCTTTGATAAGATAAGCTGCCAGTCCCTCCCCCGCTGGCCGACAAGCTGCCACTATCGGGACATAATCTGGGATTATCCTGGTAGATTGACGTTGAGCAATTGGCGGACCTCGGACCAAAAGGGGGGGTAACTCATCTCAGCTGCGAGACGCTCGGAATTGATAACTGAAATATAGAAACGACACCTTTAAAGCCTTGAAAGCATAGTCGTGTGCTCCGACTGGCGAGTCTTGTAACACTCGGCTGCCCCTCAAAGGTGCTGTCGTCGACTGCATGGGGTTTGAGTGGCAGTCGAGTGGGATGAGACTCCTCTCACGGCTAGCTAGCCGCCACATGACAGGGATCAGCTTACATTGAAAAAGCAAACGACATTTCAATCACCTTGTCAATTGAACTCACGTCCTCTCGGTCCCAAATTGAAACCAATTTCACATGCCTTCGCGTCCTACTACAGGTACCCCAAGTGCGCGCAAAATCAAATCAAGAGTGTCCATCCCATTAGATTAAAATCAAAAAGCTCGGCGTCCCAATCGCAATGCAATCACATAACTACTCCATCGTTTCGCATTACAAGTTCGATCTTTATTTCATTCCAACACTTTGCATCAGCAGTCAGCGTCAAGGTCTAATGTAAACCAATACGCTACTTCTCCAATGTCACCCTAGTCTCGCGGAGAAAGTTGGCCAAACTTACTTTTTGCCGTACCCGGAGCACGTTCGGTATCCGCTAGCCGAGGTGTTGCTGTCGTTTTGATACTTGTCGCCTTTCAGAGTCGAGTAGTGAAATGACCCGTTCCTGTTCGTAGTAGATGTCTGTTAACCTCACTCTTCAAAGGCTCCAATCCCCAAAACGGCGATTTGGGCAAGATTGGGACCAAAATTGACACGAAAGAATGAGAACCCACGTGTTGGTATACTGGTATGAGTTGGGGTTTGAAGAGCTGCTGCTGCCGTAGTCGCGGGCACAGTAGTGGTTACCCTTTTCCCCCGCAATGAGTAAAATGCTACTTCACGAGAACCTCGCATGTTTAGGTTTTCGATTTACCTGGCTGTTGGACCCAGAGCTGTTGTAGGAGTACCCCTTGCTGCTTGGCATATTGCCGATCTGAGGCGACGGGTTCTTTCACTTAATTTTCCGAGTGCTTTGGGATGATGGGCGAAGATAAAAGGAGAATCAGTTCATTGAAAGGACGAGGGGTAAAGACATGAGAAAGGCATCAAGCTGTTTTACCCAGCTGTCACGAGGTGGAGATGGGGGAGAAGGTGAACTTAAGTATAAAAGCAAAACTCTCATGCTCTCTTTCTCTCTCGTCCAAGGCACATGTACAAAATGGGCTGATCATGGGCGATGCGTGGTTTGAAACACCGCGCTACTCTCTTACCCCGCCCCACGAGCAGCCTTTTTTGGGCTTCCCATTTTCAACTTACGATTCGGTCCATTGACACGTTTGGATGGAAGGGTAGGTATGGGGAACGGACGATGCGGCAAAGCCAACCGAGTGGATGGAAAGGGATGGCTTTGGGCAAGCGTCAAGCCGTCAAGCCGCATGCCCTCGTGGGCCGAGCGAGGCGACACGCGTGCGCTGGCTCTGCATCTTGGGGCTCGGGCTTCTGGGGCATTCGGTATCGGCACCAGTATTTTAAGCTTCATGTGGGGTGGGCTTCGAGCTTTTGGGGGGACTCTGCTTCTGGACGACCGAGCAGGCTCTTTGGGATGAGAATGAGTCCGGGATCTGGAGAGGGGTTGGTGGGATGGGAGGAGAAAAGGGAGCCAACGTGATTCTGCAGCGTAGAAGCTTCCCAAAAGTTGGGACGACACGACATGTCGACTTTTTTCGATTTTGGATCAGGGAAGCAGCGGCTCTTTTGAATTAAATGTGCCACTCTTCTCCCTCCGCTGACGTCGAAATACCAAAGAAAGCAAACGAGCTGCTGCAAATGCGGACCGCAGATCCGGGAAAGCCCGGCCCTAAGTAGGGACCGACGGACGCCGTCAGGGGCAAATATCTCCGAGACCTGCTTCGGTCGACTCGGATCTGACTCCGAGCGGTGAGAAAAAACCACAATTCTTTTGGTTTCTTTGTTTATACGCTTGAATGCAAAGTCTATTTATTTATTTATTTTGGTTCCCGCACATCTATTCTAGAAGGCTCTCTATATCATTAAGCGGTTCCCCCCCAAACAAAAAGCCTACCCGGCTTTTGGTTCAGAGGTGGTGATCTAGTCAGTTGGAGGGGTCCTTGGAGTCGCCGTCCTCGAGCTCGGCAAGATACTTCTCGGCGTCCAGGGCAGCCATGCAGCCGGTTCCGGCGCTGGTAATAGCCTGCCTGTACCTCTTGTCCTGAACATCACCGGCGGCGAAGACGCCCTCAATGTTGGTCAGCGGCGTGCCGGGCTTGGTGACGACGTAGCCCTCCTCGTCGGTCTCGAGCTGGCCCTTGACGAGCGTCGTCGCGGGCTCGTGGCCAATGGCGTAAAAGAGTCCGTTGGCCTCGAGCGTCTCCTCGGCGCCCGTGGCGGTGTCCTTGACGACGAGGTGGCTCATCAGGCCGTTGTCGCCGCCCTTGATCTCCTTACCGGCCGAGTTCCACCGCACCGTCACCTTCTCGTGGGCCAGCAGGCGCTTGGCCATGATCTGGGAGGCGCGGAGGACGTCGCGGCGGACGAGGACGGTGACGTGGCTGGCGTACTTTGTGAGGAAGAGGGCCTCCTCCGCGGCGGAGTCGCCGCCGCCGATGACGACGAGGTGCTTGTTGCGGAAGATGGGGACGGCACCGTCACAGACGGCGCAGGCGGAGACGCCGTTCTGCCAGTACTTTTCCTCGCCGGGGAGGTTGAGGCGCTTGGCGGAGGCGCCGGTGGCGAGGATGATGGCGTCGGCGGTGTGGGTCTCCTCGGGTTCGAACTCGGTCGAGTACTTGAAGGGGCGGGATGAGAGGTCGAGGTTGGCGACGGTGTCGCTGATGATTTCGGTGCCGAAGCGCTCGGACTGGGCCTTCATGTTGTCCATGAGCTCACCGCCCATGATGCCCTTGGGGAAACCGGGGAAGTTCTCGACGTCGGTGGTGGTGGTGAGCTGGCCGCCGGCGGCAATGCCGTTGGCCATGAAGCCCTCGTAAAGAACAGCTGAAGGGAAGCGGCGTCAGGGGACGTTCCTGATAGCAGGGGAAGGGGGGAGTGGGCGAGGGGAAGTACTTACGCTTCAGCTCAGCGCGCGCCAGGTAGACGGCGGCGGTGTGGGCAGCAGGCCCAGAGCCAATGACTGTGATACGAGGTCAGTAAGGGCGCATTGCAAGAGTTGAAGCCTTCGTGGCTCGATCATTGTACAAGGCAGGTCCGTCGATGCTGGTCACGCAGGAGGCACCTCCGGAACGGAGAGTCGTGACGTACTGACAACCTTGCTGTGCATTTTGCGGGCGCTCGTCTTGAGTTCGATAGGATTTGTAGTGTTCTTCTTCAAGGAGGTGGTGGCTGCGGCAAAGGACAGACCGGTCGCGCTCGAGCGAAGAATTGTTCGTCTAAAGGTTGAAGAGAACAGTTTGGCGGTGATATGCGCGTTCAGGAACACGCACTATCCTCTCCAACAATGGCGGGGTATCAGAAAAAGAGAGATATATGTACAGTCAGAGAGAGGGGGGGTAAGGGTAGGCCGGGGGGCGTGTGAAGAGAGGGGTGGAGGGGCAAAACGAATGGAAGGGGAGGATGGTGACGGGCTTTGCTTCCAATCAAGGCTTGGAAACTCGTGGACCGCTATTGTGACGGCAGACCGGGGATGGTGGTACAAGTGGCAGCAGCTATCGAAAGTGGGCGGCAGAGTTTCTGCAGCAGAGTAGCGGCGGCGGTGGTGCCCGGGCAGGTTGTGATTTCTAATGATGATGGCCGGGATCTTGGACGGCGTTGCGTTGCTCTGGGGCCTTCGGTGGTGGATTCCAGAATTCCAGAAATTTTTATCGGGCTTGCCGCACGATTCAGGGTGCATTTGGTAGCGTCTGTCACAAAAAGCCCGCTAAGCCAAACCGCATGTGGTCTGGATGCGTGATCGGAGAGCCGTCTCTCTGTAGATTACTTAAGCGCCGGGTCGACGTGTGTACCGGAAATGCCCCCACTTGCCGAGGCTCTTCCGAGTGACGCAACTCGGCTCCGAGCCAATCCTCTGTGGCAGGTGTACCTAGGTAACCGTCTCATTATAGGCAGGTTGCCGGTGTCGGGAGTTTGTAACCTACAAGGGTTCTCATGCTGTTTGGAATCTTATCAATCGCATCAGTGTGTATTTGGAATTATTGACGTCAATGAAGCTCCCGCCTGGTAAGATTATGGTCTAGAATTGAGCCAAGGCCGTCATGGTCGGCGATTTCTCAAGAATTTTTACATCAAAGTACCTTATTCAGATATGCTGCGCACGCGATCAAGAGGATGAGTCAATGCCTAGTTGCCCCCAAGACCGCTTATCCAGCTGATTTGCTTTCCCATTCTCGTCACACACGAGTTATCATCACATTTCATTCTGATTTGAGTGTTGATCTCGTGGATCACAGTGGGCTGCATCTTCTGGTTACCAACCAGCATCGTGCACGGCATACTGCAAGACTTATGACGATAAAACGTCTCCCCTTTCTAAAGCCTCCCCAGAACCTTTGAAGTGCTGCCAAACTGCCACTCTGGAACCTTCCAAAGCGCTTATTCGTTGAATCTGACGATCCAACTGCCTCTCCTGCGTCTTCACTCGAGTCTCATCCCGACGCGGCTGGTGACGCAGATAGGACGCTCGCGACATGATTCCATCTCCTCCTAAAACCTACCTAAAGTGCCGCATCAAAAGGGAAATCGGCAGCGGCAGGGTAACACAGCTCGAACTCATCTTGGAGTATGGGATGGAGGGTGGCTGTGGTGAAGATACGTCGTAGGCCAATAATTACAAGACTATATCTAGAAAAGAAGACAGGGGAAAAGTACAGCAGCAGTGGACCCCGTCGGCTACTATTAGGTCCTCCTACTAAGTCATTCGACAATGAATTCACTACTGACAACGACGGATTCCTGTAGAGGTTAATGCCTTGGAGTTTTTCGTATAGCATTCTCGTTAAAACACGTATAACAAAAACAAATTTGCCCTTTGATATAGTCTCGTGGTGATGGCCCGGCGTGAAGCCAGTCCAGGGAAACCAAGTTTCAGCTGAAGCTCGAGTTGTACTGACTACTTCTGCGTCAACTTTTATATAGTACCTCGCGGCACCATTTGCTGCCTCACAGTTAACCAAGTCGTCGGCTTGAGTTCATGAGTTCATTATTGTTACACATTACGTCAAAAAAGGAGCTCCTATCAGTCGTTCCTGAAGCTAGCGTCGTCTCTATCGTGACACTTCTTCTCATGTCTTCATCAAACGTCCCCCTCCCCGCTGTCACATCAAAGAGCACATCTCCCTCCCGAAAAACCCACGCATTGGCGAGCCGTAAACGTCTGCCCCCCTCTCAATACCTCTCCCTCTCCTGTCTCCTCATCTCCTCACGGAAAGCATTCCCACCTTGGGTTCCGTGGTCCGGGAACGCAGCCGAGACAGGGCTACCCGCCAAGCTACCAAGCGCCTCGCTGTCCCTCCTAGCATGGCCGAGGCCGAGGCCGCCCCCGCCGGTGCTGATACCGCCGCCGGTATGCTGGTTCGGCAGCGGCTCGTCGCGGTACACGTACCCGTCGGGACTAATCTCGCGCTGCCTCAGCTGAATCCCACGATCCTTGCGTCCGCCGTGGAACACGCTCTGCCGGACCTTGGCACCCAGCCGCTGCGCACGCGACTTGCCGACGCCGTACCCGTGACGCGACCGGCTCATGATGTTGCCCAGTCCAATCTTGCGCGTCCTGCGGTTCCAGAGACACCCGCCAATGACACAAATGATGATGAAGCCAAAGACGGTGGGGAGCACAATGTACAGCTCGGCGCCCTTTGGCATTTTCGCGCCTTCCGGATGCCAGGTCGGGCGCTTGGCGATGAGGACTTGGGGGCCCTTGATATCGGTTTGCGCGGCGCCGTCAATGGTGTAGGACATGAGGAGCTCGATTGTGGCGTTGTCCTGGCCGCTGGGGATGAGGCTGGAGCTGACTGTCCAGGCGTAGTAGCCGTACGAGGCTGGGTTCGTTGTGTCGGTGTCGGCATTGAAGACGACGTCGCCTACTTTGGTGCCGTTGACGGATTTGCCCTGGATCTTGACGTTGACGTTGGTCTTGTTGCCCTTGATGAGGACGGTGGGATCCCAGGTGACTAGAGGACGCGAACGGTCAGTCATCTAATATGATGTGGACAGCATCGCCCTTGCGGGAGAACATGATAACAAAAGGGTCCTTTTCCTTACCATAGTAGGTCCCGTCAGTGAAGAGCGTGCTACCCTTATTAGGATCGCAAAAGGGCGAAAAGTCCCCCTTGGTGTTGCTGCAGGGGGCGAAAGCTCCCGCGCCGCTCTTGCTGTCGGCGGTGGCCACTGGCGGGGTCCCTGTGCTGGTCGTGACCTTGACGAGGCGCCAGTCGGTCAGAGTAAACACGCTACCCGTCAAGGCATTGGGAGCAGCGGAGACGTAGGTCGCAGTGCCGGAGATTGTCGTCGAGATGGGGGTGACGGTCGTGGGGACGCCCTTGTTGTTGACGCTGATCCACGCGGCGGTGGGAGCGATGACATCGGCGCGGGCGACGAGGGTGGGCGTGGGTGCGGGGACGGCGGCGACGCCTTGGAAGAGGAGCGTGAGGGCGGTGGCAGCCGCCGGGGCGAGGTTGAAGGTGCGCATGTTGAAGGATGAGACACGCATAGAGGAGAAGAGAAAGAGAGGTGGGCCGAGATCTGGTGAAAGCTTCAGGAGCTTTGGGAACGAGGGAGTGATCCAATTTCGGGTTTCAAGCAAATGAGCGTGTGGAACCTCCTCAGAACTTAAGAAACGAGGGTGATGTCTTCTCGTCGGTGGAACAAACGAAGAAGATCAATTGAAAACTCAATGTCTGGTCCAAATGAGCGAGAGTGACGACTCAGAGAGTGAGAGAGTGTGGTTTGGAGGAGACGACGGAGGAGGAGTCGAGGTGACAGGAAGGGTGGTCCAATGTTAATCATAATTGGGACGAACGGGGGGGGAATTTAGAAAAAGTTGTTGATCCCCCAGGTCGCGCGGAGGCATCCTTCGAGCTTCTCAGTGGACGGTCGACTGTCGACAGGGGAATGGACCCCACTGCCGAGATTGGCTCCCCAAACCTAAGTCCAGAGTTCAGGGGGAAGCAGGCTTGATTCGTGCTGTTTGGGGCCTGAGCTTACGGAGTAGCTCTGCCGGTTTGCCGCGATGCAGGAACCTACCTAAATGGTTAGAAACATTCATTCTTATAAGTAACCTCACTGGTTGTGATTGGACAATGCACCTGGCATGCGGCGAACTGTCTTACACCAAATTTCGAAGACCTAAACACCAACCACAATAGGCAACTGTCACAATTTCAACACCTTCTCATGATGTCGAAGAACAACATACAGGGCCGACATAGAGAATCAACAATGAAATGAAACGAGACGCTTCCGATATGATCAGCGCTAGAATATCAACGCTTCCTCCCATTAATTAGTCCTCCTGCAGCTTCGTGTCTCGTTTCTCGTTATTCGTGGCATTATGTCGATAGGAATGTGGTTCCGTGGAGTGCCCCAAGAACACATATTAATGCGGCCTCATCATCGGACCGTTGTAGTCCCTCTGCCTCCTAACAGGCGCCTGAGCAGTGGGAGATGGCAGCTGAATAGCAATGGCACCCTCGTACTCCTTCTCCTTCTGACCTTGCTGCTCCGCCCGCCTCTCCCGTCCCCGAACAGGCCCCACCCCCTCATCAGGTCTCCCGTCCGTAATAACGACCGGTATCTTGTTCTGATGAGGCCGGCCGACCTCCAACGGGTCCCGGAACCCCTGCGTCGGCGCGATTCTCTTCTTAAGCCCCATCTTGATCCTCTGCGCCTCAATCTTTTCCTCATCCGTCCTCGTGTCAGCAGTCCTGCTGGCACCCGCCTTTGCATCCCTCTCCGCCTTGAGCTTGTGGCCGGGGCACTGCGCGTTGGGACACAGGCCCGGCCCAATCTCGTGCTTCACCTCGCCGTCGAGGAAGGGACAGTTTTTGGCTTTCGGGGTCGAGGAGAGAGGGGTGGTGAAGGTCCACTTGATCTGGCGGAAGCTCCAGATCCAGGCCATGCAGAGGTGGTAGTGCATGTGCCTGTGGAAGCCGCAACTGTCGCAGAGGGCGATGGTTTCGGTACACATTTCTTTTGGGGGCCGAGGTTGGTGTTTTTGTGATGGCTGGGGGTTGTGCTGGCGAATATGATTGATGCCTTGACGATGAATATCGATGGTATGGCGAAGGATTGGAAATCCAATCGGGAATTTGCTGGCTCGATGGAGTATTAGAGAATGAGGGAGCTTCCAGCCGAAGCTTTCAATGGTAGGAAATCAGGATCATCGAGGCGTTGCCGTCAGATGGCAGCAGTCGCTTGCGAGACGTTGAAAATCGTCGAGACGTACCTTCCATGGGGGAAGCAGCAGTAGAGAGACACCTTAGGAAAGACCGCTCCTGAGCTGAAAGATGGAAGAAGAACAGAGATACGGAAGGCGCCTACGTCTTCAACATCTTCGTCCCTTCTCTCTCTGGAAATCATGCCAAAGTCAGATCACTGAAGACGGCCGGCCAGTCACCACCTTCGCCAAACCCCTCAGCACCCTAGCTCCTTCATTGTGAAGAGGGAGGACATCATCATCCATCTTTCCATGATGCAAGAAGAAAATATCTTTTAAATTCCAACGAAACAAAGCCGAGCCAACTCCGCATAGAGGCCGCCCATGTTAGAACAAAATACCCGTTTCACCCTTTTAGTAAAGATGCTTTTACACTTTTGTTTAAACCCCCACTCTCTCCCCCTCTCTTCCGTGTGACAAGCCAACCCCAAGGCTGTTTCTCCATGCTTAGTCCCTATCCCTCTTGGATTTCTTCGCCTTTTTGGACTTCTTCTCCCCGAGGGCCTCGTCGTAAATCTCGGCTGCCGTGGGGCCAGCCTTGCGCTTCGACTTGCCCGTCTTCACGCTCACTACGCCGGATTTACCGTCCTTGATGGCCTGCTCTGCTTCGGCCCAGGCGGGGGCGTCACCGTCAACCTCATATCTGGGATTAGGGTTAGTACAATGCTCTGAAAGCTACGGCATCTCTGCACATGAATACACTTACTGATCAAGGGGTAGGGAGTCAATGAGCTCGCGCTGCTTCCTACGAAGCTTGGCCAGAGCCTCATCGCCTCCCTCCTCAAGCTCGTCCTCGAGAGAGGTCTCTAGGGGAGCGAACCTCTTATCGACAACCTCATCGTCATGGACACCAGAGGCGTTCTCCCGGCTGACGCCAATGGTGGTAGCGGCAGGCAACTCGGCCTCGACGGCGGCGTTGACCAAGGATCCAAAATGCGACGTAATCTTGCGCAGGATCTTGATGAACATGGCCAGGAGCTGCGACGACGGCAGCGTCAGCTCCGTGGAGATGACGTCCATGTCTTTCCTCTGCAGGCCAATGGCGAGCAGAATGGCCTGCTGCACACCCGTCAACTTGACGTCGCCCTTGAGCTTGCCGGTGAAGTATAGCGTGGCGAGCGTGGGCACGAGGTCGAGGATGACGTGGTAGTCCAGCATGTTGTTCGCGTATGACTCGAGACGCTTCAGGTCAAACGGTGTCAGGAACCTGTCCAGCTCCGCCTTGGTCAGGGCGGTGGGCTCGGTGCCGTCGAGCTTGGCACCGATGGCCGCGGACTCGTCGATGCTGAGCGCGACCACCGACTGGAACTCCCTGAACTGGTACGACAGTAGCGACTGGAACCGGCGCTGGAAGTCTCTCGAGAAGGCGCCGAGCCACGACTGATCGGCGGCGGTGTTCTCCAGGGGTCGGATCATGACGCACGTGTGCTCGCCCGTCAGGTCGTTGGCCGTCTGCCGCAGGTAAACGGGCGCGAAGGAGGCGCGCTTCCAGAATTTGTGCAGCGGCTGCGTCAAGCCGTAGCTGACGCCAACGTAGTCCAGGGCGGCGGGCCTGATCTCGGAGAATCTGGCGAAGAGCGGCGGCAACTTCTTGATGTCTCTGATGTGGACGTCGTCCGCCAGCAAAGAGGTATTTGCCAGCTCCGCGTCCGTCACTCTGGGCAGGGTCTCTTCCATGGCGAGATCGGCGTCTTCGGACAGGTTGGTGAACTTTTGCTCGTAAAAGTCGGTAAGGAGCTGCAGAGCCTTAGTGCCGTATCCCATGGAGACGTACTCCGGGTTCGTCGCTATCCTCACGACGCGAGCGCCGGAGAGGGAGGCGAACTCGTCGTCCTGGAACTGCTGGCTCACGAGCCAAGGGATCAGGTCGCCAGAAGGACGCTGTCCTCTGCTCAATTGGTTGATGACACTTTGTCTGCTGATCTTGCCTTCCAGTGCGACCTGGATGACGCACAAGGGTTCGGGCAGCTTGCCGTCTGATGTCGGGGCGATGAGGACGTAGAGCTCGTGGGAGGGCGCGTCACTCATTAGTTGAAGATCATCGGGAGAGTTCTTGTAGTGACTGGCGACGTAGAGTGCGACCATTTGCTGAAGGAACTTCTCGGGGATGGGATGGAAGGAGAAGAGCGTGTCTCGGTTGACCTTGAGCAGCTCGCACTGCGAAGGATCGGGGCAGCCCTGGGCGCTGGCCTTGGCCTTGGGAAGGGTGGCATCCAGGCAGAGAAGCTTGTTCAGCCACTTCTCAACGGAATCGCCTTGGGCGTATCTGATGGGCTCAGACAAGGTAATTTCGCGAAGGGAACGGCTGGATTGGCTCGAGCCCTGATCCTTGGCGGCCTTGCCCGTCGTCCGGTCTGCAACCTCTGTATCGTCGCCAGTCTTGGCCCCGGGTCTCGACTGCTCCCTCAGCTGCTTGATCAGCTTCAGCGACAGCGAACGACCGGTACCCTCGTAACCGTTGATCGTGGAAGCCATGAAGACCAGGTAAGGGCCCATGAGCTTGCGCACCAGCGGTAAGGGAATGGCGGCGGCCTCATCGATGACGACCAGCTCTGCCTGGCCCAGGACGTGGGCATCCTGGGGTCTGATGTACTGAATCGTCTGGCGATGCGCCCGGTGAATGTTGACTCTGACGATGGCCTTGTTGAAGTCGGGGTTCGTGGACTGGATGATGGAGTAGTCGGCGTGATCAGCGTACCCGAGCGCGTCGAAGCCCTTGAAGACGAACTCGAACAGCGTCTTCAAGTTCTCGGGGGACGGGGAGGTGATGAAGATGTTGCTGTACCCGTGCGCCACGGCAGCCGCCACAGCCACACCCATGGCCGCCGACTTTCCACGACCTCTGGCGGCCGTCAGGGTCACCGTACTCCGTAGGGTCTTCTCAGCGATTGCATCCACGAACGTCAGCAGCGCCTTGGCCTGGTCGACCGTCTTGGCGAGGGTAACCAGGGAGCCAACTGGTTGGGTATCTTGTAGGGACTCCTTCATGTCCTCCAGCTCTTGCTGCGCCTCGGTCTTGTCGAGATCCTTGTCGGTGGGGGGAAGCTTCTTGACGTTCTTGCCGCCGGAGATGGGCAGCACGTTCATCTCGTCGTCGATGACAAGGCATGAATCGCAGCTGCCGAGCGAGAGAATGAAGCGCTCGTTGAAGCGGGCGACGACGTCGTCATGCGCCTCGGTGCGGTAGCGGGAGTGGATGTCCATGGACATTGTGTACAGCTGCTTCAAAGAGGACATGCCCTTGAGCAGGAGAACCACCAGGCCGCCACCTTCGACCGTCTCGATCGTCCTCGCAAGGATGTTTGGTGTCATGGCCTCAAAGTCTTGAAGAATGCACATGCCGAAGGTGTTTCCGAGGACCTTTTCCGTCTCCTTGTAGTAGACGTATCGGATGTTGTGGAGGGAAACGAAGAGCTCGAAGGGGTCCGACTCGTTTGCTTCGCGGGTGCCGCGCTTGATTTCCTTCTTAATCTTGTTCTCGCGCTTCTTTCGGTGACTGTAGAAAGTTTCCCGCAGTTAGCTCTCGACTTCTGTTGTCTAAGTGAGCCTGCTCTAGACCGTCGACGTACCTGGTGAAGCCCAAGAGCTTGTTCTTGTACGCCCACAAGACGGACTTGTTCTGCTTGATGTTTCTCTGCGACATCAAGTAGTGGAGGTTGACAATGACATCCTTGGAGTGGTCACCGACAACCACGAAGAAGCTTCGCTTCTTCTCTTGCAAGCCATTGTAAATGAGACTCGGGATCCGCTGGTCTCTGCAAAGAAAAAAAGGGAAAAAAAGTCAGCAATTTGAATAACGAGCAATTATTGATCCTGCAAGAAGAACTCACACTGCCTTGCGCGACATCTTGAACAGAGCTCGCAGGGGACGAGAGGGAAGGGAAGATTGGCAGAAGCGGGCTTGCTGAAGTCGGGTAGGCGCAAACCAGCAATGCTCTCAGACTCGAGGAAATCCCAAAAAATTGGCGGAGAGAACATTTTCTGCCGGGCGGTGGACCCGAAGGCGGGTGCACCTTGGTGGGGTGCAGCGACTTTTTTTCGTTATGGCCACACCATGGCTCACTCGCCGGCCACGCCCCCCTCGGACGATCTACAAAAAACATCTGGTGGCGATCACTCGGGAAGGATAGGATCACGTAGGTTTTCAAGGGGAATCTCAAAGCCTTGGAATATTTCCTTCTCATGGAACTAGTAATACACTCTTGTGTTGTACATGATTTTTCTCTTCCTCTTTGTCTCTCTTTCTCTTTCTGTCCCTCTTCTTACCCTTGCGTCGCCGGTTCTTGTGCGTCTCTCTCTCTCTCTCAGTATCGCGGCACGGTTATGAGTGATGGCTCTGGATGCAAACAGTTGGATGATTGCTATCTGATGCAAAGCTGTTCCCCTCTCTTCTCTATATGAAGCCTGAGAAATGAATGCAACGCGAAAAGAGATGAAATACCATCAGCGATACCCCAGCCGAGAACACCAATTATGAGAAGAAAACCGCATCCTTCCCAGATATGCTCGGGTGGGAGAAAGGGGGTGGGGGGAAAAAAAAGGTGAGAAAATAAGAGACCGACGGGCTTGCTTGTTATATACAACCAACACCACCCCTTCCGAGCTTAGATTCTGTCCAGCTTGCGGCGCAGGTTGCGCGTGCGCTTCATCAACTTCTTGTACTTCTTCTTCTTCATCTTGAGCTTGCGTTGACGCTTGACGCTGATGGCCTGCATGGTATCGTGGCCTTGCGCCTCGTCAAACTTCATCTGGCGCAGGGCCATGCGCTCGAGGAACGAGCGGGGCGCGTCGCCCTCCTGCATGATTTTGGGGCTGTGAGCGAGCACCTGGACCTGGCCGTCGGCGTCGGTCGTCTCCTCGATGGTGAACATGGCCTTGTAGACGCGGTGGTGGGGGGTCTCGTCGAACAGGTCCTCCACGGCGGACTCGGCGGCGGCGGCGTGGGTTGCGTGGGCATCGGTCTCGCCCATGGCCTCGGGGGCCGGGGGAGGGCGGAAGGGGACGAACTGGCCGGCCATGGAGTTGAGCTGGACGTAGACGCTCGACTCGCTGCCGTCGGGGTTCTTGAAGTCGATCTTCTGGACGGGCTCGCCTGACGCGTCCGTCTCCTGGTGGCCGATAGTCATCTTGGCCATGGCGCCCTCGAGGTCGTCGGTCGTCCGGGATAGTGTTGAGATGACGTCGGTGACCTTGTTCGCCCTGCTCCTGGGCTTGAAGATGGCGGCGAAGGCTTCTTCCGTCACCGACTTGGGCATGCTGTGGGTCACAGATATCGGTCGGTGCAGCGAGAAAAAGGTTGACAACCCGAGAGCTGCGCATGATATGTTAGCGTCTGCCTTCCCTGAATCCGATTCCTGCACGACTTCGTACCTTCTTGAGACAGGTGTTGTGTGCTAGGCACGCTGGGCAGCTTCTGCGCAGCCTGCCTCTCGGCGCTGTCCTTGCTCTTTCGTTTCCGCTTCTCGCCGTTGGACTTGCTGCTGCTGCTGGAGCTCGATGATGTCGAGGCATGAACGGACTGGCCCTGGGCAGGAATGTCCTTTGAGCCGTTGTTGTTCGGGTTCGAGGGACTCGAGGAGGACCATCGTCTCTGGTGGCCACCGAGTGGTCTCTGCTGCAGGGTGATGGTCGCCGTAGCCGCTCTCGGAGCGGAGGTGGTGAGGGAGGCGACTAAGGGGGACTGCGGCGCCGAAGCGACCACGCGCCGCACCGATGAGGGTAACATTGTCGCCGGGTGCAGACCTTAGGAGGGGATCTGGGGCGGGTTCGAAGAGGAGGGGGTTTTTGGAGGTGGTTGAGGCTGACGCAGATGTTGCCGACAGAGTCGGTTGATGGATGGCAAACCCGGATTTGGCCGCAGTACGGGAAAAGCTCACAGGTCCACAGACACCTTGTAATTGAGGCATTCGATTATGCACAGACCATTGACAAACTGCTTCCCCAGAACTTTCGAGATGTTGGACGGACTTGAGATGAAACAGCCTTTACAGTCCAGAAATGTCAGTGGGCTTATTACTCTTTTTTTTAAAAAAAAATGCCGTTATTTGGCGCCGCAGAGCGATATGACGCTGGTAACGCTCCTTAATCGTGATCGAGAGGGGATTGTTTGATTCAGCCCCCCGCCACGGGAACACAGCTAAGCGCCCACCACACATCACCGGGCAGACTCGCGCAATTCACCGCCCGGGTGTTGCACACCGCTCGGTTGGTCCAGAACGAACACAAGACTTCTTATCCTTGGAACTCCCGCATCCAAGGTATTTCTCGCACTAACTTGACCGGCATGTATGGAATCATTGGCTCTGGCAAGAAGATCCACAGCCAAGGTATTTCACTACCCCTCGAGAGAATATCCCACCTCCCCCGCTTCCTGGCCCAGCTTTACCAGCATTCTCCGCATGTTCTCTGCCCTCGGCCTCTCCGTCTCATCCAGCACGCCCAAGTCGACCTCATCCACCCAACCCTTGAGCCCGTGTTGCAGGACGTTGCGGGCTCGTAGGGCACTGCCGTTGACATGACCTGCGCTACCATGCAGCGTCATGCGCTCCTTGCTAGCGACGTACGCGCCGCGGTGCAGGATATTATTGTTGTAAAAGACGATGTCGCCCGCCTTGAGCTCCACGTATAACTGGTTGGGGATGTCCTTCTCATACGGATGCGCATTGCGCTCCAAGTCCGTTCTAGCCCTGGTGTGCGAACCCGGGACGACGATGAGACTGTTGTCATCGTAAAGAGCAAGATTCCACTGCGCCGAATAGGCCGGCTTATTGAGCCGATCCAGTTCCTCCTCCGCGGTGGCAGTCGCAGGGATATCATCTCTATGCCACCGGAGCTCAAAGTCCTCATCGGGCCGGATGAGCAGGTTGAAGAGCTCCATGACCAGGTCTTCGTCGGTGCATTGTAGCAGCTGCTTGGTCGGCTCGATGACGGCGTCTGAAAAGTACGTCTTGACGAAGACGGCGTTATTTGGCATATTAGGGTGCATCATTCCCTGGACGCCCCAGATGCCGCCCGGGGGCGCCTCCGGGGTGGTGACCGGCCACGGAGGGAACTGCTTGGGGAGCGTCCGCACATTCGGCCACTTTCCGGCTCGGGCCAGCGCTGTGGCGTTTTGGGTCGCGCCCCGGAGCTCTTTGAGGTGGTCTTCGGTTAGGATCGAAGGGATGACGACGAAGCCGTCTCGGTTGAGGCGATCGAGAAGGCTGGAGGCGGTCATTTTTGCGTGAGTATCTTTCGAAGAATATTCAGAGCTGGTAGTTTCGCTTCTTGTCTCGGAGGACTTTCTCAGTTTGGTTCAGGTTGGTAGCTCATTGCAAGCACTTTCAGGTGCTTTCAGACGGTCGACACCGGACGGAATTGACTTGCAACGTTGCAGCGGCCGACTCCGTCGCCGAAGGATCCCGGCTGAAGGTGGGGAGACTGAGGGGACGGCAGTAGCTCAGTTATCTATTGCTGCGAGTGGTGCGACGTGAGATAGCAGACGCGGAGCTTTGAGCTAAGTGTTCCCACTTGATTGTTGTGCATTGAGCCCCCGTCAGATATCTCATTACCTATGCTCGAGGTGATGAACAAGTTTCAAGTATGGAGTTATACGGTGCCTGGTGTTCTTCCTGGTGAGAGACTTGAGGCTCCTCACCTCCCCCACATCCATCGCTCATTGGCAGGGCTGAGCCTGGGAGGGCCGGGGCTGCTTTCGAATCACAGCGACATCTCTGTCACTATTCAAGTGAGATGCACCTCACTTTGTATTTCAAAGTTGCTGATATGCGGATCACTCGACATGAATTGGTGGGGATTGTCGGTTCCTCGGTCGGCAACACACATGGTCAGGCTTATCGTCACAATGTTTTGAAGCAACTCTTTCTGCTCAGGTAGAATAAAAAAGATGGGTGCAGTATTTTCCCACTGGCCCTGCCCATGACCATCTTTTGATCGCTCCAATCCTGTCTACCCTGCTTCTAATGCTCGAAATCTGAAGCCACAAATCGCTACGCCACGCCGGAATCACAGCGAGGTTCCAATTCCCTTTCCTCGTCCTCAAGACGGCAGCTTCCTACAGGTGGTGACAGCCATCTCAAGCCCACCTTACCACCCAGTCCCCACAGCCTCTATTGGCTGTTCAGGAAACTGAGGTAAGAGTTCCAGCCAATGCTGATGACGTTGACAAAGAGCACACGGTGGTGAAGCGGGACAAACTTGAAGTTCACCACCTGGACGAACGGCCAGAGCAAGTAGTTGGAAGTGAGCGCCGTCTTGTAGTTCTTGTCGAGCTTCTCCTTGATCGAGCTGCCCTCGAGCGTGGCCATGGAGGACAGGAAGACGCTAATCATGACGGGGGCAAAGACGCCCTGGTCGACGGCGACGCGGGCGAGCATCTCGGCGTTCTTGTTCTTGAGGACAACGTTGTTCTGCAGGAACTTGAACCAGGTTGTGGCAACGGGGCCGAAGATGACTGGAGCGGTGGTCAGTGTGAGAATTCATTCCAAGTGAGGGTGATGTGTGGGGGAGCTTACCACCGCCGTAGAGGGCCATGCGGCCTGTGCGGGCAAAGTCGTGCTTCTCGAGACCGCGCTTATCGACGAGCTGCTGGGCGGTGATGTCACCGGTCGCGAAGAGGATGGCGGTGGTGATGCTCTGGGTGAGCAGCGGGCGAGCCGCGAGTCTTGCTTGATACCTAAAAGACAGGAAGCTTTAGCGATGCATGCTGGGGCGATACCAAGGGTTTGTTGATGAAGCTCACCAGCCGAGCATTGTGAATGTTTCCGTCAGAGGGAGATAGAAGCTAGAGTCGTCGGCCTGGATCTGCGATTTCAATCCAGGGTATGGTAAATGCAATGAGCGGAATTGGACGGCAGACGGCCTGCACAGGTCGGTGGGTATCGCAAAAGGAGCAAAGGGACTTGAGCGAGTGGATGGCGATGTCAGTTTGTCGAATGAGATAATGTGAGAGGCGAGAGTTGATCCAAGAATTGGCGGTAGCTCAGGAAAGGTACCTGAGGTAAGGTACCTAGCAGGGAACCTAAGGTACCTAGGTAGATGGCGATCGTCAGGCTGGCAAGTTGCACGTGACGATAAAAGCCCCAAGTTGGCCTGATGAGAATGGTGCAACGCAGGAGAAGGGCAAGGAAATATAGAGAACTGTTGAAAAAAGAAACAATTGCAGCTAGTCTGATGGAACGGCGAGAATTCAACCTGCTGGTCTTGGCCAACGGAATGAGAAACACTGTCCTCGAAACGGTTCGGTGGCATGGGAATTTGGGTTCCCCGGTAAGGGAATATTCCCCGTGTTGCACACTAGGGACGACTTTTCCTGCATGGTATTTCCAGAAATAGCAATCTGCTTACTGGCGAGTAATGCAATTACCGAAGCGTTGTCACACCCCGCGGCTCTCCCCCGAGACCCCATTTTGTCCACCGGAGAGAGTCTGGGATGCAGGAATCTGACCTTGGTCTCGTGATAGATCACGGGAATCGCTTCAATCCGGCCAAGAGCAATTAGCCATGCATCGTGCTAAGACAGTCAGTTGAAGCTTCGTCATTTTCCTAAATGAGCAAGCTCCGGGGGATAAGGTCTGCGATGATCTCGCTTTGCAACAAGGTCCACACTTGGAAAGCTTACAACGGGCTTCGGTCACGGATGCATAGACGACTTTCTGTTCGTTCAATTTCAGTACAGCAGTTTATCGATTCGTCTCACAACCCGCTTCTCAATTAGCAACGAATGCCAAGCCTGGCACAACCCAGGGCTCAAATTTGCGGCTGGTGAATTTCAAAATGTCCCAGGATTTATTTGAAAGGGACTTCACTCTATTTCAGCTCATCTCTGCGTATCAAAAGTTGTGTAGAGCTTGTTTTGGCACTGGCACTGAGAGAAGAATCCATGGCTAAAATTCTTGGTGACTGATCACACCGCAGTCTGTAATCTACCTGCAAAGGCCAGAAGCTGCGTCTATGTCCTCGCCTAGCACCGTGAACATTCGCTTCATCTAAACGTCTCTTCCCTGACACCGCGCAGCAGAATCGATAAGCAAAAGCCCTATTCTAGCCACGCTGAAACATGATCGCAGGCACAATTATCGTCATATTTGAGACACTCAGAGAGACAGTGGCGGGGAAGAAGCGATAAGCATTGGAAGGGACTGCTGCCTGGCTGGCTAGATTTCTAGACCATTCACCATAGTGTAAGTTCAGATTGGCGGTTGAATCCTGCGATACTCGGACCAAATCAACGGCGAAGGCTGCTCTTTTTCCCACGCTTCCAACCTACCCCACTCCTCCAATGGAAAGTCACCCTCGTCCCAAGAGTCATCCACCCAGGCACCAGGCACCTTGATTGCCTCATCTTGGATCATGTTCCAAAACTCTCCTGCGTAATCTTCGTACTCATACGTCCACCATAGCCTCCAGTGCTCCGGGCAGGAACCGTAAGTAATGCCGAAAAGAGAGAATCGAGCTGTACCGCGACTGTCACTATGCCAAGGGCCCCATCGCTGTGAGACATCTGTCAGGCCTTGCTCGTACTTATGCCTTTCCTCACGCCCATAGTCCAAAAGCTCCACATCGCTGGAAGAGAGTATAGCGATCCATTCTGAAAATGCTGCTTTCAGTGATTCACAGACTTGTTCCGCTGTGCTGAGAATCAGGGAGCTTGAGCCAATCAATGATTTGATGATGCTACACAAGGGCGAGCTCATACCCCCGTTTACAATCCAGTTTGAAGTCCAGTCTATGTGGTGCAGACTTGGACGGTCCAACCTGATGCTGTCATGGAGTAATTTGCTCCATGACCGTCTTGCTTCGGCCCATTGGTCAGGGTTTGGGTGGCCCCTTCTTCTTGCGAAGTTGCCAGCCATTCCCATGGCAAATGAATGAAAAAGGCTGGAGCCCTGGAGGTTTCTTGAATGTGCAAGAGCAGCGGTGCAAGCATCAAGGTTTTTAGCTTCCGGAATGATATTAACACAAACCTCATCCGCTTCCCAGTAACAACTTTTTACCACAAGTCGCAGATGGCGAAGCCTCGTTGCAAGAGCAAACGGCTTATTCATAACTGTATATCTTTGCAATATCATTTGATAAAAATGGAAGCCGATGCCACAATCAAAAACATCTGAAATGTGTGCCGGATCTTCGAGATAATCATCGAGAAAATTATCCATGAAAAGTTTCTGGAAGGTTGGTTCCAAAATGTATCGTTGGCCTGATTGGGTCCACCGTTCGAGCTCATAGAGGAGGAAGGGATCACTGGATTTTGTTAGTGTCATCCCCTTCATGTTGCACAATACTTACTCATTCTTGCTGCTCATCGGTTCTCGAGCAAGACTTTCGAGTCCTCTCTCAAGAAAAGAATTCACAACCATCAAGGATTTCATACGGACAGCGAGCTGAAGAAACTCGCACGTATTAGCGGCCAAGCGCCACTGGAATTCTCCACTGAGCACTCTTACCTGAAATAAGCTGTGTCCACGACTGTCTCGTACGAATGGGGTCATGTTATGCTTCGATAATACTCGAAAAGTGCCAGAGGGGTCGTCTATGTGAAGGCAAATGAGCAATCTGACACCGAAGCGTTTTACTACTTCGTAAGCTCGTAGATTGAGCTGCCAGCCCTGATAGCTTTTCTGAACCAAGACTGAATAGACAGATCCAGTGAGCCAGCTCGGCGCCTGAACGGACAATTGGAAGCTGTCATTGTTCCCAAAACCAAATCGAAAGGTAGGCAAGATCGGAGCTGGGCGAGACATGTAGAAGAGAGCCGGTGGAGCGGAAGCCAGTGCTTTCTTTGCACTCCGTTCCGCCCTTATCGTGTTCGAGGCAGCTGCTCTTTCAGGCCGCCCTTCGATGCTCAGCGAAGTCCTAAATGCCGACATGGCCCTGGAATCTGTCAGAAGATAGAACTCGAGAAAGGGGCCAGGGGGCAATCACTCACATGATCCACTGCATCTGCGCGATCGAAAACAGGTAAAGAGCCGCGTCAAGCTTCCTGTCCAAGGCCATCAACTCGTCTTTACGGAACACCACCTTGGTTGAGAGTAGTCTGTTTCTGAACCCATCTTTTCGGGCAGCCAACTTGGTTTGTAGATCGTCAACCAAGTTCTGAACCTCATCCAGTGCGCGGCGAACCTTCTGAATGTGTTGCTGCAAACGATGATTGGTATTAAAGAAGGCTTGCGGTAGCGGACTGTTTTGAATCTGGTCTTCGGCATCGAGAAGGAAGTCTTCCAGGTCTTGCATACGTTCTGCCTTCTGTAGGAGCATTATCGGCACTTCTTTGACCTCGTTCCATAGTTTCATGAGCTTGAAGGTGGCGCCTCCGACCTTCGTTGTCATGTCAACCACCGCGATGACGCTGGCGGCGAGGCCTAGAGCTTCTGCCATCGTGATTGGGTGGATGAGCGTGTGCTGAAATTGGTTCTACCTGATCAATAGCTCGCGGCTGTCTTGAAGTCGGTCGGCGAGAAACAATATGAGTACCGGAGAAAAGAGTGGTTATCTGAATCTTCTTCTGGCACCTTTAAGATGTTAAGAGGAAAAGAAGACGAAGAGAGAGGAAAGGAAGACGAAGAGAGGGGTAGAAAAGATTCTGGAGCCTTGCGATTCCCCTTGTCTTGAGGCAGTGCTGAATCCATTGGTTCAGCGTGACGCACCATACAGATGACTGCGTCTGGATATTTGATTTCTAATTCGCCCGCTTCGCCCGCACTGCCATACTCTTCGGTTCAGAGCTGAATGGCGTCTGCATCTGGGAAACACAAGGCAACCGGTCGCCGTGTCTGAGCCTCACATCTCTTGGGCGAAGGATTCTGGATAGGCTCCCACTTACCCCCAAGACGAGGTCTGATGTATCCCTGCGACACATCAGCATCTGCATGTGGAAAGACGCTCTTTGGAAGATGACGATCTCATTCAATTCCTCGGATAGCTACTCGCTGAAAGAACCGGCGAGGAGCCCAAAGATCAAGAGCCATTTCGCTATATTTACCACAGGGCGCAGACTTTGCATGAGTTCATTGTCAATCAATTGTTTTTCTTAGGACGGTAATTGAATCTACCTACGCGTAATAGGTTGTTTCCCAACCTGTTTCGTACAAATGGTGTCAGCGACGTTGCTCGTAAGCGTTGCATGAGAGTGTGTGGCTCATCGGACTTTACAACGTCATAAAAGTTGGAGAAGCTAGTGAGTATTGAATAAGTCGTGAGGTTGAATTGCCAACCAAGTATCTCTTATGACAAATGGTGGAATACACTTTGCTGCCGGCTACACTACCGACAACTGGTCCATGTTGTTGAGTTCTTTCTGTGACCTTGACCCGCTGGGACGATATTTCTGTCGAAGGAACCAAAAGCTCGGGGAGTCGTTCGATGTTGATGGCAGAGGAAAACTTTGTAAGCGTCCTTCTCAACCAGGATCAGTCAAAGCTTGATAGGAACTTGATAAGAACTTGATAAATGAGAAAGAAGTGGTCAACGATTGTGTTCTATATGTCTGCCAATGCGGTGCGGGCTCTCCGGGTCGACCTCTGCACGATCTCATCTTTAATCGCCGATTTCGGTATCGGATAACTCGCAGCCTGAAGTCAGCATCTTTGAGAAAGTCGTCGAGATCTAGGTTGGTTGGTCCAAGGCTCTGACTTTGACCGACCCAGAGAATCCTCCTTATGCTCTAGGCAACCTCCGTGATCGTCCGGAGGTGGGGTGATTTACTCCATGTCAAGTTTGTCAACCAAAAACACTGGAAGACATCCTGTGGATACCTGGGCTGGAAGTTTGGGAGCAACATATAGATGGCTCTTTCGCATGAATCCCCAGCACACGTCTAGCAACGGAAGCAAACCACACGGTACACAGTGAGTTCATGTTGAATTAAGTGTCAGCGCAGAATAGAATGAAATTGTGATGCACGATATCCTGTGGTATCTCCTGAATAGTGTACCCCAACGCCGTGACCAGATAATCATGATACCGTAAACCAGAAACGCCGATCCACTCAAAGCAAGCATAGCCAAAAGCCATTAAGCAGCACACCGTTGACAATACAACCATGGCACCGCTGCACAATATGCCCCAAAAACAAACCGGCCAGAGTGGATCCTAGAAGATGGACACCGACGACGACGACGACGACGGCCACACAGAGCCGTTTCGTCCTCCTCCAGCTGCGTTCCCAACACACCGCAGGCACCGCCGCTGCTCGCCAAGATTTGTGACAGAGCAATGCGAGCACACGGGCCTGCCGCACGCACCACAAGAGTGATCAGCCTCGGCGCCAACGCCGTAGCTGTAGCCGTCGTCGATATCCATTCCGTCCGCAGCGCCGTCCGAGGCGCCGAGACCAGCGCCGCAGTCGTCGCAGCTCATAGGCGACAGCGCGGCCTGATCCACAGACGGGGCCGAGGAGGCGGAGAGACTGGGCTCCGCTGACTTGATATTCCAGAAGCTGTGAAGGGACCTTTGGGTGTTGCGCGCGGCAGGGTTGGGTGATGGCTCGGAGTGGTTAACTTCGTTGTTCGCATCGTTTATGTACTGGTTCTGTTGCTGAGCGGAGTATAGCATGTTCAGAGTACGCTCTGTACCATACGGTCAGCTTCGTTAATGTTCTGGATTGATGCCTTGGATCGGACTTACGATGGATTTGATCCTCTGAGGGTCTGTTGTCGCGGAAGCGCTTCATTGTCCGACTCGAAACGTGCGAGGGCGTCCCGTGCGCGCAAGGATAGATGCGACTTGGAGAGATGGGTGACTCGAAGGACTCGATGCTGGATTCGGAGCGGACAGGTGAGGGGAAGAGGGCGACGAGCTCGGAGGCGGAGCGCTTGCGCTTGAGGGCCATCTTTGTTGTGATTATTTGGCAGAGTTCTTGGAGATGCTGGGTGGTGATTTTGGTGTTGGCCGAGATCACTGGCGTAGAATAATCGTATAGATGGATTGATAATGTCGTATCCGTTTGGCAGTTGGAAGGTGGTGGTCAGCCCGGCGGGGGTGAGATTGGATGTACTACCTAGAAGATGGGTGGAGTTTTTTGTTCCAATGGTGCTGGTTGTAACCAGGCGCGGCGCGTCTCTCAGTGTCTGAGGCGCGTCGTGTACGCGACACACCCGCTGCACTTTAAGTGATTTTCTGCCTTACCTAAGTACCTTAAAAGGTGGACTCCGCTGAATACCTCAGCTGGGCGACAATGATATGCGATGCATGCATGATATCGGCGAATCCGCGAGGCAATTGAAATCCAACGCACTTCTCATTATACCTCAGACCAGCAACTATGGTGCCATAACTTGATTGATCCTGTGTTATACTTTGTCGCAAAAAGCTCGCTGGTATCCACCTGCCGTTACGGAGGTTCGCTCCGGCCCGCAAAATGCACGACCCACATCCCAGCCGGTGCCGGGCACGGAGCACCGGTCCTACTTCTGACCTCATATATACTTCAATCCTACAGGCACAGAATTTATTACTTTCAAGATTTCAACTTCAAGTTTTCGGCGCCATCTTTGTGGCAGCTTCTACAGTCTGCTTGTTTCTCCTGACCAAACGAATAAGAGGTAATACGGTGCTGTCGTGTGCATGGTTATGACGTTGTCTTAGAAGGGGAAAACAAAAAGGGAGAGACTGGGGCCAGTATTCTGCGGCGCAGTAAACTGATGACAAGGATTACTGCGAGGACCTGAGTCATTTTGCACGGTTTGGGGGCATGAACCCAGGGGCTGGGACTGGCATGATATTCCAGCGACAGCGACTCAAGATGAGACGTACTTCCTTGGTTGTGCGATTGACACATACTTGGATGCGTAGTGTATATAGGCTTTGAGTAATAGGTGTGCAGAATGTGGCCGGTCTATAAATACGGAACCACGCTCACTGTGGGACAGCCAACCGACAGGCTACATACCATGTGGATGGTGAGGTTGGTGCCTGAGTGTAATCTGTGATCAATTAATTTGCTTCAAGTCCCCGAGAATAGACAGTGTGAGCTTGATTTGACTATGAAAGAACGTTATTTGTTAAGATAGCACCAAACCTTTCAGCTGCAAGACTAAGCTGCAGCTTTGGGGGCCTCCTATTTCATGACCGCCGTGAGCTGACCGCATCCGTCAACGCTCCCTCGTGTGCTTCAGAGATGGTGTTTCAGGAAAATATATCTCTCTTCGAAGGATAGAAAGAGATAAGAGGTACTCGATAACATGGCCGACAATAACTGACGTTTTTGTGAGGGGTGCTTTTCTTCACCGCTTCGGCGCCTACTAGGTGAAACAACATAATAGCCGGCTTGAATCACCAGTGCCACTCATAGAATGTGCCAAATCCAAGCGATCAATAGAGAAAAGACCGGTAAGCAAAACCGGAACATCTCATTCAAAATGGAAGTTGGAGTCGTCTTACGAACTCACATGAGCTCAATCATCTCTTTTTCCGCTTTCGCCTTGTCCCAACCCAAGCCAACTTCGTTATCCGTACCGGGCCAGCCAGCTTCCCGGGTAATTCTCCGTCTTAGGCCAGTGCCACAATCTGTATCGCATTCTGATTCCGTGAAAGTGTATTCTTCATGAGTCTGGCCGGCCCATTCCATTTTTGGCATCCAGTTCATAACCCTCCTTTGTTCTCGACACATTTTGAAAAATGTGTCAATGCGATAGGCTGGCATTTCTCTCCAATCATGACCGCACAGATACAGGTCAACTTCGTCATCGGTATGCTCTCCGTCGCTTTCATCTTTGTCCTCATCTCCAGCCTCGTTCTCGTCATCTCCAATCCATTCTTCATGATCCGCATCGGGTTGGACTGGTGGCCATCCACGTGGAAACTCGTCTCCAACTCTGACCAGGATAATAATATAGCGGTCCGTATCGAGTAGTACGTGGTAGCCCTCCTCTTGCTCCTCGGTCAAGACCGCCAAGGCGAACATGCTAGAAGGGATTGGCTCGAATCCACCCTGGGGAGAGTAGCCAGGGTTCGCTCTCATCATGTCGAGTGGAATAGGTCAGGGTTGCTCAATGTATATACGGATTTCTTCATGGGTCCTCTCGCAAAATGAGCTATTTATGTAGTTTTGGGAGTGGTTGCTTTCATGAAGGTTATGTGATCGCTCATGAAATACGGAATGTGCCGCAGCAGCGCAATGAAAGTGTCGGTCCTGCCTAAAATCGAAAAAGAATCGCGTGAGATCTGAGGCCATCCGTTTGGGGGAGGGTATTTGAGAGAAGAGACGCTGTCCGGGTGTACACGAGCGAGGAGCTCATAGTAGGATGTAATGGCAGCCATGGTGGCCTCTTGAGAGTACCCTTCTTGAGCTTGATTGGAAGAAGATGATGCCATATCTAGGTAGACAAGAGAGTTGAATAGTGGACGTAAGTACTAAAGATGAGAAGAGAGTTGATGATGGATGTCAGCTCAGAATGCTACCCAATGAAGAAAACAAGGGAGCTATGACTTGTGTCAATGATGAAGGGAAGAAAGGGGGAAAGAGGCCGGTCTCATGCTAGATTCCCGTTCCGAGACGGGGAAGGTGGGGTTCTCAAGTCCGGTTGGTGGTCGTCCCTTCGCCCCAACGTTATGCGCTGTTGGTGCCAAATTGGCAAACACAATGTCAAATCCTGCTCCTGAGATTTTCGCAAAGACGCAGTATTGGCGACCGAAAACTGACATAGAGCGTAAGCTCTTGTTTGAACCCAGTTTGTTCCACGTGGGGTAGGAGGCAAGCGTACGGCCCTCTTCATATTAAAGTGGATATCTCCTGCATTGTCTTGGTTCGCTCAAGCAACAGCAACCAGACAATCGAGGCAAAATGAGGCCATATTTTTGACTGATAGCCAGATCGTAATTGGAGGATCATGACGGTTAGGCTCGTCCAACTTGTAGCCCCCAAAAGGCTCGGTAGGCGCAAAATGGGTCCAGATCCAGGTCCTGGTTCATCCGCATTATTACCGAGCCCATCTTTGACGTCTCCTTCTGCTCCCGGCAGTTCACCACTAATTGGTGTCTTTTCAGAAGTAGCTCAGCAAGCATGAGGCCATTTCCTCTTTTCCACGTTATTGAGTCTCGCGATATACGCAAACATGACCCGGCTTTATAATAACGAACTGAATATGACTAATTTACACAATTAAAGCTGTAGCATAGATCAGCATATATGGTTCCAATGCATTCGATTTTGATAAAGCCTCACATTGAACTTGGAATTGATCATCATTGTGTCGTTTCAGTATATCAAAGTCTCAAGATTCACAAGCCAAGCAGTCCAACAAAAGAACTCTGCAGTCATCAAGCCTGTGGCCATCAACCCTGACTTCAATCCCCCAACCATCCTCCTATTTGATGAGTGTGACTGATCCATGCCTCAAATAAGCCCCCTTTTCGACTCAGTGGCCCCCCTCACTCAATCAACATGGGGGCATTGGTTTCATTTAGCGGGCAGTGATGGCCTCCAAATCCCAAGATGCGTTGGTGTATACGAGGTGATCTCAATTTGATAAGGGCTGAATGAACAGCTGTCTTCAGGATGTCGAAGAATGTGAGTACAAATATGAGACGGGAGAATTTCAACGATCCTGCCATCGTCATGTGAATTTGATAGAATCCTCATATTGAGAACGTCGATTACAATTTTTCCTGCCTCTTTTACAACCATGAAAGCTTTTCTCGTCATACTACTCCTTTCTACACCTCTATCGGTGTTGTTAGATGCCTCCCACAAGATTCCGACAAAGCTCTCCTGGCTATTTACGAAGTCACTGGTCAATGTTTTCACTACTTAAGCACCGAGCAAAACCGGGACAAGTCTTTGGCACCGTGCCAACAATGGTGTAAAAAGACAGCTGGTTCTGATAGTTATGGGGTAAGCTCGGATTTCTGCGGGTGGATCTGGGTGATCTCCTTTTGTTTAAGCAAGATATTTTGCCCTCAACAAAAGAAGGCTGCTTACTTGAATTAAATAGTGTGATGGTACGCCATACCAAGGGAAGCGAATCGATGCGTCTCTCATACAGAAGGATGCCGACGGCAATCAATGGGTTCCAGCCAAATGCTTTTGCGACTTGAAAATTGCCGAGGAACTTTTAAACATCGTTGTCGAAGGGCTCGCTGTGCTGGATAAGATCATTTGTGCAGCTATGCTGGAAGCTTTCCAGTCAATCATCGATGTCGGCATCAACTTCATCCCCGGAGGCGCCGCTCTCAATGGAGCCAGGGCCGCCATCCAAGGAGCAAAAACCTTTGCTGAGAACGGGCTCGAGGCCGCTTCCTTCTTTGGCGACTGGGTTGGACCTGCATGTGGAGTCCACGACTGGAACTTTGACCTCTTTGGAGCGTTGATCGACGCGCCTGACTCCATGGGGGTCAGCACCGGCTGCCACAAGAAGGACAAGGCGGCTTGCAAGAGGATGGAGTCTAAACCTGATCCAACCAAGAAGCCAGATAAGCCGGCAGGTAAGACGACAGCGACGAACCGTGGCCAAACATCCGAAACACCCAAACGTGAGACATTGACTAGTTCAGTGTCTTCCAGCGCGTCATCAGAATCAGTGTGCGTATTAGTTGCTCGCGCCGTGAAGCCTATCTTGAGGATAGGAGTTGTAGGTGATACCGAAACGTCAGAACACAAATGCGGAAACTTAATCACAGTCCATTTGACGGAAACCGTAAAGCCCATTGGATTTTACGAAACTAGAGTTCCTGATATCAAGTGTAAAAGGCAATGGACGCAAGCTTGTTACCATTACTCGTAAGTATTCACTTGACAAAGTTTTTTTTCAGGCTGTTCTAAAATCCCTTCGGGATCTAACATCTCCGTAGATCTGTGATGGACATACACCGGAATACAAGGTCCATGACCGAATGGACTTGCGGCGCAACGCAAGCAACCAATAACGACGGCTCTGCAACCGATGTCTGGGGGTCGACGGCGGTGACGACATTGGCCCATACCAATCAACATTGGGGCTGGCCATGGGCTAACGGCTTTATACCACGTCGTGTTCTCAGGTCCGCTAACGGTTTGCCAAAGAAAGATAAGCGCGGAAATGAGATTGCCGTTGGCTGTGACAGAGACGAATTTCCGCCTCGTTATTTTTGGCCCAAGGACGAGGAAGCGGAAAAGAAAGGCATGGGGCAGCGGATTCGTTTCGTCCCATATGACGAGAACCGTAAAGCCGGAGCAATGTGGGCTGGCTTTTGTAACAAGAATGGCGCCCAATCTTCTACTACCCGGGCGGGTATCGTGACATCCTGGATCCAGAGCAAGCACATTAAGACGGTCAATGCCAACAGTCGAAGCGCCCAGGGCGCGGACGGTACCACCAGTGGGTTTTCAACGCAGAACCAAAGTTGTGTTGTTCGTCTGGCTGAAATTATTTTACAGCGGTCACGAGTTGGGTCTCGATCGAAACTGCGAGACCCATCTTCAAGATCACTGACTGGGATGGTCTACCAAAAGATACGAAGTGGTACGGCCTCCAGGACAACAAATGCTGGCCCAAAGATTTGACGCCCCACGATCCTGGGTGGGTTCTTTTGACCAACGACGAGTTTTACGGCCCAGCACAGCACCCCGATCTTGCTCCACATACGCAGAGTTATAGAGGATTACCCGATCTCACATTGCTGAGGCAAGTGTTGCAGCAGCGAAGGAATCTGCCGCCATACGATTTTCGCAAGCTCGACCTTCCAGAGTACGATGGGAAAAACATCCGAGAGGGAAATGGTGTAGGTCAAATCCCAAGAGCATACCGCGACAATCTGCTACCCGGTATACCCCGACCCAAGAGACGACGCAGAATGATTCTCGCCGAAGTGCATAACGAGACTCAAGTTTGGGAAGAAGAAGAATTTGTCGAGGATTTCGAAGACTTGGACGATGAAGAGTTTGAGGAATGGATCGGAGAGTATATGGACGAAAGTGGAGAGGCGTCGGTGACGATGCCGAAGGAGACGGAAGCTGTCCAAACTCCTACTAGTCAGGGCGACGCAGCGACTACACCACCGTCTCAAGCATCCATCGCAACAAATGGGCTTCCTCATGCCACCCATCAGTCTCATGGATTTTGAGAGGCGATCCGCATTTTTCAACATTTATTCAAACGACATGCAACACTTATATCTGCTTCATACTGTCGTTTCTTGTCAGCTACTTTACCTTTTCTTTTCCCTTTCTATCTTGTTTTGTTTCAGAAATCAGTATCTTTGGGGTTTTGTATACTTCTGCGTTCCATAGTCGGCATCAATCTTCTGATTCACGTGTAAATCAAGGATGCCTGTATATCCCCTCCTTACCTGTACTCAGTAGTGTTGTCAAGGGATAAATACATTTGATGTACAAATGACTCGGCTCGAGTGGTTTACCACCGTGACAGAACAAATTAAATAGGTGTTTTCTTGAGGAAGTGAAATTTGTTTATAAGTATAGCATCAACTTCACTCAGCTGTTGTATTCCTACCCCCTGTATGGGAGTGAGGTCAGACACTTTTCAGACCAATCGATCAACGGGCTCGCTGGTCATCGGAGCTCCACTTCATCGAGTGTCGATGTAGCTCCGGGTTCGGCCGAATCCTGCTTCAGCAGCGTCAGCAGCTACCACACTCTTTAACCAGATTGGGGCTAGTGCCTAGCTTGACGTCTGGTAAGAATATATATTCTAGCTCAGGTGGGTTATTCTGTCTAAATGGGGACGCATACTACACGCCAAACTTCCAGGAACTCCAAAGCTCATTCAAATCCCATGATCTCGAAACCGTGCGTTGATACAGGCTATCAAGTTTTCAAAGTCCCGGACTGCGATGTCGTTAACCCGTGGGGCCCGGGTCAAGTGCTTTGCGACAGGTCCGGTTGCAACTACAATCCAAACAGACTCGGTAACAGGGGTTTTCTATGGAAAGGGAAAGATGGTGGACGCGAACAAGATATTCACGTGAGGACATCTCTAGCGCTGATTGTTTCCTCGACATAGATGTCTCCTGTGACTAGACTTCATTCGAATGAACAAGTGTGCCATAGACCTCCAAGCCAAGGGGCATCATTTACATTCCCGCAGTTCCTTGCCATCAACCCAATTCCCATGCAACCCGGCCCTCAGCCTCATGGGCACCTTCACCACCGCCGCAGGCTCCGTAAACCGTCTCGTATCAATGACGTGCAGCTCACTCGCCATGGTCGCATAATTATTCACCAGCCCAATCAAGAACCCGTCCCCTTCCACCGCCTCCTCCGTCCTCGGCACGAAGACGGGCTCCTGGACCATGTGCCGCGACCCGGGGTAATACACCTCCAGCCTCCCCTCCTCGTGATCCAGGTGGCCCAGCGCGTTGTACAGCGGGTGACCGCCGCCGAGAACGGGCATGATGGCCGCGAAATCGGTGCCCAGCGACGGGTCCATCATGTCGAAGAAGCTGTGGCGGTGCGGCTTCGAGAGGACGCGCTCGTCGATGCGGGGGAATTCCATGTCGTGGCGGAGGATCGTGACGGGCGCGGGGAGGTCGAGGGAAGAGGAGGAGGAGGGGGAGTCCGAGGCGGAGACGCGGGGGTCGAACTCGAAGCGTACGTACTCGGCGCGGATGTCGTGGGGGTCCGGGGCGTTTCCCTCGGCGTCGGGCCACCAGAAGAAGACGTTCTTGTCTGTTAGGGGAAGGTCGAAGACGATGGTGCCCGAGGGGGTCTCGTAGGCATTGGTGGTGTGGCCTGGGAACGCATTGGGGGCGCGGAACCACTTTGGGAGGGGATTATTGTCAACTTTGCTTGGAGCGTGATAGGGGGTGGATGGGGCAATAGAAGATACCTTTACGTCGCTGCCCTTGGCCCCGCGTCTGGGCAGCACGCCGAGATAGAACGGCACGTTGGGATCCCACTGCCAGTGCTCTCCGCCCGACTTTAATCTGTCAATATCACAAATTTGCGGGATCATCGGAAACAGCACCTGAAAATATGATTAGTTTACGACTCTACGATGGTTGTCTTCTTGTTTTGTGTTTTTGCAACCGCACATACCCAGTTATCCGTAATGGCACAGTCGTGAATCATCCCAACGACCGGCGCCACAAGCCACACAGTCTCGATGAACTCGCCGTCGGGGGCGATACGAAAGTAACAAACATCGGGTGTCCCGTCGCCCTTGGCCTCGTAGCCGAAACACACGAGCTCGCCCGTGGCGGGGTCGAGCTTGGGATGCGCGGTGAATGTGCAGCTCGGCAGCTGCCCGTCAAAGTCGCAGAGCCCCCTCGTCTCGAGCGTGTTCGGGTCCATGAGATAGGGCGGCGCGTCCTCCTTGATGGCGAGGAGGGACTTGTTGAAGTAGAAAATGTTGGTGTTGGCCGTGGTGCGGACCTTGAATTCGACTGCGTCGGTGTACTTGTTGCGGTATGCGCCTGAGTTACGGAAACACTCATGTCAGAGCCATATAGCCGCGGGGGGTTTTTTTTTTTTTTTTTTTTGCAAAAGAAAAGGTCAAAAAGGTTTGATTGACGAACCTGCCAGAGCTCGATTCGCTTCTCTTTCTCGAACAAACTTCTCTGTGCGCACGTATTTTTGCTGGAAATCGACGTTGCCGTCGTGGAAACGGAACGCCGACACGTTTCCATCGCCATTGAACCACTATCATCGAATGAGACAAATATTCAGATTTTATAACCAAGTACGTAATCGTTTCCACAGGAAATTATACTATGGCTGGGGAGAAAAGAAACGTACAGGATCATTTTCAATGAACGGCGGGAACTGGGGATCGGGCATGACGCGGAAAAAAGTGCCGTCCAGTTCAGCGGGGACGGCGCCGACGACCTCCAGGTTCCGGACCTCGCCCTCGAAGCGGCACGGCTTCATAAAGGCCGAGAACTGGGGCCGATCCGGGAAGGATTTCGCGGGTGGATCTGCGAGCGAGGCGCGGAAGTGGCCCGCCATTGTGTGATCTGAGCTGTTTTGGGGGGTCCGGGCCTTCAGGTGGCGGTTGCAGGCTTTGTTTGTGGTGGAGGGGGGGGGGAGATGGTGCGTGCAGGCGCGGGTGGGTGGAGGGTATTAAGAGAAACGACGTTGTGAAACAGGCAAAAGTTTATCAACGACGTGAATCGTGGAGCTGGTTTCTTGGGACACGAGGGCCGAGAAAGTCAAAACTTAATTCGCCACGATGCGGAGAGGAGGTGTTTACGCCTTTGTTCTCTTTCAGCAACAACCACGAGGATGGGCGGGTCTTGGTACACCGCAAGCCGCAAGCGGGATATGGCTGTGGCCCCCCCCGCCATGAGAGCCGCAGTCCCACTTACCCCGGAAATGCTTCCAGACGTCAAGAATCCTGGCTCCCGTTACTGCTTCCCACTGCTTATCGAAGTATGATTGTACATTAATGTTCATTCAAACACATTCGAGGCTCCAAAATCGCCGATGCTGATGCTAGACTGGACCCTATTTGGGTTCTGCGGACTTGGTTTTGTCAATCACGCCGGCTGCTATTGGTCCAGTCCGTCCTATCTCCCAGGGTCGCCCATTCAAAGTGCGTGGGTGGACAGAGTTTGTAAGCGGAGACGGCATGGCTAACAAGCGCGAGCTGCCGCGAGTAAGGATTCAAGACGCTATCATGGCCCGTTGTAAATGCAAAATCTCTGACCCGACCACCTCGGGGGAAAGAAAAAGAGGAAAGCTAAAGGAGACTTCTTGTTGCCATGTGCCAAGGTGGTCGATAGAAGCACTATGATACGTATTTGACTGCAACCTCCGTCATCGCAGGACTAGATTTTCATCAGAGCCACACTCTTCCCTCATTCATACAGTCATGCATTGATTTTTGTGCAAATGATTGCATCTCATCGGCATACTTCGGGATTCGGTGATTTTGCTTCTAGGGGTTGTCACGGACCAGACTTGCGCTTCGGTGAGAGACTGTAATACGTGTTCGTGGAACAGCCGACTATTTCGAAGAGCTGTTAGAAGAGTGAGAGTTTCTTCTGCCGAGGATGATCGCCCATTGAGTTTCAGAAACCGCAATCTGCATTAGTACATCAACAGAAGAAGGAAATACATTTCCGTTAGGGTTTTAACGTGGACAACGTCCAAGAAACAATCAATTTTTCTCACTAGCACAACGACTTACAAGAAGAGATAATGACGATTAAATCGCATTTGGCACCAAGAACACAATAGCACAACACCAACGCAATCCCATATCTAGCTCCACCAAGCTGGATCGGATACACCCTTAGACATTGATATTCCAATTATTCTCCGCTGAGCCAAATCCATCCCTCGGAAGCAGTTCACTCTTGCTCAATTGACCTAATAAACCGGGGTTCCGACTTACCCAATCCTCTCCTCAAGGCTCAAAAGCGCCAAGCCTCTCGCTCCTCCTCTCGTACCTCGTATCAACGCATCCAACCACCACCGTCGGACTAGCCCCATATCTTGGCCCTATCTACGGATACTCCTGTACGGGTACCTTATATTTAATATCCATACAACTCGTCTGCCTACTGTAACAGCACATCCTTACCCGGCCCACACACATCCGTCTCATTATCCTACACCAACACCAAAGAAGTGTGCCCCCCTTTCATCTTAAAATGCTGGTTTGAGTCGTCATCCATACGGCTGCAACTTCCCCCCCTTTGAGCCCTCGTACGGGAGAAGAACGAGCACTATAGCCAAAACGGGGTTGGGACGAAGGGGAAAAAGAAAGCGCCAGACGCGAACACGCAAGCCTCGAATCACTAGCAGTACCTAGCCGCTGGGGAATCACTTTACATGGGAATCAAAAAACCGGTTATGCGATTGTCCTCTCCCCCACATTCCGCGACCCAAGTCTTCGTCACCAACTCAACATCACCCAACAAAGACGACGACGACGCTTTCTCTCCCATTTCCCCTCTTGCTGTTATTTGCTCTTGGCAAACAATGTTCCAGCGTTTCCCATCCAGTGTGTCCCGCTCTTGAACATCATCACCGAGAAACCATCATGGTCCACGCGATCGATCCATGTCCAACGTTGTTTGGCAGCTGGGACTCCAAGTCCTTGCTCTCTCTCATGTGGGAATTCCGTCCCATCTCATCAGACAAGCCAAAAAAAGTCTGACAAGCTGGTTCAATGTCAACCACGTTGTCCAAATAAGGACACCACCACGAGCATGCCCCCTCCCCTTTTTCATTTTCATATAATCTCGATCGTCGTCCCTTCATCACGTGGTTAAACGACATGCGTCGACTCCTCTTCTCCGTATGGACACACATCACACATCATGTCAAATTTCGACCTCCCGCCAAGCTACGAAGCGCGCGCACGCGCGGGCGTCTGTCCCGGCAGGATGCCGTCTCCCCCGCCGCAATCGCAAACGAACCTCGGGTGTAATCCGTTAACCCTTCCCAGAATACTTTGAGGAAAACCGATTCCGGTTGTCCCGAGGCTTTTTTGTTTCTTTTCTCAAACCAGTTTCCAAATACGTGCTGCAATCCATGTCGCAGTCTGTTGTCCCCCCTCTCTTGTGCAGCCTGCCCCGGGACAAAGTAAAGAAAAATCCCGTCAAACCAACAGAGAAAAAGTCTACGAGGCCCCGGGGACCCCACCACCGTGCAGTTTGCACTGCCGGATTGCCAAGACGCCAACCCGGCGCGCCGGCTTCCCATCAACCTTTTGTCAACTTTTTCTCCTCTCCTTTGCGCTCTCTCTCTCTCTCTCTCTCTTATACCGTGGTCAAACAACGCAGCGTGCCTGACAACCCGCTCACTGCGCACCTGTCAATTGTCCAACCCTGCCGCCTTCTCCATACCCTACATCCTCACCTGTCTAGCAGCCCGATGATGGATGCCCGTCCCATCCAACGTCTGTTGTCTGGTACCCCATTTCCAGGCCTATCTGTAGTGTAAACCCAACCATGTCGTCCCCTTTCCTGAGCCACCGCCGAACAAAACTCTACGGTGTAAACCGCCCCTCCCTCCCCCCTCCCCGCCCGTTCTGCTAGCGAGAAGAAACCCACCCCTCCCCCCCTCCTTCTAGTCTTCCCGTCAGAACCCTTGCCAATGAACCACAGAAATCTTGTTGAAAATCATTGACATCCCTGGGCCCGTTGAAGAGTGTGTGCGACTGAAAACGAAAAATAAAAACCCCGATCCTTGGCGGACATCTTTCCCCCCTCTCCTTCTTCCGGTAGGGGCTAATTGGCACGTTAAACATAATTAGATGCTCACCATCGCCTCACACTCCTCCCCCCACAACGCCTGCTCGCCTGCCTTCCTATGGTACCCAGCCTGCCTTGCTGCCTGCCTGCCTGTCTGCCTTCTAATGACATCGTTCATGCTCCCCCTACTCAGCCTACCTTACCTCATCTTATCCGTACAAAGGTGAATTACGTAGTTTCAAGTCCCCAAGGTAAGTATGCAGAAAATTGAGGACCCAATATAAGCCAAAGAAGCCTACCTAGTGAACCCGCCGTAGGCCCCCATAGCCAAGACCGCCGTGGTATTGTCCAGCGCGACATGCCAACGCCAACGCCAACCACAAAGACCGAACCCCTTGGGGGAAAGTCCTCCTCCTCCAAGCCAAGAAGTGAAACGGGCGCCGGGTCAGATAGCAGCGGAAATGGATTAGTTGAAAACTTGGAGAAGCATCAAAACTTGTCTTGCTATCGATTCCGTCAACTCCATACCTCATATCGGGGCCGTTTCCCGCAGAGTCCTGACTACGTCGAACCCACTTTTAGCCGCATAGTCTAGTCACCTGCACCACTTCACCGACGTTGAGGCAATTCTGACTCGATAGTAAACCTAGATGAAATGACCTCTGGCAGTGCTTCTCTCATGATTGGGTCTTCGTAATCAGGGCACTCACCAAAGTCTATGTAGTAAGGCGGTATTGAAGGCGGTAAACATTCAACACACTGATTGTTGAGATACTAGCTTGCAAGCTTCGAAAAATAGTCAGTCACAGTGCATATCTCGATTCAACTTGAACGTTTCAAAACTTGGGTAAATTTGCTTCTAAATTCTGCGGACATGGCTTCTCAAGCTCGCGGTCCAATGTCTCCATCCATGTCTTCTCCTCTGGTGAACAAGAGAAACTGGTTTCTCTGTGAGGAGGGAGGGTGACTAAAAAAATAAAATAAAAGCTTCTTCAATCGTCAACTCCATTCGGCCAGATGGAAAGCGTATCTGATGCCTCTCATCGCTCATGCAAAATACTCGAAGATGCAACACAATCCAGCGTACATGTGTAGTCCCCGAAACGCCCCGTCCAAGAGCAGCCCGGCGCGATGGCGAGCCATTACTGTCCCATGGCTTCGAACCTCGATCGCCGGCTTCCTCTCCCTGCTGCGTCGTGTCGTACGAGGCAGCTTTGCTTATAAAAGTGACCAGGCAAGCCCTGCCTATCCCATGGTTGCGCCTTGTACCGCCGACATCCAGCGAACATTCAACGCGCAGTATTTTTCGACAAAGGAAATGAAGCAAAGTAAATGAGGTGGTCGTAGATACATTTCGTGCCCCGTGCCCAATGAGATCCAAGGGATATCCAGTGGATGAAAGCGACCGGCAGTGTACGGTCAGTGGAGGAGTGGTAGCGTGTTACTGTGTCGGGACGGGGCGCCGGTCTATGATGCCGTTGTTTTTTGTTTTCATTGTATCGACTTTAGGTAGATTAGACATAGAAAAAATTATCATTGCCTTAATTGGTGCTGCACAATTGCGCAAAAAGCCGCTCGCCATGGCGGGTGAGCGGCGACGACCTCGGGGCCGGGGAGGTGAGGGTTCTGGCATCCACTGGGTATCTTGAAAAAAGTAGCAGATATTGCCAGCCCGCAAAAGAAGTGGCCTCAGGTCGGCAGGAGGGTGGTTGAAGTTGTGTGTGGCGGATATATGCCACCAGGTTGGGATATAGAGCGATAGCCAAGGTTGCGCTCACGCTTCAAGGCAGGTCGCGGCGACGGTTCGGGTCGTGAGGGGGGAATTGGTGATGCCTCGCGTTGGCCTGTGCCGCAAGATACTCTGCGGAACCAGTCTGGCGACCAGGCTGCTCAGCAGGCAGCTTGGTGTCGTCACGTCTCTGGGGAGCTGATTGAGTGGGAGGGGGCGCGCTGCTCGTCGAAGGGCTGGGCATGCCAGGAACGAGATCGGTGACGGCTTGGGCGATGGACTTGATGACATATCCCCGGAGCTCGCGGTCCTCGCGGCTGTCCTCTTTCTCGAGTCTGAACTTCTCATCCTTGTTCATGTTACCGCGACGCAGACCTCTGATCTCGTTTAGGATGTAAAGCAGTACTTCTTCGGGGCACCTATTGCGTTCCGCACAGAAGTCGCTTTTGCGTACGTATCGTCGGGTAACATCCGTGGCGCCATCGATGGAGAAAGCGATGCAGTAGGACATCTTCTTGCCCCAGCCCTCGGTATAGAGACGAGGGTTGTCCCATGCCTCTTCACAAGCGTCAACGTGGACCCAGCGCTTCTGATGTTCCGAGTAGACTTCGGTCCAGACGTGGTCCTCTGCGTTCCAGATCCAACGGACTCTGCCTCCCATAGCACGGCAAAGCATGCTGAAACAATTTGCCCATTCTCCAACACGTCCTCTGCGGGTGTGCAACAGTCTCCATACGTCGCCGTACCTGGGAAATCGTTCATAGGCGCCGCAGTCTCTGGCTGAGCAGTGGTAGAGCTCGACTCGAAGCGCACCGCATGCACTCTCGTCAGGCGTCGGGGGTGTCATGCCTTGGGCGATTGTGGGCGAGAGGCAGACAGGGCAAGGGGGGTTGTTAACCCAGGTGAAGAATGATCGCTTGAACCATCTGAATAGACCATTAGACTGTGTTCAAATGAACCAAGTAGAGAAAATCCACTTACCTCAGTAGTGCCCGAATAACGCAATCTTGGTAGCCCCAAGTGGCTTTGCGTCCATCCCCCATACTCTCAGCCTCGGCCTGCATCACTTGGCATTCCTCTTCCGCCTCGCCGTATATCCGGTCGAGGGGAATACACTGCAGAGCCTCGTCCAACAAACCAGGGTTTTCGTACTTTGTCGGGGTGAGAGAAAGGCTGATCATTAAATTGCGGAACTTTTGAGAATCGCGGTCGTTGGCGGCGGGAGGTGTGGGGATCTTGGGGAGGTGGCGAGAGTAAGCGGGTGGTGTCGGTGGCACGGGTGTCGAGCTGTGCGAAGTTGAAGGTCGACCGGGCCCAGGTGATGCAAGACCACGAAGGTTGGCGCTGCTTGCGCTCTCTCTGGGTTGCGGAGTGCCTTGCCGGGAAGACGTTCGAAGTTCGGTCATACGCTTGTCACGAAGGAGTGACTCGAACTTTACCCTCAAGTCGCGAGCCCATTCTTCGCCGTACTCGCCATCGCCGTTAGGCGGGCCTTCGCCCGGGGGGTAGCCGTGGCCATCCATCGCAAAGTCGTCGGTGGTTAGGTGAATGCAAATGTCGAGGTTGTCGAAGAAGGGAGGGACGGATGGAGAGTCTTCGACGGAACTCTCCCGGTGTTCTTCGAGTAGGAGGTGAATCGTGCTTGTGTCAGATCAGAACGGCGAAATTGGTTGACTTAAAGAGTGGAAGTCGTTGTCGTCAGAGTTGATGGTCGTCGAAGGCTAAGCAACGCGGTCGGTGTGTATCGGTTGCCAGCCAGCCAAGATTGAAGCTGTTGTGGTGTTGTTTGGTGGTTTCTAGTCGATCGAGTCCGGATGCTTCTCGTCTGCTAGTTGGATAGTCGAGGCTCGGCACTGTCGAGAGGTCCTAAGCCAAGAGCTTCCGACTTGGACTTTCGGTTCGGTCGGGGGTATTTCAGGCGTCGTTCATGAGTGATTCTCAGCGAAGCGATCGTGGCCGCTGTGCGAGAGTAGTGGTTGGCGAGATTCCGTGCCTTGTCGGTCGGTAGAATTCGAGAATCCAAGAATCGAATTTCAGAGGCGAGCAGAGTGCGGTGTTGAGAGGGAAGGAAGGGGGGGGTGATGGGGTGTTGAAAGGGTTGGTAGCGGGCGGAGAGGAGGGTGCGATTGGGGGGTGGGCCGCCAGGGGAATTGATGGAAGAAAGAGCGGACGCAACGTACGCCAGCAGTATCCGTCAGGTAGCGAGCGTACGTAGAGGTGCGAGAAGTTGCGTTGCGTGTGCTGCGTCTGCGTAAGGCGAAAGGTGGAAGAAGAGAGGCAAGGGAAGTGGAAGTGGTCAAGGTCAAGGTCCAGGGGGGGTGTGTGTGGAAGACTTTGGTACGAAGACACACAGCGAGAAAGAGAGAGAGAAGGAAGGAGAGTGGGCGTGGACGGTGGGAGCGGGAGGAGTGCGAGGAGTACGAAGCATACGCACGCCGCTCTCTGGCTGGCTCCTCATGGGCGGTTTACGCGTAAGCTGCGCAACTCGGACCAATGGCAGGGGCCAGATCGCTCTAGAGTGGATCCCGCTCAATCCGCCCCGGCACGTACCACGACTCCGTCTCTGTCCCAAGTGAGTAAGAGTATTCAGAGTGCCAGAGTGCCAGAATGCCAGCATGAGCGTGCCTTCCTGTCGTCTCCCTCTGCCACTGTCATCCATGTACAGTACCTACCTACCTTACCTTGCCTCGACACCTCGAGCCATGTGCCCCTGTAAGGTACCTTGACCTATGTACCTGACCTAGGTACATTAGGTAAGGTGCCTTTAGTCTCTCGACCAATCCAACCCATCTCACTCCCGTCCTGATCCTCTCCCTAGGCTCTTGCGCATTTCTCTCACGTACTCCCCCGCCACTGTACCTCTCCCAGTCCCTTCCACGGCCTCAGTCACCCACAACAGCTTCTTGTCCATCTACTGACGAATCCTGGATGAGCCGGCCTACCTTACGTACGTCCTGCCCTGTCGCCGTCTCGAGCTTACCTATCCAACGTCTCCATTCCGCCTCCCACATACACTCGTGCCAAGCCCTTCTTGAGCTGTTCAGAGGGGCACAATATTGACCTGCGACTCTTTTGTGGTCCTTTGCTATCGTTTTTGCCAAGACTTGCGTTGCTCTGCGGGCAAAAAATTGAGAGAAGCCAGGCAACGGCGACGCAGTCCTGCCAGTGACGACGGCTGACGGTCCCTGGGGGCGGAGAACCCCTAGCCCTTACCTACGCATTATACCAACCTGCACTCTACACTAGAGACATTGAAATTACTCTCATGCTTGGTGGTGACGATAGCTTTTGTGCTTGTATCCGTAACTCAGTCGCGAATCCGAGCGAGAGCGAGGCTGACGAGCTGCGACGACAATGACAATATTGTTTCTTCCTCTTGACACCCGTGTGCGGGTTGAGGGAGAGAGCTTCATCAGATGGACAAGATGAAGCGGAAACAATGAGAGAAACAAACGGCAGCGTCCACAGCATCTTCAAACACCCGACAGTAGGGTACAAGCGAGAGGCACGTTGTAAGTATTACTCTTCACCGAATCACCATGAGCGCATCCGCGAATACCATCACTTACACACGGAACCACCACTCTGTGCCGCACCTCGAGAATGCAGACCACGGCAACCAGGACGGACATGACAAGCCCCACAAGCACATCTGATGTACCGGTACCTCTTGCATGTACCTTGGTAGACGTCCTGTCACTGGTCAGCGCCAGATCCCACCTCTTAACCTTAGTCGAGTGAGCACTGCTGCCACTGCATCCCTCCCCTCTGTCCCCTCCTCCAATTCCTCCCTCTCTCTGACCCTCTGGCCCCCTCACCCACCCGCGCCCACACCCTTTTCTCACTGTGACGGATCTCTAGCAGCCCCGAACTGTGATGACGAGGCGTGGCTGAGGTCTATTTGCAGCATTCGGTCCAGACCAATCTGGCCTGGTCGCCAAGACTTTCTCGCCTGTGTCGGCGGAAACAACCCCCCGGATTGGCCCCCTCGTCCCAGACCTGTGGCTCAGCTGCGTCTCCAAAGCCTCAAAGCCTCACTCTCAGCAGCGCTTTCTTGCTGATGGCGCGCCGCAGCACAAGTCGCCAGTGGCTGTGGCAGTGGCAGCAGATGACACGCACGGCGCCGCTCTGTTCCCCTCCCAGGCACCTCTTTAGGCACTCTGAGACAGCAACACTCGACGCTCTCTTCCCTCTGTAACTGAACCAGAACCTTGGGGAGGGAAGAGGCCCACGGAAGGCGCCAGCTCCGACGCCAGGCGGCTGCCGGCCGCGGATGATTACGACGACGACGTGCTCTCGCTGCCATCCGTGCCAGTTGCCAACACTCTGAGCATCTGTACGAATCACAAAGTAATTACCGGTATCCATTTCTCGCAGCAGCAGCAGCGGAGGAGCGGGGGATGTGTCGATGAGGCAGAATCTACTACCGGCACCCTATCTGTACAACCCTCCAGAGTCTCGAGGAGTCGAGGACCCATCATGGTCATGAGAGATCGATCGTGTCACGAAGGAGGGTCACCAACCGACAGAGAAGATGGCACACTGGCCGACTTTCACCCCAATTTCCCACTTCGTACTGTACTTTGTGCTGTGGTGTCCGGCACCTAACTCCAGATCCAGCATCCTTCGTCGCCAATCCTCGCCTGGCCACCTCAACTTCTTCGCCGTTGCATATCATTGCCTTCACCGCACACTGGCCAATCTCCCATATGCACCTCAGAGGCCAAAAAGTTCTTTGATCGGGGTCCAACAGATCAACCACGCCGCCACGACGCCACGACCCTCGCGGTCTTTTGCGACGACATGTCAAGCACGACATTGCATCCGTCCACGAGGATTCGCCATGTGAGACCACGCCCGATTATCAAACCAACGGTCACTTGAGACTCGCGCCAAAATAGTCCATAGTAGCCCGTGATAAGGGGAGTTTGCTCCAGAATCGCCTAGTTGCCTCGTAATGCCAATCTCTCACTGGATGACTGGTTCGTCGCCGACTGCGACACACCATCTCGCCTCGCTTCTTTCACGTCTTGGCCCTGTCTCTCCGTCCTGGACGGGAGACAACGATACAATTCCAGCAAAACCAGGGACAAAAAAAGCTTCAATAGAGTGTGACACCTTTAATTCACACTCTGTTTTTCCCCATCCTCGATTCCCATTGGTCTTTCTCTGCCATCGGCAACGGCGCCGCAAAGGCTTGACGTCTATCCGCACTCTACTTCAGTCAGGTACGCACTCGAGGAGTCGAATGTATTCGGGTCCTCCCAGTTGTCGCAAACACCCCGGGCTCAAGGTCCTACCCCATTCGCCTCCCACTCAGCCTCGTTTTCCGCTCCTGGTCCCGGTCTCTGCGAAGGCACTTCGCCTACTCATTTTAGCTGGCCACGTTTCCCCAGGCCCCCCGCATCTGGTTCCTTTTCGTACGGACTGAACTCGTGCAAAAGGCGGCTGTCGAAGGACACGGCTATGAGTCTTCTGAATGGCAATAACTTCGTCTGGAGGCCGAAAACCGTAGTTTACTCATTGACGCCCGTCTTTCGGACAAACTTCACATAACGACAACCTCCTGGAGCTTCTTCTGCGGGCCAGGTCTTCCCGAAATCTTCTAGCGGCCGCCCTGAACCCTGATTGATAGACTCTCCAATCCCAAGAGATCCCCGGCCGATCCAAGTCTGATCCCACGTCAAATCCTCCTCTCTGTTACGTGTGCTTGCGTAAACAGGTGGGCTCGTCAATCGTTATCGCAAACTCAAATGTTCACTGGCCTACAGAGTACAGACTGGTGCTGTCGTATGCCAACGTCTCGCCACTTAACTCGACTCGCACAGGCTGGAGGAATCGATTGACTTTGATGAGACGAACCAAGCGAGTTGGTATTGCTCAGACGGCATCTTAATGAAGACAATCATCCTCAGGCAGATAGATGACGAGTCAGCGGACGACGTTCTCAGGTGCAGAAGCCCAAATGGCATATTGTACCCGCGGGCGCCGCTAGCCCCGGTTTTGACGATTCTAGCCATGCTCGACTCTTAGTACTCCCCGGCTGGACATATTGATATTATCACCAACACCGGCAAGGATATCGACATCTGTTGCGGTTCGCGTCCCGACGATTCCAAATCTCATATTGTTCTGCTCGGGGACCCGTTCTCCAGGTTAAACTCCCCAGAGTCTGGAACATAGGACCTGATCGATATCCATGATGGCCTTCCTTGGGGAAGACTTCTGGGTGCGTGCCTGATGCGGCGACCCCCCAAACCCCCAACCCCACCCCCCCTTGGGGCGTGGGTCTTAGCGGCTCCGTGACGCGTCATCCACCTTGTCTCACATCGGCCCTCCAATGGTGGCTTGCGCGTTGTTCCCAAACCCGTTGCCACTCCACATCAGACTGCGCTCCTTCGTCTCGAACTGCCACAAAGTCGCAGACAAACGACTCTGCGATTCTCCATGCTGGCTTGTTCACAAATTAGAGAGCAAAACTGCAGAACTTCCAGCGAGGGGTGGGTACGAAGTCCACCATACTGGACCATACAGGACTACCTACAGGTGCCCAAGCTTCCTGGGGCTCAAGAAACCTCTCATTCCATCAGTCCATGTCGGCTTTCGGCAGAGTTGCCAAGATGGCCGCCTGCATCGTGACCGGCCAACTGCACTCCTCCCATTTCCCGTCTGCAGAGTTCGGACCGTTCATATTTTCGTTCGGGCTGGATGGTGTTTTGAGGAATTGAGAGTGTGCGGAATGCTTTCAGTTGCTTGGATGGTCTGCTCCAAGACATGGAAACGAAACATTCTCGGGGAAACGCCAGTCGAGAGAGCTGTTGTAACTTGTCGCCAGTGGGAAGGTCGCACGATGAAGGCATTTCCACAATGGGACGAACGAGTACTAACGAGTAACGACCTCGAAAGTCCCGTTTTGACCCCTCTCCCCCGACCATATGAAGACACAGGCATCGCGTTGTACCTGGTCCAAAGTCGGCACAGCCCGATGAAACCAGGTACTTGATTGGATCGTCCTCATCCCGCCTGAAAGAGCCGGACTCCGATTGTCGCGACTTCAAAATGAAAAGGGCGACGACTCCCCTTCCTGCTCATCAACCCGGCCTTGTCACGAGTGTGCAAGATCGCGGCTCATGCTCTCCAAGGCGTGTCGTCTACCTTGGTCTCTCAGCACATCAATCATATTGGTCTCCGCCTCGGGCTGCTTATTTGATTGTCTACTTGGCCCCCATTTTACCCCTTCCTTTGACCGGTGAAACCGGGTCGGCCATGATCCCCAATGTCGAGATGACGAACCATTGATTCGTCCAACCTTTTTTGCCTCTAAATCCTTGTGGCCTTATCGTTTCCCCTTCACCGCTGCCCGCAGACGCCCCGCCCCCAAGTTTCCGGCTGTCCATTTGCAGTTGCAATTAGACGGTAGCCGCGCTTCAGAATCTTCGGGATGACCAGCCTCGGGATCGTCAAGCCACATCACTTATGGCCCAGTCACCGCTCGTGACACGACTACCTAGAGGAACGAACGGCAAAGCAAATCTCTTCCTGCAGCTGCCGTAGTCGACGGCCCTGCTCACCAGACTGCCGGGGCTGCTTGCGTGGTCTGACCCGGTCCATCGTCGTTTGTACACAAGGGAGGGGGGCGGCCAGAAGAAACCTCGAGCGGGACGCGCGTACCCTGGACCCCCTTCCGTCCCTCGCCGTTCCCCCCCATCCATGCAGATCAGACTTGAGAAGAACGACGACAACGACCGCCTAGACTATTTGGGCTAGTGCTATTCGATGCAAGCCCTCTACACACTACCAGCCGCATCTCTTGCTTTCGTCCGCAGACGAGATATTAAGGTATTGGTTCCTCGGACAAAGAAGGGTGCCCTGGGCTGAGCAATACAACGAATCCCAGTGGGATATAGCAGGACCAACTTCTATCCAGAACCCCGGGTTCCCCTTTTTTTTTTTTTTTCTCCCTTCATCTGGTCTTTTGTTCTCTCCATCTTGCGGAATGTGGTGACGAAAGCTGGCTTATAGGTTGCCTTGACCTTGTTCCGGGTCGGCGGTCGTGGACGTAGACGGTATAGTTCACCTAGTCACTCACTGAGAGCGTAGGTACGGGACGGCGGTGCCGTTCGGCGCTCGGGGGTACTTTGTTGGAGGAAGAACGGAATCCATTATGGCCACGACGCCATGCGGATATCGGGACTCCCCCCCTGGTTCGAGGGCGGACGACGACAACGTCAAACCGAGTGAGGCTCTTCTTTGCGCCTGACTCTTGCTTCTCGTAAGCATTGCGTCCAGCGGCGGCTTTCCGCGTGTAAGTGTACACGAGCCTTATGTCACGGGCAGAATATTTTGGTGGTTTGGGATTGACGACGACGCACACTTTGGACGACCGACACGTCGTGGGGGTGGGTCAGGAAGACGTGGTTTCTTTCTTTCTTTTGCACTGCGGCCCATGCCTGTCGGGCCTGTCCATCGTCGTCTTTCATTTGTGCATCATGACCGAGGAGGAGACTCCCGGACGGATGGGCCGGGGGTTGAGAGAGAAACGGCAGGTGTCAAGGTTGTCAAGGTTGTCATGAGTTCTCAAGGCCCGGTGAACGGATGGAGAGACTTTTGACGCCTGACAAGGTTGCCTTACGGCAAGGTTGAGGCTTAAACTACGTAAGCCTTGGTTTGGTTCGGTTTTTGAGCTTGCTTTGGCATGGTGCGGTCTACGCGGCTCCTTGCGGTATACCCGTCCTATTACGCGTGGCGTAGATAAACGTAGTCCCAGCTCTCTCTCTATCTACGGGATGACAGGTGATGGGGGGGGGGAGGACATGGAGGTTGCTGATTTGCCTTTTATTGGCGGCGGGGGTGGAGTTTGGATGAAGCTTTGCTGATGGGAAATTCAAGCAGAGAATAAGAGAGCTCGTAGGTCGAGTCGAGGCGAGTCGAGACGAGGCGAGCCAGCGGTCGTCCCGGTTGGTGGCTTCTTACGCCGGCCTCCGTCTACCCACTACGCGGCACACGACGGCCGGGTCAGATTTCGTCTCTTGACGCGCGGTGCGGGTGGAAGATGGGCCGAGAGCAAACGTCCCTTCTCGCTTGAGCTCATCCTCCTCTCTACCCTCGTGCGGATGTCTTACTCTTGCCAATGTCTTATTGCTCGTTCACTATACCCCGCGTCACGGATTGGTGGGAGGTGGAGGAGATAAGAATATCTGTAGGGGGGGTTCCAGGTCCCTAGTCTTTGCTAGCCTCGGTGTGAAGGGTAGACGACACGGCTGTACGGCATGGCAATTTGCTTTGCTGGTGTTATGTACAATGTAAGCGATATACGCGAGATCGGCTTTCTCGCGTGTGGTTTTTTGGGGGGGCAGTTCCCGTGGCCTCGGATACCTGGGCGGGCGAAGAAGAGAGGATCTTTGACTGGTAGGTCTGACGAGGTAGGTAGAGGACTAGTAGGAACGTTCTACCTGGGTGGGTGGTTGGCTGGTAGATTCATTGGTTGGTTCATGGTAGATGGTGATGTATTTCTACTTGGGACACCATCATCTCGAAGTTGCGATGATACGTAGACAGTGGTGCTTGGTTTTTGGTATGAATTTACTGGCACACATTCATTTATTCGACATGACATATCCCATTTGACTTTTCAAACTCCAAGTTCTAAACTATGAAGAGATTAACCCGACCTTTTTTGCTATAACCGCCTTTATTCGTAAGGTACTCCTACGAACACATGGCCGGGAGAAAGGGAACAAGAAACATGTCGGAGAAAACAAGCGATGGAATGAAGAAAGAAAGGAACCAGAAGAAAGGACCTGAAGAAAGTTGGATAGACTAAAGCAATACTCGGTGTAATACTCGGGGGGAAAAAAATATATTCTTGAAAACTCGCGAGAAACCTGTTGATCAAGGCTCAAAAACCTCATACCACACAACAATCCCATCTGTCGATACCCCCCACCTCAAGTAACCTTCACCGCCAAGACAAATTTTGACAACGAGGGCATTGCGCGGCCCCCTCCCCTCTCTCCACCACTCCGAACCGTCTTGCCCAGTCGTAACGTCCCTCGTCACGTCCTACGTCTTGCGGGATATTCCCTTCTTTTCTCTTTCACAACTGCATAGAGCGTACTCTCAGTCTTCCCATTTCTCTTGTATGCTTCATGACTACTCTTTCCTTTCCCTTCTTCCGAAAATCAGAAGCAAGTACACGTATACACCTTTTTGATGAACCAAACATCATTGACGAAAGAAAAACGGAAAGCTTTCTTGTTTCAACAACAGTTTGCATGGATATAGACGGGTAATGGTAGTGATAGAATAACAACCCACAAGGCCACAAGGACCCCTTCCCCTCTTCCCACCCCCATTGTACATGCGTAACGTGCGTGATTATAACAAGAAAGACAAGAATGTACAATAAGATTCATCCCTCTGCATCATTCGATGCGTCCTTTTGTTTTTACCCCCAATCCATACGCACGAGAAACGAGGCAAACTAGCGCCGGATTCGACCGAGATGATGGGCGGGTTATGCGGAACTAGCTGAGGGCTCCCCTCCCCGGCGAGCACAAAAAATGGGAAAGATGAATGCAGGACGGCGATAGTCTTCCCGGTCTGACTGACTGACTGGACCATCAGCAGCAGCAGTAGCAGCAGACTCTGAAGACCTCGTGGACCACACGCCATCCTCTTGACTCGCTTCCTGCGTCCTCCGGACCTCGCCCGTCGTTCCTCCCTTCCAAGCCCTTCCCCCAACCCCCCCTCCTTCTCAAGTTCTCTCCACCAATTTTTCAACCGTTTTCAACTGCAGACAAGGCCCCGTACGCGGAGACGGAGGTGCCTCATTTTACCTCTCCCATTCTTTGGCGCCAAAGTATCTCGCAGGCAGATCCACCTCCCAAATAGGCCTCTCAACAAGGACGGCCTCGAGAGCGTCCGTCTCGTCTCCATCGGCTCCGGCTCCGGCTCCGGCTCCCGCGCCGCCAGCAGCACCGCTAGAAAGCGGCGCTATGCCCAAAATGGGACGGTACTTGTACGTATACCACCACCGCGTCTTGCCCTCGGCGCCCGCCTCGGTCTGCGTCTCCCGATTCCGGTTCCGGAGGGCCGCGAGCTCGCCGCCTTCGCTGTCGCTGGCGTTGTGCCCCTCCTCCTCTTCTTCTTCGTCGTTGTCGTCAGCAGAATCGCCATCAACGTCCATCGCGTCCTCGTCCTTGGGGGCATTCTTCTCAATGTCGTCCTGCCACTCCTTGCCGGCCTTGGAGCCGACGAAGCGGTCGACCTGATGCGGCACGATGGCGCCGACGTCCATCCGCGCGCCGGCGCCGCTCTCGGGACCGCCCCTGCGCTTGCGCTTCGTGCCGGCCTGGTGCGGTACGAGGGCGGTTTCCGGGTCGGTTGAGCCCGTCGGGATGCCGAGGTCCTGGGAGAGGTCGAGCATGAAGAGGAACGAGACGCCGTAGATCCAGATGCGGGATCCTTGCCAGAGTAGGCCCTTGGCCAGGTCGCGAGTGTCGCGGATGGTGGTGGGGAGTCTGGAGATGGGGTTGCGGCGGGACCACGAGGTCAGGGCGCCGGCGACGGGGTGGAAGGCGAGGATGTGCCACGCTGTTGTGACGGCCACGAGCGTGTAGTCTGTCGTCGTTGCGCCGTCGGTGGCGGCGACTGTCTCGTCTGAGAAGGAGAGCACCACGGGTGGTGCCGGGAGTCTGGGCATAAGTGACGCGCGGGGATTACGAATCCAGCTCTCGCTTGAAGTGGTGGTGGTGACGGCAGCCATATCGTCCTCGTTGGACGAGTCCTCGCTGTCAGAGGACGCTGACGCGGCTTCGTCGTCGTCCTCTGAGGTGGTGTCCTGCGGCTTGCCGAGGACCCAGGTGTCAATGTAGCCGGTCAGATCCGCGGATGCGAGCATACGGCTGTCGGGCGAGAAGACGAGCTGGGTGATGTTCCTCTCGTAGTTACCGAGGCCGACCTGGGACTGCTGCTTGGAGGTCTTGCGGTCCAGGCGGCGGACGACGCGAGGCTTCTGAATGATGATGGTGTTGTTGTCGTCGTCGTCGTCGCCACGGACGACCTTGGCGACGAGGACCTTGGATCCCTTTTGGACTGCGGCGATGTAGTTGCCGTTGGGCGACAGGATAATCTTGCTCGCACCGTTTGAGAAGGCCTTGGGCATGGCGACGGAGGCGAGCTTCACGTCCGAGGGCTTTGTAGGGTTGTGGTGCTGCAGGTGGAATGCCTTGACGTCCGTGCCGGTGGCGGCAACGAGGAATGAACCGTCCGCGGTGATTGCGGCCGACGTGATGTTGGACTCGCCCTTGACGAGGATAGTCTTTAGGAGCTTGCGGTTGTTCTCGAGGCTCGCGTCGGCGTCGGCGCCGTCCGCGCCATAAAGGCCGTCAAATGACTTTTGCAGCTTCCAGATGTGAATCTCTCGGTCCCACCAACCGACAACCATTCTTGCTGAGGGGGCACTGGTGAGAGGCGGTGACTGAGGGAGACCGGAGAGGGTTCTGTGGTTCTCGCGGCCGAGCTCCTTGAAAGGTAGGACGACGGGGGATGCGTCGGGGCCTTTTGAAATTAGTTAGCATGTGTGTGTAATACAAGTACGAAGAAGGAGAGTGTTCTTTACCTCCTGAAATGACAACGCTCATCTTGTTGCTCTCAAAAGAAGCCATGGCCTTGACGTCGTGTTCGTGGTATTTCCTGCTCCAAACCTTGCCCCATCTGGCGCCAGAGCCACCGGAAGTCTTCTTGTACAGAACCGTGCGACGGTCCATGCCGCCGCTCATGATGGCGGTCCCGTCGGCGCTGGTCGCGAGGCTGAGAACGTCCTGCTTGTGGCTCTGGATGCGCTGCATCTGAGTGTATGTCTTGCCGTCCCAGATGCAGACCTGGCCGGTCGAGTCTGCCGAGACAATGTCCCCAGAAGGCAGAACCTTGACGCTCCACACGATTATGTCCTTGGCGCCTCCGGCCAAGTCGGCGCCGAGAGCCATCGTCCGCACCTTGTTGCCGTTGCGCGTATCGTAGGCGCAAATGGTCGAGTTGGAGCAGCCAACGACGACAATGTGGCGGGATTGGAAGGCGACGCTGACCATCTGGGCCTTTTTGCTGGGAGACTTGACAACCATGCGCTGGAAGCGCAAGTCGTTGTCCTCGATGGAGTACATGGCGAGCATACCGTCAATGGTACCGGCGACGAGGCGCTTGACGGGATCGGAAGGGGAGGCGGGAGGCTGGGCAGCGAGGCACCAAATGTCACCGTGCTGGCCGCTGGCGTGGCGCATGGGGCGGCCGGTCTCGAGATCCCATTCCGTGACGGCGGAGGTGTATCCGATGCTGAAGAGACGCGAGCGGCCGCCAGAGACGGAGTCGGCGTCGGGATCGTTGGCCCAGACGAGGCCGTCGACGGAGCGGTCTGCGCCGGAGCGGAGGACGGTCTCCTGGAGCCAGGAGCCGCCTAGCGGGTTCCAGATCTCAATGTCGCCATTGGCGCGACCGACTGCGAGACGGGAGGCGGCTGATTGGGCCTTTGAGCGGGTAAAGGGGTGAGAGAAGGCGAGGGCGTTGATGGCGGAGGGCGGGTAGGGGACGAAGCGACAGCGATGGAGATCCATGGCGGAGGGAGCGCGGGTTGGCCTCAAGGCCTTGCGATTGCGAGTGTTGGTGATCAATTGGTGTCCAAGATAATGGTCCCGCGGGGGAAGAGCTGTTGAAGACAAGGCTCGAGGGGGTCGGCGTCGGTGTGGTGAGGCTGGCGAGGATGGCGGGTTGCAGCTTGTGTCTTTTGCTGCGTCCTGTGTCCTGCTTCCTGCTCTTTGAAAAAAAAAAATCCGCGGCTGCCAAAAAGTTTTGTCGGCGGTCGGAGGATGAAAAATAATTAAGGTGTGGTCTGTGCCCAAATGTGCCCCTCCACCCCGCTGGTGGGACGCATCTGAGAGGACGAGAGCGCCAAGTCGGGAAGCGTTTTCTGAGTCCTCGAAGGAGTTGATTGAGTTGATTGTCATTGCTGTGCGTAGAGTTGCATAGCATTCCAGGTTGCACAGCAACTTGACGTTGGGTATACTAGACCTGATTTACCTAAAAGTGGTAGTTACTACTTGTGTAAGTTCTCGTCATCAGACATCTTTGTGGTTTATGCGTACCTCAACCTAGGAAGAATGTGCTGCTGCTGCTGCTGCTGCTGCTACTCGTGCATTCTTCGCTTACATAAGTCCACTTCAGCCACGGCGTCTTCCGCAACGGCAACGGCAGAGAGTTCCCCCAAAGCGCCATAGAGAGCGTCATTGGCTGCAAACATGGCTGGACCCCTTCCGCAGAGGCTAACGAGGTGATTGTGCACCGGCGGCATGGTCGCTGGTTGTTCGGCTCGTAGGAAGCGCCGCGCAACATCTGATGCGACGGCCATCTCCGTACCTCAGATAAGAAAAGGCCGTCTTTTGTCTTTTTTCTCCTCTCAGTAGGTGAGTAGGTAGGTTTGACTGTGTTTCGTTTTGTTTACCGCCAATAGGAAGTTGAACAATGGGACCCTCAACATGTCAACTGATGCCAACAACTTCAGACAGAAAAGTGCCAAGCTGGAACTCAATTACCTTGATGGTGTCCATGGGATCCATGGCCCTTTTTTTAGCCCCTCATTCCCCCGTCTCTGAATCCCAACTGCGACAAGTAAAAGTCGCATGCAAACTTCGGCAATCCCTGCCCATCCGTTCGCCCATCTGCCCATCTGACAGCCTGTGCCTTATCAATCAGAGCTCATCAATCAGCTTCCGTCGCATCCAAGCTTGCTGGTTTTAGGAGTGTCGTGCAGGTGCTGCTGCCGACTCCCGCAGATTCGTCATCCTCCTCACAAGTCATAACTTTAACCCCTCCCCCTCCCCCTCCCCCTCTTGCTCCGAGCTTTGTCACGATCGCGCCGTTGTGACACGCGTATTCCGACCTTGCCTGCAGACTCTTTTTTTTTTTTTCTGCCCATCTTCCTGCAAACAAGCCAGCCTTTTTTACTTTTACATTGTTTCCCATTGCAACCGCAACATCTACTCTGTAGCTACTGCGCAGAAGTCCAGAAACCCACCGCCACCACCACCACCACCACCACCACAGCAATCGCGACCATGGATTTCAACAGCTCGTCGCCTTTTCCCGAGGGCGTCATATCCTTCCTGGATACTGACCTCTACAAGCTAACCATGCAATGCGCCGTCTTCAAGTACTTCAAAGATGTCCCAGTCACCTACGCATTCACAAATCGCACACCCGAGAAGAAGCTCTCGAGAGCTGCCTTCAACTGGCTGCAAGAGCAAATCCGGAGTGAGCCAAAGACCCCTCCAACCACCAAACCCCCGCCTCCCCGCCCTTCCGCCCTTGTTGAGACGCAAATGCCGTGACTAACTCACTCATGCGCCGCCTAAACAGAGCTCGGCTACATCTCCCTCTCCGACGAAGAGTACCGCTTCCTCAAGACCCACTGCACCTACCTGTCCGACGAATACGTGCAATTCCTCAAGGAGTTCCGCCTCCGCCCGAGGGAGCAGGCCGTCGCGACATTCCACCCCATCGGCGAGGACACGGGCGCCGACTCGGACATTGGCGATCTCCACGTCGAGATCAAGGGCACATGGCTCGACACGATCCTCTACGAGATCCCGCTGCTCGCGCTGACCTCCGAGGCCTACTTCCGCTTCATGGACACGGATTGGAGCTACGAGGGCCAGGAGGAGCAGGCCTTCAACAAGGGCATACGGCTGCTAGAGGCGGGCTGCACCTTTTCCGAGTTTGGCACCCGTCGCCGGCGCGACTACCACACCCAAGCCCTCGTGTTCCGCGGGCTGGTCAAGGCCAGCAAGGAAGGGGAGAAGAAGGGCCTCAAGGGCAAGTTCACGGGGACCAGCAACGTCCACCTGGCCATGCGCTTCGGCATCCCGCCCGTCGGCACCGTCGCGCACGAGTGGTTCATGGGCATCGCCGCCATACACGACGACTACAAGGCCGCGACCGAGCTGGCGCTGCGCTACTGGGTCGGCTGCTTCGGCGGTAAGCTCGGCCTCGCGCTGACTGACACGTTTGGCACGCAGGAGTTCCTCCGGTCCTTCAGCCAGCCGGTCCACCCCCTCGATGGTGACGAGAGCAAGTTCAAGACGGCGGACGGGAGCAGGCTGCAGACGTACGCCGAGCTCTTCCTGGGCGTGCGCCAGGACAGTGGCGACCCGGCCGACTACGTCAAGATGCTGCGGCAGTACTACGACAGCCAGGGGATCAAGGAGAAGAAGACCATGGTGTTTTCCGACTCGCTCGATATCGAAAAGTGTCTCGAGTACCAAGCCATCTCCGAGGCGGCCGGGTTCGCGCCGACGTTTGGTGTCGGTACGTTTTTGACCAATGACTTTGTGCATTTGAAGACGGGGACCAAGTCGGTGCCTTTGAATATCGTGATTAAGCTGAGCTCCGCCAACGGAAACCCGGCGATTAAGATCAGGTTCGTTCCGCCCTTCTACCTTGGCTCAGAGTGTGGCGACATGTGCTGATGAGATTGTGAATAGCGACAATGCTGGCAAGAACACGGGTGACAAGGCGACGGTGAATAAGGTCAAGGGCGAGCTCGGCTACGTTGAGAAGGAGTGGAAGGGTGGCGATGAGACCCAGCGATGGGGCAAGGAGTAAGGCAAGCCGTAGATGTTTGGTACCGCTTGGAGCTCGTCTGGCAACAGACCTCGGGAGAGCCAAGGGGAGGAATAAGATGGGGAAATAGACGGGCATTATGAGATGAGGGTAGGAAGGCATGGTAGAATTGGGAACGCATTGATAATGATGTTTGCAGGTATAGACCTGGCGAGATACCTATTGATAAATGAAGCAGTGGCACACGGCCAGCAGGATTCGCAGATACCGCTTCCTTGTCTATTCGTCAGCAATGTGTCTCTTTTAGGTCTCCATCCCCATGGATATGGCAACGGGACCCATCTCTATGTGGTCTGCTGCAGGTGCAGAAGTCTCTTGGATACCTCAGCCACGGCTGAAGGACCACATAGGTGTGGTATATGCTATTACTTTTCAGGACAAGGCAAAGCCAAAGTAGGGCTCACCGTCGTTCGACTTCCTGCATGCCCCGCTGGTGGTAGTGTCAAGGCATACTTGATCTCCTCTCCCATGAGGTGACAGGATGTGCTTTCCAGAGTCACAATTTGAGATCCTGTCTCATGAGGGAAGTGTACACCCAGTCCCTCCCCTACCTAGGTGAGTTGTGGCTGGCGAAAGAGGAAGATCCCGGGGTCATACGTACATCAGACCCATTACCGAGACATTTATCTCAAGGTACCTTATTTGGTCAGGCAGGTAGGTGAATGTCGTCTGGAGGCAGTCCCAACGTCACCTTCCCAACTCTACGTCTCTCCTTCCTTCGAAGAGGCCACTTAGGCCCACGTCCCAACGCCGTTGCTACCACTAGCACCCGCTCGTAGGTATAACTACCTTACCTAGTAGTCTCCGCTTGAGGAAGGTGTTTGGCATAGTGTTGTCAACTCTAGAACAATTACTCTAATTGAAGTATAAGTACCTGGCTACTGAGGGACGCGTTGTTCGATTCCGGGCAGGGACGTGAAGAAAAGGTCAACTTTCCTGCTTTTGGGAATCTCTCGATAGAAACACTTTCGCACTTTTGCACTTTTGGACTGGTTCTTGACTTGCCAACGTGGAAATTGGTAAGCGTGGAAGGCACACGAGAGACTGCAATGGTTCTTGCCGATGCATCATTATGCACTCTCCCCTCCCTCAAATGAACCACGAGGATGGAGAAAAGACAGATCCATCGCTTCCTGCTCTCTTGGGTTTCTGACTGGAAACCTGGAAGGCCCTATGTCACTTGCCTCCTGCTCTTCGCCTCTTCGTGAAGTAGCAGTAGCAACAGCGACAGCAACATGACGAGCCACATATAGCCAATTCGCCCCCATCCCGCCTCGGCTTCGACATCTTCTTCTCCTCCATACACGCATCTCATTCTCTCCACCATCACACTCTCGCTTTAATTTTGGCTCATTTTCTTGGAACCCAAGTTTTGGAACCTTCATCTCCTCGGGCAGTGCTCTACAGACTACGCAACGCATCTCGTCATTCCACTCATTCTATTCTCGGGCGTTTCAAACCAAAATACACCATCATGCAGCTCCCTGGGCCTTCGATACCTTCACAACGCCAAGGCCAGATGGCAGCTGGCATAGGCCTCATTGTCTTGGCCTTCTTCACTGTCTTTGCTATGACCCAGGCAGTACGGCCAACCCTGGTCAAGCCCAATTTCGCCAAGAGGGTCACAAAAATTGAAGCCAGACAGATTCAAGGGGCCTCTTGGGGACTTCCATGGAACTTCTTTGGCGGCGGTCAATCTGGCCCTTCTGCGAATGCTGCCCAACCCGTCATCACCACGCTTCTCCCTGCGGCTACCCCGGTCACTCACAATAGCCAACAACAGCAAGGCCCTCTCGGCGGCGTTATTGGCCAAGTTGGTCAAATTGGTCAAGTCATTCCCAGTATACTCGCTCCTTTGACTTCGGCCCTTGCGGCCGTGGGAACTCCGGTTGCGTCCGTACTCGACCCTGGAAATATCGTGCCGGTCGTCACCAACGTTGTACCCGTGCCGGTCGAGTCGTCACCCCAACCTGGCGGCGGTCCCGTTCTTCCAACTGTCACCCCAAACGTCGGAGGATCCCACTCACCAGCCAGTGGCGGACTCCTGCCTTCGGTGCAGAGTGTCCTCAACAGCATCATCGGTGTTGGCGGCTCCGTTCTGCCTCTGCCTGCCGCATCTGGACTATCCATGCCTCTTCCGACACAAGTTGCTGGCGGAGTTCCCGTCTCTGAAATCACTGCGGCTTTGGGCAATGGTGCCTCTGTCATCACCAATATCCCACCGGAGCTAGTCAGCGTTGTCTCCTCCATCGTCAACCATATTCCCTCAGTCGTCAACAACATCCCCTCTGCAATTGCCGTATCCACCATTGTCAGTGCCATCACAGCGAGCCCAGACATATCGTCTCTATTCCCTGCCGACGTGCCTATCTCACTCAGCAATGCAATCATTTCAAGCCTCGACGATGTTCTGCGGTCCGTTTCAGTCATTTTGCCGCTTCCAACAACAGCCCCTCAGCTCCCCGACGACTTGTCCACCGTCTTGCCAAGTCTTCCCGACGCCCTTACCAGTCTTTTCGGTGGCCTCATTCCCTTGACCTCTCCCTCAGGTGGCCCTTCTGGTAAAACAGAGAATGATCTTTGCACTTTCGTCAAATTTGAGAGCGGAATTCCCACTTTCCTTGCCGTCCCTTGCTCTGCGAAGGCTTCCCTTGCAGCTACTCAGACGCCATCCTCGTCCGGCATCCCGGTTTCTAACTCTGGAGCCACCTCGGCTTCTTCGCCACTCAGCTCTCAAGGACCTCCAATCTCGGCGGGCGCGTCGCCGTCAGCTCTTCAGTCAGCGGTATCCAACACGGCCAACCATCCTGTGTCTTCTCAAGTTGACACTTCTGCCTCCGCAACAAACCCAACTGCTGGAGCTCCACAGCCGCCTTCAACTGCCGCACCTTCTACTGGCGATGCGAACACGAATCCTCCTGCCAACACACCTTCGACGCAACCTAGAGCCGGAAGGTCTGGCAACAATGACCAACCGCACAATACTGCTCCAGCAGGCCAATCTCAGGCACCTATGCAACCTTCAAACCCTACGACTAACCCCACACCGGGTAAGAAACAGCCTTTCTTGCCCCCCCTACCTTACTGTACTGACATTCCGTTACAGTCAATCTTCCATCTGCTGCTGCTACTCAAAGGCCCGGTCAGGCAAATAGTGGTGCAGCAAGTCTAACGTCAGCATCAGCTCCCGCAATCAGCCCTCTGACAACGTTGACAATTGCTGCTGGAACGCCTGCCTCCAAGCCAAGCGATGCGCCGGCGAATGGTAACGGCCAGACCCCCTCTCCGACCTCTAAAACCGGCGGTTCGATCTTCGGAGTTGGTGACGGACAAGACCCTTCCTATGAGAACAACATCCCACCAGGCACACCAGTCATCCCCATTTCCGATTGTCCAGCCGTTGTTCAGTGCCCTGCATGCCCGGCATCCCCTGCAAACACACCTTCCGGCTCATGTCCATGCCCTGGTCGAGGCTACTCTTGCTCGGAGTGTCTCAACGGATGGTTCTGTCCCCCACAGGAAACACCAATGCAGCCTGCGCCTTGCGGCATGGGATGGCCTTGCTACCACTGCAAAGGAGGTTGGTACTGTGCTCCTGACAGCAACAGTATGGCACCTGCGAGTGCAAACGATCCGCCAGTTGTTGTAGTCACAACGGTGACAGCTTTCATCGTCCCCCAGCCCACTGGAGTTGGCAATGGCGGTACTGAAGGTGATGGCAACAACAATGGCTCTGGAAATAGTTCTGGCGACGGCAGCGACGGCAATGGGACGCCTGGCAATGACAATTCTGGTAATGGAGGCTCTTCCGCTGCATCTACCCCTTGCACGACAGCGAATAATGGTCAGTATACTGGTGCTCCTGGCAATGGCAATGGTGCTGGTTCGACTCCTAAACCCAGCTCAGACGACTCTGGCAATGGGAATGGCAACAACAATCCTGGTAACGGTGATGGAGGCAACGGAGCCACCCTAGGAGCCGGCAATTCTGGAACCACCGCGTCTACACCTTGCACAACTACCGGCGGCCAGCCCACAAATCCACCTGGGCCTGACGGCAGCTCTGGAAACGGTTCTGGTAACGGCGGTCCTGCCAATGGTTCTGAACCACCCGCTGCATCTCCTCTGCCCCCGTCCTCTAATCCCACAGTCAGCCCAGGATACCCTCCCAGCCCTGTCTCACCAGCGGGTAATGGCAATCCAGACGATGGTTCCGGAAATGGGCAAGGCAGCCCCGGTGCCGGCAACCTCTCAACTGGCTACGGCAATTCTCCAACAGATCCTCCCAACGGCAACACTAATAACGGACCTGGACCGAGCAATGGCCAAGGTTCAGGTGCACCAAGCGGCAACGGAGTACCCGCCAATACTGTAACATCGACTCCCACACCCAGCAGCAACGCAGGTGCAGGTGCAGGTTCTGACAGCGGATCTCCGAGCAACACGGGACCCAAAGCCGCTTCTGAAGTCTCTGGCTGGGAGTATCTTGGATGTTTCAAGGATTCTGCCGTTCGAACTCTCGACTGCGATCCGTCCAACTACTTTGCGGGCAGCATGTCGAATGAGAAGTGCATTGCACACTGTGCCTCCATGGGTTTCAAGCTTGCCGGTACGGAGTACGGCAAGGAGTGCTGGTGTGGCAATGCATTCCAACTGGCTGTACGGATACCGGAGGAGCAGTGCAACGAAGTATGCGATGGGCAGTCTACCGACATCTGCGGAGGTAACTGGGCTGTCACTGTTTACAGTGCCACCGGCCAGGCTTTGAGCGTGCCATCCGATGACGATGTCGCCAATGGTGCCGGCGCCGGCAATAACAACGGCAGCGGCAACGGCGGAGCTGGCGCCGGAACCAATGGCGGTTCTGAAGCGTCACCATCTCCTCAAAACCCCGCGCCGCCCGGGCCTCCTGTAGAAACCCCGGCATCCACCCCTCAGACGCCAGGTCAAGGTCAGCCCTCTCCCGCTCCTATAGGAAATCCCCAAGCCAGCATCACTCCTACGGCATCTCCCAATTCTGCGACGCAGCCTCAGGTCGACATTGCGTCTCTCATTCAGAGCATCATCAACTCGCTACCCAAGGGCAGCCCTGATGGCGGGTACGGCAGCGGTCTGGGAGCAAGGGACTCTGGGGCGTCTGGCAACAAAGGACCTGCAACTCCAGGTAACACTGGTGTTCCTAATGATAGTGCGGGAGGTGCGCCGGCGATGGGCCCGGGTCCTATCAACCCTGCGGGTGGACTCAACCCATATGGTGTCGAGAAGAGGGAGGCGGCACGGCGGAACATGAAGCGCAGCAGCATCGTAAGGCGGCGAGCGGCCGCGAAGCTTGACGGTATTATCTGCGACGGAGCAAATGAGTATGATGGCGATTGCTTGGCGAAGTTGCAGGTTTAGAAGCAAAGGTGTTCATGTTATTACGACGTTATCATGATGTATGACTTATGATCAAAGATGCTGGGGGTTCAGCTCAGCCTTTGCGCTTACTGAAAGGTTTTGGGGGAAACAGGCCTTGATGTATGAATATTGCCTGAGTTCAAATGATGTAATGAAACAAGACATTGGACGTTAATATTTGGGTATGCCTTTGTGGATGATGTGCATGCTTGTTGACTTCAGTATGCGATGTTAAGTATTGAAGTGAGGCAGACTGTGACGCCACCTCTTGGCCAAGATGAACGGCAAGGGGTGGGGGCTCCCTCAGCTCGCGCGCTACTGCAACTCAATTGGGGCGTTTTCTGGGGCTGAGAGCCTCAGCTGAGATTTGGTGTGAGACATGCTGGTCAGCTTATATGTTCTGAGGAGGTGTTTACTGAACGGTGAACCTGCGCGAAACGCTGACGGGGTTGGTTATGCCATAATGACTTGATTGATTAACAGGCTAAATCAAAATCCTACTTTGAATGCCGAAGGGATATCGCGTGCTTTTTCTCCTGCTCTGCTGCAATAATTCTGAGCGAGCCATCTTCAGTCGTGCCGTGTTGACCGAGTATTGCGATGTAGTGGTATGAGTGTGTGGGTGTCATGATGTGATTTCATCATGTCGATCGGCCGTTGTCTTTTCATACCTAGAACCTCATAGCCCAGCCATGCTGATTTCATCTCCCGCTTCAAAGATTGTGTTCCTTTTTTCCTTTTTAAATTTGATACTTCCATATATATTAGATCTGAAGAGCACCGAAAGTGGCGGCGGAGAGGAGCAGAGCGCCAATGGTCAGGCCGAGGGTGCTCACGCCGGCAGCAGCAGCGTTGGCCGACGACGTCGAGCTGGAACCCGAGCTGGAACCCGAGCTGCTCCCGCTCCCGCTGGCACGCCCACTACCGCCCCCGCCGGAGGCAACGACGCTGGCCTGCGCCGAGGGCGGCGGATCGACGTTGCCGGTCGCCGTGGCCGAGGCGTTTACGTTGCCATTGTCGCGGCAAAAGACGTCGGTGTAACCCGCCCCTTGCTCAAAGAGGCAGTCTTGGAGGTCCTTGACGGATTGGTCGAGGGCGAGGCAGTAGAGGCCGCAGTTTGCGTAGTAGGCGACCACGTCGGCGTCGTTGCAGCAGGCGGACATTATGGCGGTGTGGTTCCCGCCGTAGGGCATTGCGCAGACGCGGTCGTGTTCGGGGGTGTCGTAGAGGTTTGCGGAGCAGATTGTGGAGGGGGTTGCTGTTGCTGCTGTTGCTACTGCTACTACGGTGGAAGACATGATTGCGGGTTTGATTCGGGATTGGATGGATTTGGGGGTGATGGAGGGGTGTTATGGTGTTCCGAGTTCTGGTATTGTGATTTTGCTGTTCTTGATGCTTTGGGTACTGGTGATGGCGGTTGGGGTGGGTGGAAGGGAGAGCGGAGTGGAGGAGAATCACTCGGACAGAACGAAAGGGAAGGGGGGGAGGAGTAAATAACGAAATATTGGGTTACTATCTGATTGAGCGAGTTCCAAGAAATTTCATTCTTCTTTTTTGTTTTCCCTGTCTTCTTTTCCGTGTACTGTGTATTGTTTCCCTTTTGTCCCTTTCCAAGGATACTTGCCGATATGCGTTGGTGGCTCGAGTCTGACGTTGTGACAACAAACGAAAATGAAGCTGGAAAGACTGTGTGACACCCTCCGTCCCGCCCCGGGTCGTGTCCCAGCTGCAAAGCCTGTAATGCAAGTTTAGTGTCTGGTCTTTCCCCGCCGTCAGCAAGAGGGTTGTCGATCCTATTAATATCCGTAGCGTTGATTGGGAGACTACCGTGTTGAGCGTGGCCCGTCGATCCCTTTGTGGCCCCCCCTTTTAGTCTCCGTAATGGCGTGGTGCTGAATCCTGAAAAGGGAGGATTCCTTTGTAATGGAGGAAAGGGGACGCCAAAGGGGGGAAGGGGGGAAAAGGAAGAAAACTGTCGCGCGTTGTGGCTCCCCAATCCAACTCGCGTCGTTGCATCCGTCCGGCGTGCAGTAGTAAGGTAAGGTAGTTTGGGCCGGATCGGCAGCCAGCCGCGGGTGGGGCTGGCTGCCCCGGCAACCGGGCAATCAGGGAGGGGGGCGGGAATCACCGGGGAAGCACTAACAGCTGGTTCGACGAACATGAAGCAAAAGGCTGAGCGTGCAGATTGTGGCTTGATGCTAGTTGAGTGATTGATGATGGGCGGGGCTCGGGGGGGGGGGGGGGGGATCACCGGGGGAGCGATAACAGCTGGTTCGGAGAAAATGGAGGAAAAGGCGGGGGGGGCAGATTGTGGGTTGATGTTATGTGGGTGATTGGTGGTGGTGTGGGGTCGGCGGGGCAGAGCAGCGCTGATTTTTCTTTTTTTTTTTTTCTTTTTTTTTTTCTTCTTCTTCTTCTTCTTCTTCTTTTTTTTCTTCCTTTTTTTTTTTTTTTTTTTTTGT